>NW_026652280.1:127670025-128172513 GCF_009828535.3 Hylobates moloch
ATAATATATTGTATAATATATTATTCATAATATATTATATAATATATTATTTGTAATTATTTATAATATATTATTTGTAATTATTTATAATATATTATATAATATATTATTTATAATTATTTATAATTATATATTATAAAATATATATTATATAATGTATATAATTATTATAAAACCATTACTTATATTGGCTTTTTAGATTGTGTGTGCATAAGCAACATATCCATAGTAGTGCATCAACAATAATCAAGGGACACCAAGTTGGGAATGTTTGGCCAGCCCAAACTACTGTTGTATATTTCCTTTCTTTTTAAGTGTATATAAAACAGAAATATCACACATACACTTTTACAGTGATGTCACCTTTATGGTATGTATGTTATTCCCATGGTATAATGAGTAAAATTAATAATTTAATTAAGCCATAAATGCTAAATTTGTAATAGCTTCTTTCAGCAATGACTTTAACAAGATTGTAGCTTAGTGCTCAGTCATTACAATTACTTTCTTGGCGTCTGCCTCCTTTTTTATGATTGCAATACTTTTCTAGTATCCTTCTAGAAAATGATCTAAGGCACTCTTGTGTATTGGGAGGCAACGATATCAGGATAGTAGGGGAGGGTGGGTAATGAAATCATTTTCATTTAGTTTTCAAACTTATAGATTGTTTAAAATATTTTTTAATGAATGAGAACTACAGGAAGTGAAACTCTTTTAAGAAACTACGTTTTGAAAAAAAATTTAGCAAAAATCTGAAAGTAAGGTAAAATGAAGTATTTTTAGTATTTATGGCAAAGAAGTTTAGCCTTAGCATGAGCAACATTTACCTAAAGACAAACTTACAAGTGATGGACTGTAGAGAACGCTTTCTTTGTGGTTGTGTGAAAAGATATCTAATATGCTATTTCTACCAATCATTTTTCTCTAATATGGGGGGAAAAAAAAGATTACGGCAGTGGGAAGAATTTGAAATTTTAATTTTAGACCACAAGTAAAACAGGAAGAAGCTCCTAGGTAGCTGAATAGGGCTGGCAATGGGAAGCACAGATATGAGCGATTTTGCTATTGAAAGTTCTCGAGATTATATAGAGCAAGAGAACTGGAGCACAGTGGGATAAATGACAACCTCTAATGCCAAATCACGTTGCTCTCTAAACTGAAACAATTCTGGGGTTTGGGGAGCAATGGATGTTCTTTAGAAGGATTCTAACAACTGATAAAAATGCTTTAGGCTGAGTTGGGGATGCTAGCTAAATTATCTGTGGAGTACATCCAGGAATCCAGACAGTTAAGCAGAGACAGAAAATAGTTGGGACTGAAGTGGGGAAGGCAGAAATGGGGACTAGGTGTTTTAAATTATCTTTAAATGGTATTCTGACTGATGTTATGTAGGAACAGAGGTTGTTGGTCTATTGATTTACTTTCAGTGATGTTAACCTATGCCCCAGTTGGGTAAACTAGAGACTGGATTAAAAAAAAAAAAACATGTTGCATAGCATTCACTAATCTACCTAACTTTGCATAACTAAGAAGGGAAATCCAGGCATGTCCCTTCTTTCCCAACTATTGCACCAACTCCATACACTTTATACTTAATTAGGTAGGTGAGAATATAAAATCCTATTCTAACCTGGTTTCCTGGACCCTCCTTTGTTAGCTCAACTTCTGGACTTTCACAGGCCCACGTGCATTTTCCATGCTCCATGTCCTTGGTCTCTCAAAGCAATGAGACAAAACCAGCAACCTCTGCTGGATCATCCACCCCACTCCCCTGTTTTCTTCCTAGACAGCACTTTTTCTTTTTCTTACAAAAAAAGAAACTTCTTTTTCTAATTTTAAAGTAATAAATATTTGTAATGTTTAAAAAATACTATAGCAAAGTTTTTAAAATTTCATTTATTCATTTCTATTTGAATGCCTTCTAGGTAGCAGACATTGTTTTAGGCTCTGGGAATACAATGGTGGTGAAATTATGTAATCTGTCTCCTCATGAATGTTACATTCCAATGATCTGAGAAAACAATTAGCAAATAAGTGAGCAGAGTATTTATGGTAGTAATTGTGGATAAATGCTATGGAGAAAAACAAATCAGGAGATGAGGGTGAGGTCTGGTGATGGCAGATGGGGCCTCATAATTTTCCTTATAATATTGCTACTTATCTGTTAATATTTTAGCTATAAACCATATATTTTCTTTTTAACATTTATTTTAGTTTTTAATCTGTTAACACATACACATAGCTTAAAAGGTTAAAAAGTGTAGAAAATTAAAACAAAAAATTACAGTATACTAATTCTATGTCCCCCTACTATAAAATAACTTTACCTCTTCTGTATCCCCCATTATGAAATAACTTAATCTATTTCTCCAAGTAATATGTGTAGACTGCTATGTTTTGACTTATAAATGTTAAATATTATCTATTGATTTCTTTTTAAGGGAATTAAGTCTCTAGCTTTTACCCCTACTCCTTTTCCTCCTAATCATTCCCTTATAATAGATGGATTACAATTTTTGGCAAAATATATATAATGTCTTTATTATTATTATGACTACATAGATTCTACTCAAGTACTGTACTATGGGTGAATGAACTTCCTTTTTTTCACAACTTTTTGCTTAGTTTTCTTTAAATATCCGGCTAACTCTTGACACACAATTTAATCACTCTGTTAAAAATATCTTGCTACAATTTTCTGCATGATCAAATATATCAAATAATCTATTAATTACTTTTTTCCTCTGAATCCTTCAAGTGTCTTTTTAAAAATTTTCTTTTAAGTTCCAGGATACACGTGCAGGACGTTCATGTTTGTTACATAGGTAAACGTGTGCCATCATGTTTCACTGCACGTATCAACCAATCACCTAGGAATTAATCCCAGCATCCATTAGCCATTTATCCTGATGCTCTCCCTCTCACCCCTAAGGCCCCAGTGTGTGTTGTTCCCCTCCCTGTGTCCATGTGTTCTCATTGTTCAGCTCCCACTTATAAGTGAGAACATGCTGTTTGGGTTTCTGTTCCTGTGTTTGCTGAGGATAATGGCTTCCATCTCCATCCAAGTGTCTTTTATTCCCTTGTTTCAGGTTGGTCTATTCAGTCTCTAGGTTTGGTCCACAAAAGCTGTCTTGAAATTTTCTTTTGTAGCCATCTTGGGAATTACCTTTTCTTTCCCTTTCTCCTGTGTTATAGTGCCTGTATTGACCTGTATCCTAGGTCTCTTGTTCTTGGTTTATTCTTCCATTTTAGTGGAGAAAATCTTACTGTAAGTTCTCACAAAAGCATATGTATTCGTTTTTTATTTTTTTCTGTAACAAATTACTGCAAATTTAGTGGCTTAAACAACACAGATATATTACCAGGTGGTCCTGTAGTTTAGAAGTCTTAGATCTCATTGGGCTAAAATCAAGGGGAGTATCACTTTTTTTTGTCTGTTCTAGTGTCTGGAGTCTCCCCACATTCCTTGACTGGTGACCTTCTCCTCCATCTTCAAAGCCAGCAATGGTGGCCTGGATTCTTCTCACGTTACATCTGACCTCCTCTTCTGCACTCCCACTTCTACTTTTAAGGACCCTTGTGATTACACCAAGCCCATCTGGATAATCTAGGATAATCTCCATATTTTAAGGACAGGTTGTTAGTAAACTTTATCCCACCTGCAACCTTAATTTTCCTTTGCCATTTAAAGTAACATATTCACAGATTCCAGGGATGAGAACATGGATACGTTTAGGAAGTCCGTTATTCTGCATACCACAATGTGCCTGGAAAATGTGTCTTAAAGTTTCCATTGTACATGCACATCTAGTTAATGGATTGGCTGGGTGTACAATTCTAGGTTGAAAATAATTCCAATAAAAATTTATAAAGCATTACTTCATCTCTTGTATCTTGCAAATTGCTCAACTAAGATGACGTTCTGAGTCTCAATAAGTTTTAAATCTCAAGGCCTTGTTATTATCAGTATTACAAAATTTCACAAACATCAGTCTTGGTGTATTTTTTTATTTATTGTTTTGGGCACTTAAGTGGGGTTCTTCCACATTTTTTCATTCTGAAGTTTTTCTAATTATTTGCAATTATTAATGACTTCATCATCATTTTTCTATTTTCTCCATCTAGAGCTCTAACAGTTTGGGTGTTGGACTTCCTGAATATCACACATTGTATTAGTCCATTCTCACACTGCTATAAATAACTACCTGAGAGAGACTGGGTAATTTATGAAGAAAAGAGGTTTAATTGACTCACAGTTCCTCATGGCTGAGGAGGCCTCAGGAAAGTTACAATCCTGGTGGAAGGTGAAGGGGAAGCAAGGCATGTCTTCCCACTGTGGAGCAGGAGAGAGAGTGAAGGGGGAGGTGCCACACACTTATCAAACAACCAGATCTCCTGAGAACTCTATCATGAGAAAAGCAAGGGTGAAGTCCACCCCCGTGACTCGATCACCTCCCAGTCAACCCCTCCTTCAACACATGAGGATTACAGTTCAACACAAACTCTTCAACACGAGATTTGGATGGGACACAGAGCCAAACCATATCACACATATATGAGATAGAAGAGATGTTACAGAGACATATGCATATACACAGTGTATAAATATAAATATAAATATAAAAAAGGAGAAATTATATATACACACACACACTCCACATTCTCTGTTGTTTTATTGTTAATTGTTAACTCCTTGCTTTCTGAAAGATTTCCAAAATTTTCCTAAGTTTTATCTTCCAGCATTCTCACTGAATTTTAAATAATAAATTAATTGTAAAATGTGTGATTTATAAGAATTGCACTTAATCCCTGATCTGTCCTTTTTCATCTCATTCTTTTCTTGATTTAGAGATACAATGTTGTCTCTTAAAAATTTTTTTTTGAAATTTTCTTCTGTGTCCTGCACTGTCTCCACTTGCTCTTAATTTCATTTACTTCTGCAATTTTTTTTTTTTTTTTTTGAGACAGAGTCTCACTCTTTTGCCCAGGCTGGAGTGCAGTGTCACGATCTTGGCTCACTGGAAGGTCACATATCTCTGTTTCTGCAGAATTGGTCCTTGGTAGCTTATTCAGTTCATTTAGTGAGATCATGTTTTCCTGGATGTTTTTGATACTTGTAGATGTTTGTGTCTGAGCATTGAAGAGTTAAGCATTTATTGTAGTCTTCTCAGTCTGGACTTGTTTGTGCCTGTCCTTCTTGGGAAGGATTTTGAGATATTCAAAAGGATGGAGGTGTTGTGATCTAAGCTGTATCTGCTTTAGGGGGCCTCCCAAGCCCAGTAACACTGTGGTTCTTGTAGACTCTTAAAGGTACCACTTTGATGGCATCACCCCTCCCCTAACCTCAGGCTTTAGGGGGCCTCCCAGAAGTTCTCTGGTTTACCAGGTAGAGACTCTTGTTCTCTTTTCTTATTTTTATTTCAAACAAATGGAGTCTCCCTGTTCTGAGCCACCTGAAGCTGGGGGTGGAGTGTCACAAGCAGCCCTATCGCCACCACAACTAGGACTCTGCACTGGATCCAATCTGAACTAAGCACAGCTTTGGTCTCATCCAAGGCCTGCTGTAACCACTTCCTGGCTACATCCTTTGTTCTCTGAAGGCCCTGGCGGGGGGTCTATAATCAGCAGGTGGCAAAACTATTCAGGCCTGTGTCCCTCCTTTCAGGGTGGCAAGTTCTTCCAGGCCCCAGGTGGGTTCAGTGGTATCATCCAGGAGCCAGGGATGAGTCATAAACCTTAGAAGCCTTCCTGGTGTTCTGTTTTACTACAGCTCAGCTGATACTCAAACCCAAGATGCAGTCCTTCTCACTTCTCCCTCCCCTTTCCAAAGGCAAAGAAGCCTCATCCCATGGCCACTGACACAACAGACCCATGGGGAATACCGTCAGACTACCACCAAGGTTCCCTTAAGGCCCAAGGGCTCTTCAGTCAGCTTGTGGTATGGCCTGGGGCTCACTCTTCAGCGTAGAGGGCTTCTCTCTGGCCCAGGGGAAGTCCAGGAATGCTGTCCAAGAGCCAAGTCCTGGAATCAGGGACCCCAAGAGCCCAGTTGGTGCTCTACCCGCACTGTGGCCAAGCTGGTTCCTAAGGTGCAAGACAAAGTCCTCTTTATTTTTTCCTCTGCTTTTCTCAAGCAAGAGTCTCACCCGTTAGCCACCACAGCTGGAAATGTGCTGAGTCTCACCTGAAGCCAGCAAGTCTCAGAGTCTCACCCAAGGCCCTTGACGTAGTACTTGCCTATCACTGCTGGTATTCAGGGCCCAAGGGCTCTTCAGTTGGCAGGTGATGAATCCTTCCCAGACTGGGTCGTTCCCTTTAAGGCACTGGGTTCACTTTCAGCCCAGAGTATGTCTAGAAATGTCTTCTAGGCTCTAGAGCCTGGAAAGGGGATCTCATGACTCTAGCCAGTGCCCTATCCTTCTGTGGCTGAGCTGTTATCCAGGATGTATGCCTAAGTCCTCCCTATTCTTCCCTCTCCTCTCCTCAAGTATAAGGAAGTCTCTTTTGGAGCCGTGCAGCCTGAGGTTAGGGGAGGGGTGATGCCAGCACTCTACTAGCTGCCCTGGCTAGTGTCTCAGTAGGTCATTTGTCCCTGGAGTCCACTGTCTCTGAGTCTAGTTCAGCACTAGGACTCACCTAGGAGTTGCAGTCCTTGTGGTCTGGACTGCTTTTCAAGTTTATTTAGAGCCCCAGAGCAATTTAGCCTATGGTGGTGAGGCTTTCGGGAACTCAAGTTCAGAAACTCAAGTTTGGGCTACTGGGATTGGTGACTCACCTCTGGCTAGGGCTGATTTAAATACTGTCTCTGTGGCTGGGCATCAGTGGAGTATGGTCCAGTTTGTTTCTTTTATAATAGGGGAGAGCTGAGTTTAAGGCCTCAAAATTGCTGTGCTCTCCCTCTCCCTGGAACACAGAAATGCTCTCCACCCCACTCTGTCACTGCCGGGAGAAGGGGAGGGGTGGCACTGGCAATTCAAGACTGTTTTTCCTATCTCTTCAGTGTCTTTTTCAATTATATGAAGTTAAAACCAGGTACTGTGCGTGCTCACTAAGATTTTTTGGTTCTTATGAAGGACAAAAAATGTTTTCATTGTTGGTTTTTTTTTTTTGTTTTTTTTTTTTGAGACAGAGTCTCACTCTGTTGGCCAGGCTAGAGTGCAGTGGTGTGATCTTGGCTCACTGCGACCTCTGTCTCCCAGGCTCAAGCAATTCTCCTACCTCAGCCTCCCAAGTAGCTGGGATTATAGGCCTGTGCCACCATACCTCGTTAACTTTTGCATTTTTTTAGTAGACCTGGGGTTTCACCATGTTGGCCAGGCGGATCTCTAACTCCTGACCTCTGGTAATCCACCCGCCTAGGCTTCCCAAAGTGCTAGGATTACAGGCATGAGCCACCACCCAGACCTCTTTTTTTTATTTCCGATTCTTTTTTTGTGTAGATAGTTGTTAAATTGGTGTCCTCGAGGTGGGGGAATTTCTCAGTGGAGAATTCTATTCCACCAACTTGCTCCACTTCAAGTCCCTGAAAGTAATTTTATTGGTGGGATATTTTTTATAAAAATTAGAGTGGTGGTGGTATTCCAGATTCTTTTCTGTGAAGTGAAGTCTGGTATAGGGAGACCACATAGAACAATATTTTATTAATTAACTTTTGTAGTGATAAAATCCTAAACTATTAAGCGGCATAGTATATAAAGAAGAAATGATGCATCTAAGGTGTTGTTTCTAAGGGAAATATCAATAGTCACTCAATGATTAAGTACCTAGGAAAGAGAATAGAGAAGTTAAAGATAATAAAAACTTCAAGCTTAGAACCAACTTTAAGAAAGTTGTGTGCTAAGAAATATTTTCAGTATTAGGTAGCATTCTAATACTGAAACCATTAATAGTGCTATCATATAGAGTATAGGTGATCTACACTCTCAGCATTTCCTGTTTACATTTAAAAAAATTTAGTCATTCTCCATTTAGTCTTATCTCTTTCTCATCTCCATTTTTATGACCAAGTTTCTGGCTTCTTCTTGAAAAGTATTATATCTTAAAAACAACAACTCTTTAATTACTTAACACTCTGTATGTCTGTATGAATGAAATGCCCACATAATTTCTATTCACTTCTGGATATTTAAAAATTATTATTCAGATCATATAGTGATTTGAATATTATAACAGTTTCTGCATATGGGATAATTCCCAAACTAAGAAATATATACTTTTTATGCAAGTTTTTATAATTTGATAATATTTTTAAAATCCATCTTTTTCCCTCCTATTTTTAACATGGGTTAAATTGCTAAACAGTATTAATTATTTTAGTCCTATGCCCAAGTTTCATTAGCACCACATAATAAATATTTGTGGAATGAGCAAGTGACTATACCTAAATGTCATGAATACTATAGATTAGTGGGTGCCATCATTCCCCAAAATAAACATAACCAGGTATCTACTAATGCATGGTATAGCACCAGGCGCTAGGGGTACAGTTGATTAGGAGAAAAAATATATACCTAAGATGGCAAACAACTATTGACAGTTGCCTGAGGCCAATATATCTTTTCATGGCTTATATTAAATCCCAACCTTCTCTTTAAAACTAAGTCTTAAGTCAAATTGTCTCTGTATTCTCTGCCAGAAAAATCTTACATATCTTAATTCCTCAAAACTGTCAAAATAGAGGAATGTGTAAGCAAAGAAAATAAATGAGGAAATGGAGCAACATTTCCAACAGACTACTTTTCTGTATTTGAATTTGTCTTATGTTTATTCAACTTACTAGGTAACTAGAACACATACTGTCTCAAAAATTCACCACGAATAAGTAGATAGTGCTTTCTATTCTATTTTACTATAAGACAATAGGATATTTATCTTATTTATATTCCAACTGACACATTTTAAACTCAGTTGGCTCTTGAAAATGATTTGTGACTCCTGCTGATCCTTCACCTCTTTCTCTCGTGTTTCTTTTTATCTTTAGAGGAAAGACATTTTTCAAAATTTACTTTCAAAGCATCAAAGAGCAGTGTTGTTGCCATATACAATACTCTTTCCATCAGACAATTTGAATTGCTTTGGTAACCTAGCAATTTACATTCACTCCCTTCAGGTAGCATTTGGACTCCACTAAGGCATCTTCCACAGCAGGCTTATTGCTTTTTCAATCATGTATGAAGACAACTTCTGACAACAGGCCTTCCACCCAATCACAACTCCTGGACCCAGTAACACCCCGCTGTGATTCTTATATTCATCACAAGATGACTTGATGTTATCATTGCTAACTTCCCAGAGAAATGGTAAGAGCAGAAATGTTTAGAAGATTTGGCCTTTAAATCTCTATAAAAATTGGCCAGTTAAAAAAACAATTATTAAAAAAAAACCTCCACACAAAAGTTTTTCTTCATTCTGATGAAAGACATAATGGAACACCTTGTAAAATCTACTTCACCAAAGAAAGGCAATCTGTCAAGTTCTGTATAAGTAGCTGGATTTATGTATAGTGATGAATGCTTGCTTTTACTCAGTTCATTTTTTAGAGAAGAAAAATAGCCGTAAATTTAAATGAGACTACTAAATACTAATACAAATGATGAAAGGGCAGTGCGTTAGAGAGGGAGACCGCTAAGTTGAGATGCTCAAGATCCCTGGGAAACCTGGGATCACTTGGTACAGAATAAGTTTTGATTTGTCGATAATTTGGGAGTTAGAGTCTTAGATCCAAATTCATCTCAATAGAAGTGAAAGCTTAGGAAGTTACTGCAATCTCTCTCTGAGACTCCGTTTTCACATCTGTAAAATGAAAACAATTATAGTGGCTACCACAGAGGACTGTTGTAAGGAATAAATAAATTATTTTATGTAATGTATTTATCAACATGCCTGATACATATTTGGTTCTCCTTAGTGTTAGTTACTTTTTTTATTTATTCAAAACAAATAAGTTTCATGTCATAATCCTTTCTAGATATTACAAGTTGAACAGTTGTGCACTCAAGGAGTCTGCAATCTAATGTAAAAGATAACTTCACAGACAAGTCATTTAAATGAGCAGGACCTATAGTGGCAAGTCCTGGAGGCTGTATTTGTTTTTTGTGATCTTGCTCTTTTGATCAGGTGATTGTACCAGGTGTTGCTATTCGATTCAAAGTGAACCAGTCAGTTTATGGCTTTAGGTAATTTTGAATTGACATTCAAAAACGAAAATTGACCTCTGATTATTACCTGAATTGAGGACAAGCACAGTCAGAAATTATGGGATTCATGGTCAGCTAATTCCAAAATGAATCAGAGAAATTTGAAAAGATAGGAGTGAAAAAGACTGTGAGTACAGTTGCTTTGCTTTCTGTAAGTTTTCCAATTTCTGGTTCCATTTATTTGTAAAAGCAAAATGTACTTGCTGTTTGTGGGTTAAATTTAAAAATCTGTATCGTAATCATCTTTTTTTCAGTTTGTATGATTTAATTTCTGTTGCTTAAAACCAAAGTGCTTTAACTAAGACACATGATTTGATGTGAAGGAGTGAACTAATATTTAAAGATCTGGAAACCAAGTCCAATCTGATGTAAGATTTGTTGTTAGTCATAAAAAGAGAAGCTATAGGAAGAGAGGAGTGAAAACTGAATAAAAACTGAGTAGCAAAGTTAGTGCATGCCCGGGACCCAAACCAAATTTTGTTGAACGTATTATTGCTTTCTCAGCAGACTCTCAACCATTTCCTTATGGAAATCTAAGCTATGAAACTGTGGAACTCATAATAATAGTAGTGGTCAAAGTTCATTGATACTATAACTTGCAAATAATATTTGTTAGTAAAATGATAGAAATTCCTGCCTCAAAATTGTGTGCCCCAGCAATGCCCTGACTCATGTTCTAGTGTATTTTCTATGTGGAATACAGTAGTGAATATATAGTAATTGCTTATTAAAATTTATATTTTGCATAATTAATATATACTGGGTTCCTGGAAAATGTTTTTGAGAATGTAAGGTAATATTTTATACTAATGATATATATTAATGAACCCAAATAAAACATGTAAATTACCTTCTGTTAATTCTATAGTTATTAGTTAATGTCAATTTTTTGGGATTCTAATTTTATTTAATTAAAAAATTATAAACATGAATTATATGTAGATTATTTTGAGACTTAAAGAGGAGCTTTCCTCAGTAGTAAAACCAATTTTATGCAAATGCATCCTTAATTCTAATTTTTATGTGTTGCTGAATGTCAGAAATATTTACTTCTCATATTGGGGCTTAATTTCTGAAAAATTTAAGAAACCATTCCAAAGGAAGAGAGGTCCAAATTTAGTCCTTTAGGTATAAGTTGAATGAGATAACAACAATTTTTACCTAAAATCTTACAAATTTGGAAAAGATGTCAAATGCTTTACCATCTAAGAATTCCTTTTCCAGGAAAAGTTTTTCTGCTTTTAGAACTATTTTATATATGTACCACATTTACTTTATCCAGTGTATCATTGATGGGCATTTGGGTTGGTTCCAAGGCTCTGATATTGTGAATGGTGCTGCAATAAACATATGTGTGCATTTGTCTTTACAGTAGAATGACTTATAATTCTGTGGGTATATTCCCAATAACGGATTGCTGGGTCAAATGGGATTTCTGGTTCTAAATCCTTGAGGAATCACCACACTATCTTCCACAATGGTTGAACTAATTTACACTCCCACCAACAGTGTAAAACCATTCCTATTTCCAGCACATATACACCATGGAATACTATGCAGCCATAAAAAAGGATGAATTCATGTCCTTTACAGGGACATTGATGAAGCTGGAAACCATCATTCTCAGCAAACTAACACAGGAATAGAAAACCAAACACTGTATGTTCTCACTCATAAGTGGGAGTTGAACAATGAGAGCATGTGGACACAGGGAGGGGAACATCACACATCAGAGCCTAATGGGGAATGGGGGGCTAGGGAAGGGATAGCATTAGGAGAAATACCTAATGTAGATGACGGGTTGATGGGTACAGCAAACCACCATGGCATGTGTATACCTATCTATCAAATCTGCACATTCTGCACGTGTATCCCAGAACTTAAAGTATATATATATGAAATATTTTATAATATATTTACTTACAAATATACCACATTTTATTTAAAGTGCTTACATGGAATTTTGCATCAGACCAAATGGAGGAACAAAAATTGTATTTGCAGTCCCATATGAAACAAGAAGCAGACATAATATGTAAAACAACAGTTTTCAGATATTAGAAATCAGACAGTGCCAGAAAATTATACAGGAGAGAGATGAAATGATAAGGTAAGTCAAATGACTGTCCCAGCAGTTCCATAGGGTCCACAGAACAGAGGGGAAACCTAAGCACAGCCCAATGTTCTTTCTGAGTTGAAGCATTGAAGTTGAGAGTCCAGGAGAAGGGTATTAGTAAAGAGAGAGAGAGACAGAGAGAGACAGAGAGAGAGAGATCTGCAGAGGATCCACTTTGAATATCTAGCTGAGTATGGATCAGTACATGCATTTGAGAAAAGTACTCAAAGCTAGAAAAAGGATTATTTAAAAGAAGTAAGGGAAACAATTGATAGTAACATAAGGCCAGGAATAGTTTGCGCTTGCTTTTTTGTTTTTGTTTTTTACTTTAAGTTCTGGGATACATGTGCTGAACATGTAGGTTTGTTACATAGGTATACACATGCCATGGTGATTTGCTGTACCTATCAACCCATCATCTAAGTTTTAAGCCCTGCATGCATTAGGTATTTGTCCTAATGCTCTTCCTCCCCATTCCCCCTACCCCCTGACAGGACCCAATGTGTGATGTTCCCCTCCCTGTGTCCATGTGTTCTCATTGTTCAACTCTCGCTTGTGAGTGAGAACGTGCAGTGTTTGGTTTTCTGTTCCTGTGTTAGTGTGCTGAGGATGATGGTTTCCAGCTTCATCCACATCCCTGCAAAGGACATGAACTGATTTTTTTAATGGCTGCATAGTAGTCCATGGTATATATGTGCCACATTTTCTTTATGCAGTCTATCATTGATGGATGTTTGGGTTGGTTCCAAGTCTTTGCTATTGTAAATAGTGCTGTAATATACATACGTGCACACGTGTCTTTACAGTAGAATGATATATAATCCTTCTACTGAAGGATATCAGATATTGAAGATCAACTTACTAAAATAATGTGTGAAGGTAAGATTAGAGAAAACAGTATAAAAAGGAATGAACAAAGCCTCTGAGAAATATTGGACTGTGTGAAAAGACCAAACCTATGATTGTTTGGGGTCCCTGAAAGTGACAGGGAGAATGGAACCAAGTTGGAAAACACACTTCAGGATATTACCCAGGAGAACTTCCCCACTCTAGCAAGATGGGCCAACATTCAAATTCAGGAAATACAGAGAACACCACTAACATACTCCTTGAGAAGAGCAACTCCAAGACACCTTATCACCAGATTCTCCAAGGTTGAAATGAAGGAAAAAATGTTAAGGACAGCTGGAGAGAAAGGTCAGGTTACCTACAAAGCAAAGCTCATTAGATTAACAGCAGATCTCTCTTCAGAAACCCTACAAGCCAGAAGAGAGTGGGGGCAAATATTCAACATTCTTAAAGAAAAGAATTTTCAACCTAGAATTTCACGCTCATCCAAACTAAGCTTCATAAGTGAAGGAGAAATAAAATTCTTTACAGACAAGCAAATGCTGAGGGATTTGTCACCACCAAGCCTGCATTACAAGAGCTCCTGAAGGAAGCACTAAACATGGAAAGGAAAAACCAGTACCAGCCACTACAAAAACACACCAAAATATAAAGACCAATGTCACTATGAAGAAACTACATCAATTAATGTGCAAAATAACCAGCTAGCATCATGATGACAGGATCAAATTCACACATAACAATATTAACCTTAAATGTAAATGGGCTAAATGCCCCAATTAAAAGACACAGTCTGGCATATTGGATAAAGAGTCAAGACCCATTGGTGTGCTGTATTCAAGAGACACATCTTATGTGCAAAGATGCACATAGGCTCAAAATAAAGGAATGGAGGACTATTTGCCAAGCAAATGGAAAGAAAAATAAAAGCAGGGGGTTGTAATCCTAGTCTCTGATAGGACAGGCTTTAAACTATCAAAGTTAAAACAAAACAAAACAAAACAACAACAACAACAAAAAGAAGGTATTACATAATGGTAAAGGGAGCAATGCAACAAGAAGAGCTAACTATCCTAAATATATATGCACCCAACACAGGATCACCTAGATTCATAAAGCAAGTTCTTAGAGACCTACAAAGAGACTTAGACTCCCACACAATATTAATGGGGGACTTTAACACCCCACTGTCAATATTAGACAGACCAATAAGACAGAAAATTAACAAGGATATTCAGGACTTGAACTCAGTTCTGGACGAAGCTGACCTAATAGACATCTACAGGACTCTCCATCCCGAATCAACAGAATATGCATTCTTCTCAGCACCACATAGCACTTATTCTCAAATCAACCACACAATTGGAAGTAAAACACTCCTCAGCAAATGCGAAAGAACTGAAATCACAACAGTCTCTCAGACCACAGTACAATCAAATTAGAACTCAGGATTAAGAAACTCACTCAAAACCACAAAACTACATGGAAATTGAACAATCTGCTCCTGAATGTCCCTTAGGTAAATAGCGAAATTAAGGCAGAAATAATTTCGTGGGGGAACTAGGCATTTTACCAAACAGGTCCACTAACAGAGACAAAAATGGATTTCCACCACCTCACCAACACTAATCTATTAGCAGTGGCTGCCTGAACATTGTGTGGAGAAGAAATCTGAAATCAAGATTGGGTTCAACATGAAAGAATATGATTCTTTATTATCAATATCTAAACTAGCTCAGCACATGGAGTGAAGGTTCATATGGTGTACATTTGCCATTTTTGGACTAGATTGTAAAAGATGAAGGGATTTGGATAATAATTATTGATTCCTTCTTTTATTAGTTTGTTATAGCTGCCATAACAAAATACCACAGACTGGGGGGCTTAAACAACAGAAATTTGTTTCTTCCCAGTTCTGGAGGCTAGAAGTCCAAGATAAAGGTGTCAGCAGGTTTGGTTTCTCCTGAGAGCTCTTTCCTTGGTTTGTGGGTGTCCATCTTCTCCCTGTGTCTGTGTCTGTATTGTCTGCATTAGTCCTCTTTTATTTATAAGGGTACCAGTCATATTGAATTTGGGACTACCTATATGTCCTCATTTTACCTTAATTACCTCTTTAAAGACCCTGTCTCCAAATATAGTCACATTCTGAGCTTCTGTAAGTTAGGACTTCAACATATAAAATTCGAGGAGCTATAATTCAGTTCTTACCAGAGATTCAGATACAAATTTTTGATTCCTCCTTAACGAACTGATAGAAATTCTCAATTCAGGGAATTATCTGCAGTCTGAATTGTTTTTCTTCCAGGTTCTCTTTATTACTTTTTTAATGTAATGACTGTCACCATTTTCCTGTCAAGGTTTGCACTAGAATAAAATGTTCTTTCATAAGATACCTTACTAGTTCTTGAAGAAAATTATTGACCTTAGCTTATATATTTGCCATTTTCTACAATACATTTTTTTCTATATTTTTGTTTTCCTTGCATTTGATCTCTCCTCCTGTGCTATGTGAATTCACCACTGTATAAGTCTTGGTCTTGGTGAGCGGTGAAGCCATTTTAAATGCCTACATGGTTACATAATCTTTATTCCAAACTTTCTTATAGCACAGTAACACACAATTGATCTAGGTTAAACCAAGCAAATGCTATAGGTATTCAGACAGAAGCCAGTAACAGATAGAAGCAGATATGGACATTGTGATGGTGGTTGCAGTAGAAATAGCAGTATCCTTTCAAAAACGGCTATTACCATGGCTCCAGTGGAAATGTCCAGTATCCAGCACTGGCCTTTGTGAAAGTGGCAGTTATAACACATGCTGTGGCTTCCAGTGGCCAAAAGCAGCAGTGGCAGCAGTATCTCTACCAGACTTCTCTGTGCTGTGATTCTGGCTGAGGTTCTTATTGCTGCTATTTTCCTTTGCTTCTGCACAATATTAAAAGCCTACTTCTCCAGCTTTGTCATAAATACTGTGAAAAATCTAAAATATTTTAAATAAATTCTTTTTCAGCTTAAATAAGTCAGAATCATTTCCTCTTCTTTGTAGCCAAGATCATTGACTAACAAATTTATGAAAAGCCTTCATTATTAATGAAACTAGGTAGGTTTTTGGCCAAGGCAATCAGGCAAGACAAAGAAATAAAGGATATCCAAATAGGAAGAAAGGAACTCGGGTTATCCTTGTTTGCAGATGACATGATTCTATATCTAGAAAACCCCATAGTCTCAGCCCAAAAGCTCCTTCAGCTGATAAACAACTTCAGTAAAGTTTCAGGATACAAAAATCAATGTACAAAAATCATTAGCCTTCCTCTACACCAACAACAGCCAAGCTGAGAGCCAAATCAGGAACACAGTTTCATTCACAATTGCCACAAAAGGAATAAAATACCAGGAATACAGATAACCAGGGAGGTGAAAGATATCTACAATGAGAATTACAAAACACTGCTCAAAGAAATTAGAGAGGACGAAAACAAATGGGAAAAGCATTTCCTGCTCATGGAGAGGAAGAATCAATATCAGTAAAATGGCCATACTGTCCAAAGCAACTTACAGACTCAATGCTATTCATATCAAACTATCAATAATATTCTTCATAGAACTAGAAAAAAACTATTTTAAAACTCATATGGAATAAAGAAAGAGCCCAAATAGCCAAGGTAATCCTAAGCAAAAAGAACAAAACTGGAGACATCATGTTACCCAGCTTCAAACTGTACTACAGGGCCATAGTAACCAAACAGCATGGTACTGGTACAAAAACAGACACATAGACTAATGGAACAGAATAAAGAGCTCAGAAATAAGGCCACACACCTATGACCATGTGATCTTTGACAAAGCTGAGAAAACAAGCAATGGAGAAAGGACTCCCTATACAATATATGGTGCTGGGAGAACTGGCTAGCCATATACAGAAAATTGAAACTGGGCCCCTTCCTTACACTTTATACAAAAATCAATTCAAAATGGATTAACGACCTAACTGTAAAACCCAAAACTATTAAAAACTTGGAAGACAACCTAGGCAATACCTTTCTTGACATTGGAACTGGTGAAGATTTCATAATGAAGATGACAAAAGCAATCATAACAAAAGCAAAAATTGACAATTTAATCAATTGGTTAGTTGATCTAACTAAACAGCTTCTGCACAGCAAAATAAATGATCAAAAATGTAAATAGACAACTTATGGAATTGGAAAAATATTTGCAAACTATGCATCTGACAAAGGTCTAATATCCAGTACCTATAAGGAACTTAAACAAATGTACAAGAGAAAAACCAAACAACTCCCTAAAAAAGTGGGCAAAGGACATGAACAGACACTTTGCAAAAGAAAACATACATGCAGCCAACAAGCATATGAAAAAAATGGTCAGTATCACTGATCATTAGAGAAATGCAAATCAAAACCACAAAGAGATACCATCTCACACCAGTCAGTATAGCTATTATTAAAAAGTCAAAAATTACAGACGCTGGCAAGGTTGTGGACAAAAGGAAACACTTATACACAGTTTGTGGGAGTATAAATTAGTTAAACCATTGTGGAAATCAGTGTGGTGATTCCTCAAAGTGCTAAAAACAAAACTACTATTTGACCCAGCAATCCCATTACTAGATGTATACCCAAAGGTGTATAAATTGCTCTGTCATAAAGACACATGTATATGTATGTTCACTGCAGCACTATTCACAGTAGCAAAGACGTGGAATCAACCTAAATGACCATCAATGGTAGACTGTATTAAAAAAAAATGTGGCACATATACACCCTGGAATGCAATACAGCCATTAAAAAAAGAATGAAATCATGTTCTTTACAGGAACATGGACAGAACTAGAGGCCATGATTCTTAGCAAACTAACACAGAAATAGAAAACCAAATACAGCATGTTCTCACAAATGGAAGCTAAATGATGAGAACACATGGACAGAAAGAGAACAACACACACTGTGCTCTACTTGAGGGTGGAGGATTGGAGGAGGGAGAGGATTAGGAAAAATAACTGTTGTATCCTAGGCTTAGCGCCTGGGTGATGAAATAATCTGTACAACAAGCCCCTGTGACAGGAGTTTCCCTGTATAACAAAACTGCACATGTACCCCTAAACCTAAAATAAAAGCTTTAGAAAAAACAGAAACTAGGTAAGTTTTGCTTCCCTCTACTTTGCTCTGTAGATGGGAGCCAGCTTTGTTACTTGGTAAACTAGAAAGAGTTTTCTATCTCCTTGTTAAGATTTGCTCCTCTATATAAATTCTCTCTATATTATACACCATGGTTTCTGCTACAGTACAGCAATGGGACTGATCAATTTTGTGCCTTTTGACTCTAAAAGTCTGAGCTAATAGTAGAAAATTCATCTTGAGAAATATGGATATCATAAACCTTTCTTGTTACTGTTTCTAATGATGACAAATATATTCCAAATCCAACCACTTATTACACCTCCATTCCAACATCATTACCATCATTTCCCCAAAGATTACAGAATAGCCAAAAAATTATTTGGTTCCTATACTAGTCCATTTTCATGCTGCTGATAAAGACATACCAAAAACTGGGCAATTTATAAAATAAAGTCTAATGAACTTACTTACAGTTCCACATGGCTAGGGAGGCCTCAAAATCATGGTGGAAGGCAAGGAGAAGCAAGTCATGTCTTATGGATGGCAATACGCAAAGAGAAAGCTTGTTCAGGGAAACTCCCATTTTTTTAAACCATCAGATCTCATGAGGCTTATTTACCGTCATGAGAAGAGCACGGGAAAGACCTGCCCCCATGATTCAATTACCTCCCACCAGGTCCCTCTCACAACACATGGGAATTCAAGATTATATTTGGGTGGGGACACAGCCAAACCATATCATTCTGCCCCTGGCCCTTCCCAAATCTCATGTCCTCACATTTCAAGACCAACCATGCTTTCCCAACATTCCCCCAAAGTCTTAACTCATTTCAGCATTAATTCAAATGTCCACGCTCCAAAGTCTCATCTGAGACAAGGCAAGTCCCTTCCACCTATGAGCCTGTAAAATCAAAAGCAAGTTATTTATTTCCTAGATATAATGGGGTACAGGCATTGGCTAAATAAAGCCATTCCAAATGGGAGAAATTGGCTAAAATGAAGAGGCTACACATCCCATGCAAGTTTGAAATTCAATGAGGCAGTCAAATCTTAAAGCTCTAAAATTATCTCCCTTGACTCCATGTCTCACAGCCAGGTCACACTGATGCAAAAGGTGGGTTCTCATGGTCTTGGGCAGCTCCACCTCTGTGGCTTTGCAGGATACAGCCTCCCTCCCATTTGTTTTCATGGGCTGGTGTTGAGTGTATGCAGCTTTTCAGGCACACAGTGCAAGCTGTTGGTGGATCTACCATTCTGGGGTCTGGAGGATGCTGGCCCTCTTCTCACAGCTTCACTAGGTGGTTCCCCAGTAAAGACTCTGTGTGTGAGCTCCCATCCCACATATTCCTTTCACACTGCCCTAGCAGAGGTGCTCCATGAGAGCCTGCTTCTGAAGCAAACTCCTTCCTGGAAATCCAGGCATTTCCATACATCCTTTGAAGTCTAGGCAGAGGTTCCCAACCCCCATTCTTGACTTCTGTGTTCTTATAGGCTCAACACCACATGGAAGCTGCCAAGGCTTGGTGTTTGCACCCCCTGAATCCACAGTCTGAGCTGTACTTTGGTCCCTTTTAGTTACGGCTGGAGTAGCTGGGGTGTAGAACACCAAGTCCCTAGACCACACACAGCACAAGGACCCTGGGTCCGGTCCAAAAAAACCCCTTTTTCCTCCTAGGCCTCCAGACCTGTGATGAGAGGGGCTGCTGTGAAGACCTCTGACATGCCCTGGAGACATTTTCCCCATTGTCTTGGGGATTAACACCTGGGTCCTGGTCACTTATGCAAATTTCTGCAGCTGGCTTGAATTTCTCCTCAGAAAATGGGATTTTCTTTTCTATCACATTGTCAGGCTACAGATTTTTTGAACTTTCATGCTCTTCTTCCCTTATAAAACCGAATGCCATCAACAACACCCGAGTTACATCTTAAATGCTTTGCTGCATAGAAATTTCTTCCACCAGATACCCTAAATCATCTCTCTCAAGTTCAAGATTTCACAAATCTCTTGGGCAGGAACAAAATGCTGACAGGCTTTTTGCTAAAACATAACTAGATCCACCTTTGCTCCAGTTCCCAACGAGTTCCTCATCTCCATCTGAGACCACCTCAGCCTGGACCTTATTGTTCATATCACTATCAGCATTTTTGTCAAAGCCATTCAACAAGTCTCTAGGAAGCTTCAGACTTTCCCATATTTTCCTGTGTTCTTCTAAGCCCTCCAAACTGTTACAACCTCTCTGCATGTTACCTAATTCCAAAGTCACTTCCACATTTTCTGGTATCTTTTCAGCTATGCTGGTACCAACTTATTAGCCTATTTTCATGCTGGTGATAATGACATACCCAAGACTGGGCAATTTACAAAAGAAAGAGGCTTAAAAGATTTACAGTTCCACATGGCTGGGGATGACTCACAATCATAGCAGAAGGTGAAAGGCATGTCTTACATGGTGGCAGATAAGAAAAGAGAGCTTGTGCAGGGAAGCACCCTTTTGTAAAACCATCAGATCTCATGAGACTTCTTCATTATCACGGGAATAGCATGGAAAAGACCTGCTCCCATGATTCAGTTACCTCCCACCAGGTCCCTCCCACAACACGTGGGAATTCAAGATGAGATTTGGGTGGGGACACAGCCACACCATATCAGTTCCTCTCTTACCTATCACACATGTATAGTTTGTCTGGCAAATAATAATCTTTAATGGTATTTCCAGGTAACTTAGAAAAAATAAATCCAGAATCTTTACTATGGTTTACAAGACTCCATTATTTTGCTCTTGCTTACCTTTCTGACTTTTTTTCTTTTCCTTTTCTCTTCTTTTCTTTTTCTTTTTTCCTTCCTTCCTTCTTTCCTTCCTTCATTTCTTGCTTTCTTGAATTTTCCAAGTCTCACTATGTTTCCCAGGCTGGTCTTGATCTCCTGGGCTCAAGGAATCCTCCTACCTTGGCCTCTCAAAGTGCCAGGATTACAGGTATGAGCCACCATGCCTGGTATACTATTCTGTTCTTGCACTGCTATAAAGAAATACCTGAGACTGGGTAATTTATAAAAAGGTTTAATTGGCCCAGGGTTTCACAGGCTGAACAAGAAGCATGATGGCTTCTGGGAGTCCTCAGGAAATTTTCAATCAGGGTGGAAGGCAAAGTGGAAGCAGGTATGTCTTACATGGCTGGAGCAGGAGGAATAGAGAGAAGAGAAATGTGCTACACACTTTTAAACAACCAGATCTCATGAGAACTTAGCACCAAGAGGACAGTGCTAAACCATTCATGAGGTACTCCCACTGATCCAATAGCCTCCCACCAGGCCCCACGTCCAACACTGGGGATTACAATTCAACATGAGATCTGGGTATGGGCACAAATCCAAACCATATCACCTGGACTCTCTCTGATTTCATTTTCTACAATTTCCTCTCTTGCCAAACCGGGCCTTTTTGCAATTCGTTTACCATGCCAAGAAAGCTCTCACCTCAGGGCCTTTGATTTGCCATTCTCTAACTTGAGAATTCTTTTCCCAGACATTCACATAACTCATTTACTCACTTAATCCAGATGCCTGTTCCAATACCTTCCCCACAATAGCACTTTCCTCATTGTCCTGTCTAAACGACCATATTTGTCATTCTTTGATCCCAATCCTACTTAAATTTTTTCCTTGTAATGCTTATTATCATCTGACATCATATAGATATTTGTTCTTATTTATTTATTTGTTTTCCCCCCATGTAAATGTGAGATTCATGGAAAGGCAGAGACTCTTATTTTTTTTTTTTCGTGGCTATATGTCTAGTGCCTGGAAGAGTGCCTAGGACATAGTATTAAGTGAAGGAATGAACCACAATGGTTCAGAGGTGGGTCTTGGATAAGTGAAGAAAAGTTTTGTATAGAAACTTAGACTTTCTTTTCTACTACTAACAAACTGTTTTATTTAAACTGGACTCAAATACATCATTTCTGATATAAGCACTTACAAACTAGGCTGCGTAGCATCTAACAAACTCAAACATGCATTAGTGGCTGACTACATACAATTAATTAGTGACCAAAATACTCAATAAATATAATTTATTTAAATAATGATGAAATGATTAAATAACAGATAAAATATTAATCAGACATGAACTTGGAAGCCTTACAAGCATTAGGAAATGTCTTTGGCAGCCTCGTTCTTAAATTCTATAATTTTTCCAGGTTTCTATATTTTGTATTCATATCACTGGTTTGATAAATTTTCTTGAATCTTTATGTTAAATCAAAACAACGTGAAACATTTAAATTACTTTTAAAAGTCATAGTTGTTGTTTGGTTGGTATTTATGGCTTTTACAGAAATTCAGCTAAGCAATTCATTTATCATCATTTATCATGAGTGTCCAGGTCAATATTGTTTACTTCATTCTGAGACTATGGTGTTATCTGGTGCTTTGTTCAAGTCAATTAAATTCAGAGCATGCTGCTAGGGAATGAAGGGATTCTCTGGAGAAAATGACATATTTCCTGCCTTCAAAGAGACTGTCAGTTCTAACATTAACACAAATTGGGTCTCTTTCTGGATATGACACTTGGTTTGTTTCTAGCTGAGTCAATCTTTGCCTTAGATTCCTCAGCTGAAAAATAAAGCTAATAATATAACTGTTAAGAAAAAACAGTACAGAATAGTAAGGTAATGTTTACAGTTGGAACTTAATAAGTTACAAATTAATACATTCTAGAATGTTTCCTTGTGTGCATCAATAAAGAAATTAGAGTCTGTTCTAATTTCTACTAGAGCTAGAATATCTATTAGAACTGGAATGTTTAACACCCTGGTAGTTTTAAAGTTTTTTATGAATTATGTTAAATGAAATTTTAAGCTGAAGCATAAGCAAATAAGCTTGTTAAAACTGGAACTGTGCACCTGGGATTGCTTAAATAGAGTTCAACATCACTAAGACCTAACTCCTGGAAATTTGTCACACAGATACAAATGACTTCGAGCAGAGTCTGACAGTTTTATGGCCTCTTGCACTAATTTGGATACAGTTTTCCCATTTGGCACCATTAGACAGATATTACTCATTTCCAGGGCAGCAATATAAGTTGTCCCAACACATAGAGATAATGGAAAGAAATTTAGTTGCCTTGGTTATAAGAATAACTCTAGTCTTCATCTCAGTAACCTCCATTTGATATTTTTAAACTGTAGAGAGCCTTCCTTAATTCATGGTATCCAGTCCTGGTATCTGTGATGTCATCTGAAAAATTAGAAGCCCATCTGTGATGCACTCCTGCCCTAATTATGATTATCTGTCACTCAAATGTACACACATGCGCACACACACAAACACAAACACACACAAACACACACAACCTGATTCCATTCAAGTTGTTGGTCACAACTAAAAGTGAACTTGCCTCTATCTGTTCTGCCAAGACAGTGTGGACAGTAGGTCTCACATTCACCATTGTATCTCAAACACCTATCACAGTTCCTTTGTATCCATACATGTATGTAGGCATGCATTTCTTCACCATTCAGTTGAATACATGCATGCTCCCTCTGTATCTGACACTGTTCTAACGACGGGGAAATAGCATTGAGGAAATTGGTTCCTGCTCCATGGATCTTACAGACCTGTGCATGGTTGGTGCTTTATAAGCATTTGTTCAGTTGACGAAAACATTTTATTTGCTCGTATATAAAGAGGAAGTCATGCTAGAGTTTTTAAAAAACTAAACTTTATTTTTTAGAGCAGGTTTAGGTTCACAGCAAAATTGAGCAGAAAGTAGAATTGCCCTATAACCCCTTGCCCCAACACACAGCTTCCCTACCATTAACATCTTGCACCAGAGTGGAACTTTGCTACAATTAATAAACCTATATTGACACATCTTTTACCTAAAGTCCATAGTTAACTTTGTGGTACACTCTTGGTGTCATACACTCTGTGGGTTTTGACAAATATATGATTACGTATCTGCCATTAAATTATCACACAGAATAGTTTCACTACCCTAAAAATCTGACTAGACTTTTGAAATTCTATTTTGGGATTTATAGAAACTAGATTGATTGGCAGCTTCTTTCAGATTTTCTTAAAATAAACTCTGGTCTGCATAATATTTGAATTTCTGAGGTAGCAGCCACCCTGGATGAAACATGCTTTCAGATCAGGTGATTTCACCAATGTGTAAGGGATCTGGTTTCTCAATCTCTTACAGCAAAGTAGTTTCCGAAGATTCCCCAAAATGAGACAGTTCATAGAATGAAAAAAAAATCTCTGCCTTTATGATCACTATGCATGAGCATAACTTTGACACTCCTTTGTTTAATCCTCTCTTCTCCTTCTCCTTCTCCTTCTCCTTCTTCTTCTCTTCTTCTTTTCCTTCTCCTGCTCCCACTCCTGCTTCTGCTTCCGCTTCCGTAAAATGGTGGATGATTTGATTTTCAGAAATGCGTGGTCTAGAGGTGCTTCTTTATAAATTAGAGCTTATGTCTGATATGAACCCCTCATCAGCCACGACACAATCATAAGGCTGAACAGGACTACTATTCAGACTTCTCTTTTGCATTTGACCACCCAGTGGGCTCTGGTCTTTAGAGCCTAGAGAGTCTCTGACCTCAGAAAATGGGATCCATTGAACACAGTACCCTCTTCCTGACCCAGTGATTCTTGGGACATCAAACACAATTTAAAAGTCACTGTTTCCAGCTTCCTCATTTTCTAGAGCAGAAAACAGAGACCCACAAGCATAAAGCTACTTGCTTCAGGCCAAATAGTTCAGTGGAGACAAAAGTTATACTAGAATATCAAGATTTACAACATTAATTTTCACTGCTCTATATTAATGAGATATTCGATGATGTATTGACTTTCATCAATTAATCATAAACCAAAATTTAATAGAATTTTGCTTAGAGATAATATCTCTGATTTAGTAAAGCATTTTGTAGCAAAATGAATCAAAATTTTCCCATTGAGGATACAGTTTTCAGGAAACAGAAACATGACATTTCACACCTAGGAACATTTCTTGGTCCTAGAAATGTCCAAGAATCCTTTAATAACACTGCCCTTTTCTTTCTGAATTTCATGTGCCAGGGCACCAGCAGTCATTTGCAGGACTCTTGGATTTCTTCAAATTCTATTATTTTGTTAGCTATGACTGCTGTGGACATAGGATGATTCAATTTTATATACATGTATGTAAATACATACACATATGGACATTTAACCCCATTTAAACTTCCGTGTAATTATGACCAATACAACTATGCAACTACTGAAACCAGAACAAAAGAATGTCTTAAGCCTCTGAAATTCCTAGGGAACTTAGGCAAGCCATGTAAAATGATTCTTTTGGAAGCTGGTCCTGGCACGAGCATAGCCACCACCACACCAGAGAGAATGGCATGGCATTTTTAATAAGAAGATATGGTAAAACATTGGTTTCTATCTTCAAAAAATATATATCATATTTAAATCATCTAAGAATAGTGCAAGAGTTCACTATCACTTCCATCTGATTATAGAACTTTTGAAATAGATGGAAACTGACAATTTCATTGAGTCAAGGGCTACAGCATCCCTCAAGCTTTCACTGGAGTACTCACAACAGAAGGATGTCTAGACTGTTTTGAACACCTCGTGGGCAAAATTCCACAGAGTTTTAATTATAAAAAGCATTTATATAATACGTTAATATGCTTACACGTAATTTTTCCTACTATGAAGATAAAATGAGATACCACAGGCAAAATGTTAAGCACACAGAGTCTGAAACATTATAGGGCTTAATATATTTCATTTCTATGTCATCAAAAGTAAAAAAAAAATTCCAAAGATAATAAGCTAATTGCATGTGTACTTTTTTCTACTAGACTATAAGCACTTAGAGCAGCCATTTTTTTCTGCACTTTTGGTGCCTAGTTTAGTGTATTACTGAATACTAGAAAATAATATGAGAAGAATGCAGAAAAAGAGAGGAGGGGAGGATGGGAGAGGGTAGGGAAATGAAAGGAAGGAAGGAAGGGAGGGAGGGAGGGAGGAAGGAAGGAAAGTAAAACAAGCAGGAAGGGTGAGAATAAGAGATAGCAAGCAGGCAAAGAGATATATTTCTCCAATAATTTCCTACCTCTTTAAGTATAGATAGACTTCCAATTATTTAGCATGGTTTACAAGACAATTCTTTGCTCTGGGAACCTCTGTAACCTCTATAAATACACCTCATGTTCAGCTTCAGTCACACCCAATTAGTGGCATTTCCTCAAATATTCAGTCACAGCCCTGGGCTTTGCATTTGTTATTCCTCTAACTAGAACATATACCCTCTTCATTTCTGTCCCTTTGTCAATGTAGCTGATTTCTTATCCTTTAAGCTTCAGCTAATGCATTTCATATAATCACAGTAAGTAATTTTTTATTCTTTCCTCTTATATCTTCTTCTCTTTCTGTTTCAATAAGATGTCTTGTCATTTTTTCTTTTTTATGTATTTATACATGATAGCATATTTGTTTTCTCAGAATGTACACCAAATATTTTTGTTTACCATCCTATTTTATTCATACCAAATTCACATATAATTCTTAAAACCATATGTTCACAACTTTCTCCCCAAACGTTGCCAGTTGTCATCTAGTTTTTTTCTAGTGTGCACTCAGGAACCAGTGTTGAACCCTTCTCCCTTAAGTAGATGCACTCTCTTTAACTCTGGAATTCTGGAATATTCTTTAGGAGAGCTGTTTTTTTTTTTCCCCTCCAGTGCTACCTTTTTAAAATTAAGCTTTTTATTTTGTATAAGTATAGACCCACATCCAGTTGTAAGAAATAGTACAGAGAGATGCCAAATACCCTTTACCTAGTTTTTCCCAAAGATAACATCTTTCAGAACTCTAGTATGATATCACAACCAGGATTTTGATATCGGTATAGTAAAGATACAGAACAGTACAGAATAGTTCCATCCTTGCAAGGATTCCCTGTGTTGCCTTTTAAACCGCAACCACTTCCATCTCTCCAACGCTGTCCCCAACATGTGGCAACAACTAATCTTCTCTTCATTTCTATAATTTTGACATTCCAAGTATGTCATAGAAGTGGGATCACATAGTATATGACCCACTAGAATTAGCTTTTTTCACTCAGCATAATTCCTGGAGATCCATCGAATTTGTTGCATGTATCAGTACAGTAGTTCATTCTTTTCTATTGCTGAATAGTATTTCATGGTTTGGATGTACCACAGTTTATTTAAACATCCACCCATTGAAAGACATATGGGTTGTTTCCAGTTTCTGTCTATTTCAAATAAAACTGCTATAAACATCTATCTACAGGCTTTTTGTGAACATAAGGGTGCATTTCTCTGAAATAAATGCTTAGAAGTACAATGATTGGACCACACTGTAGTTGAATGTTTAGTTTTAAAAGAAACTATCAGTTTTCCAAAACAGCTCAACATTTACAATCCCTCCAGCAATGCTTGAGAAACCCAGTTTTTCCATACCCCATCAGCATTTGGTGTTGTCACTATTTCTTATTCTAGCACTTTAAATAGATGTATGATTACACCTCTTTGTGGTTTTAATTTGCAGTTTTCTTAATGGTTATGATGTTAAATATTTTATCATATGCTTATTTGCCACTTGTATATCTTCTTTATTGAAATGTTTCTTCATACTTTTGTCCATTTTCTAATTGGGTTTCTTATTATTGAGTTTTGAGAGTTCTCTATATTAATATTCATTAATATATTAATGAACATCTATGTGTTAATATTCCTTAATATATTTATGCTGATGATAATTAATTTGTGATGAATATTAGTCTTTTGTTGGTAATATGGTTTGAAACAATTTTCTTTCAGTCTGTGGTAATATTTTCAACATGTTGACCGTTTCTTTGCAGGATCAAAGTTTTTAGTTTTGATGAGGTTCAGTTGGTCAGGTTTTTCTTTTATGGGCCATACTCTTGGTGTAAAGGTTAATAAGTTTATGTCTAGTCCTAGATCCAAATATTTTCTCCTATATTTTTCAAGCAGCTTTATAGCTTTATGTTTTACATATAAGTTCACAATCCAGTTGGAGTTAATTTTTGTGAAAGGTGTGAAGTTTAGGCCAAGGTTTAAATTTTCTGTCTATGGATGTCCATTGGCTTGCAGCATGATTTGTGCAAGAGGTTACTTTTCTTTTATTGAATTGTGTTTGCACCCTTGTCAAAAGTAAGTTTGGTATTGCTACGGATTGAATGTGTCCCCCAAAGTCCAAATGTTGGAAACTGAATCCTCTATGCAACAGTATTGAGAGGTGGGCCTAATAAGAGGTGATTAGATCATAAGGGCTCTGCCTTCATGAATAGATTAATACCAGTATCACAAAATTGGGTTAGTTATCACAGAGTGGGTTTGTTTCAAGTGCGTTTGGCCCCCTTGCAGTCTTGTGCCCACTTGTCCTTCCACCTTCTAGCATGAAATGACAGCAAGAACAGCAAATGTGATCTCCTCCACCTTAGACTTCCAGACTCTACAACTGTAAGAAACATACTTATTTTCTTTATAAATTACCCAGTTTGTGGTATTCTGTTATAGCAACACAAAACAGATGAATGCAGGCATATTTTTGTGAGTCTACATCTGAATTCTCTATTGTGTTCAGTTGATCAATTTATCTGTCCCTCCACTGATACCACACACTGTTGTGATTGCTATAGCTATACAGTAGAACTTAATATCAAGTGGAGTGGTTCTTTCTACTTTATTCTTCCTTTTCAAGATTGTTTTAGCTATTCTAGGGTGCTTTTCCTTATACATTTTAGAATATATTTGTTTGTGTCTATAAAAAACCTCGCTGGAATTTTGATAGGAATGGCATAAACCTATAGATCAGTTTGGAGATAACTGACGTTTTCATTATGCTGTCTCCCAACCCACAAATATGGTATGCCTCTCCATCTAGTTAAGTCTTCTTTGATTTCTCTCATCAGCATTTTGGAATTTTTAGCATACAGTTCCTGTACATGTTTTGTTAAATTTATACCTAAGTGTCTCATTTTCTTTAGAGAGATTATACATGGTATTGATCCTTTAATTTCAGTTTCCACATATTCATTTTTAATATGTATAGGAAAGAAATTGTCC
Organism: Hylobates moloch; assembly: GCF_009828535.3. Taxonomy (NCBI): domain Eukaryota; kingdom Metazoa; phylum Chordata; class Mammalia; order Primates; family Hylobatidae; genus Hylobates; species Hylobates moloch. Next base: position 127,699,446 of record NW_026652280.1, read on the forward strand.
AAATCAGAAAGGAAGAAGTAAAATTATCTCTGTCTTTATATGATATAATCCTATATGTTAAAAAACCATAAAGATTCCACACTGTTTGAACTAATAGTTAAATTCAATAAAATTACATGTTACAAAATTAACATACAAAAATCGGGAGAATTTTTATACAGAAATCACAACCTACTTAAAAAAGAAAACAATCCCATTATATTTCCTGATAAAAGTATCAAGAAATATAAAATACTGAGGAGCAAATTTAACCAAAGACTTACAGACTGAAAACTATAAAGCATTGATGGAAGGAATTGAAGAAGACACAAATAAATAGAAAAATATTCTGTACTCATGGACAGGAAGAATTAATATTATTAAAATATCCATACTATGCAAAGCAATATACAGAGTCATGCAATCCCTATCAAAATCTCAATGGCATTCTTTATATAAGTAACGAAATCCATCCTAACATTAATATGGAGCCAAAAATACCCCAAATAGCCAAAACAATTCATAAAATAAAAACAAAGTTGGAAGCATCACGCTTCCTGATTTAAGACTTTATTGCAAATCTATATTAATCAAAACAGTATGGTACTAGCATGAAAAAGAGACACACAGCCCTGCTTAGTGCTAACACTACCCCAGCAGGGAATCAGGGCACCATCTGGTTCTGTCAGACTGTGCTTTACACTCCAACACCACCTTATGGGGGAGTGAAAATTTGTTCCCTACTTCTTTGGGATGAATTAGATTTTTTATTGGTGTTTAGCTGGACTAGGGAGGACATTGCAAAAAAAAAAAAAAAATCTGCTGTCAGGCAATCTTTTTTCATGTCTCTTGGCTAAAGGGACAGGTTTTCTTTGGAGCTTTGTGTCCATGTCTATTGGAGGTTTGGGGTTGGAGGCTTCTGGATCTCCCTGTCCAGGATATATGGAAGGCACTAAGAAATCCAGTGGACCCACTGCTATGTCTTCCCTCAAGTTCTGAGATCCCTAGGCAGAACATCTTCCTTCTACATTTCGGAGGCTTCCTGTTTGTTTGCTACACATACCCAAAGTTCTTTTGTTTTAAGAAGGATCTGGGAGGAATAGTACTACTAATCTTCATGGAATCTGGAGACCGCCAAGGCTAACTTTTTTCATATATTAAAAGTATTTAAGTTCATAAGTATAACCATTACATTACATAGGTGTGGATGTGTTAACTATGTGAAAATGTAATAAAATATAATACCTGCCATAGGACCCTGTATAGTGATATGCTTCCCTTAAACAGTATAAGATAGTGATTACATCTTACTCTCTCTTCTCTGAATTGCACTTTTCATTCATTCATTTATTTATTCACTTACTCCTTTGACCTATGTTTGTTAACTGCTTTATACAACCCACAAAACTCCAGGGATATAAAGTCTGAGATATATTTTTACTCCAGTTTGCTGCATTTACCCAATAGCCCAAATGAGAAATTTAAAAATAATTGACTTCTTCCTCTCCATTAACCATACACCCTACATACATACAATTTATCAGCAAATTTAAATATTTTCCCTGTGATACAGGTCATGAATCCATCCAGGTCTCTCCATATTTCTTATGAGCCTCTAATTCAAGCTGCCATCATCTTTCATTAAGGCCCATCTTTCAAGTTGATCTTCCTCTTTCAACCAGCAGCCAAGTAATCTGTTAAAAGTATCCTTTTCAACCAGCAGCCAAGTAATCTGTTAAAATCTGTTAAAAGCCAAGTAATCTGTTAAAAGTAATCTGTTAAAAGTAATAGGAATGCGTTAGGGATTAAAACCTTACACTCTTTCCTTAAGATGAAAGATAAAATCCAAACCATTTATAATGGACCCTAATAGTTTGCCTACACTTCCGAGCTACCTTGGACCACTCTACTATTTCTCTTTAAGCTTTATACTTCTCCAAGTTGCTCAAACCCCAACCTTTTTTCTACCCTAAGTTCCCTGCCTATTCAGTTTTCTCCGACTTAACATTCATTCCATCACCTCTTTCCCAGAAAATTTCTGTTCAACATTTTGAGCTTTTAAACCCTTAAAGTTTCTTAAGCCTTTCCATTTATTCTATAATTACTGAACATCTTCTGTGTGCCTGCCACTGTATTTGGAGCTGGAGATAAAGCAGTAGACAAGACAAAAAGACAGAGTCTTAGCTCTTGTGGACCTCATATTATATGAATGAAGAGAGACAATGTATATGAAAACACAGAAATTAGCAAAATTTCAGATAATGACAAGTGCTCTGAAAAAGACAACATGATATAATATGGTGGAAATATACATATACATATACATATACATATACATATACATAATATGGTGGAAATACACTGATGGTACGGGTATGATGGGACTGCTTTTGGAACAATAGATTAGGAATAGTCTCTTTGAGGAGGTAATATTTGAGTTGAGAGGTAAATAGTATGGAGGGATCAGTCACAGAAAGATCTAGGGATGAAGAGGATTTTAGGCAGGGCAAATAACTAGTGCAAAGACAGAAGAGAAACAGGCATGCTTGCGAAGCAAATGAAAAGCCAGTATGGTGGAGCTTTGATGGTAGGGAGTGATCTTGAAGAGGTGGGCAGAGACCAGATCATGCAGGACCATTCAGTTTGTGAGGAGCTTTGGGAAATATCTGGAGTGTAAAGAGAAGCCACAGAAGGGGTTTAAAACAAGATAGTGACATAATTTTATTTATATGTAAAAAGGTCACCCTGGTCATGAAGTGGAAAATAGTTTGTGGGTAGGCAAAGAACAGAAGAAAACTGGTTAAGATGCTGTCTTCATGGTTTAGGTAAAAGGTAATGGCAGCCAGAAGGAGAGGAGCGAAGAGGAGAGCGTCATTACAGTTTGAAAGTCTTGCCAGTACTCTTGAACCCCCCTCACTTCTCCAGGCATGATCACCCTCTCTTTTTTTTTTTCCAATTTAAAACTCCTAATTTAAAAGTAAACTTTAATGTCAAAAATGCAAACTTGGGGAGGGCAGAAAGATCACACACAAGACTGCCACTTCACACTTGGAGGGTTGCACAGCGGCCAGGCAGAGGGGCTCCTCTCTTTCCAGACTGTGGGGCAGCCTGGCAGAAGGGCTCCTCACTTCCCAGACGGTATGGGGGCTGGGCAGAGGCGCTCCCTCTCTTCTTATAAGGACCACCACTACACTCACTTTTAACAGCATAGGTAGATATGTTTTGTTGGGATGTTTTGTGTTGTCTTGTTTTGTAATTTCTGTAACTGGAATCATAATTTTTTGTGTCTTTCACTCCCATCTTTCCATATATTAAGATTTTTCCATCTTGTTGCATGCAGCTATAATTTGTTAATCTCATTGCTGTTACAACATTCAATCAGTGATTCTATCGAAATTAATTTACCCATTTGAAGGGTAGCAAAGTATGTCACCCCAAAATATGCCATTTTGGCATAAGGGTTATTTTGAATTGAAGGCAATTGAGAAGAAGCAGATACAAGAAAAACTTTCTGTCCTCCCACATTTGCCTAAAAGCAGGGCATACATTTATAAAGATGTCTTTCCTTCCACCTCTACCAGGAAAAACAAAGATTGATCACCAGAGATAAATTTAGACTTTTATAAGCCAGGAGACAGAACCAGAGGAATCAACAAAACAAACCTTTATTAACTAGACTTTACCTACCATTAGTTTCCTGTAACTTGCCTCCCTCTTTCTTTGAACTAAAGATGTTATATAAACTAAAATTCTAGTTCATCTCTTTGAGAATTACTCATTTCTTGGGCATGTCACATGTATATATGAAATATACATGTAAATAAGCTTCCATTTGCTTTTCCTTTGTTAATCTGTCTTTTGTTGCAGATATCCCAGCCAAGAACTCAGAAGGGTAGAGGAAAAATTACTCTTTCTTCCTACACATTTTACTGTTGATGGACATGTGGGTAATTTCCAGTTTGGAACTATTACTGATAGTGCTGCTATGAACATTCTAGTGCATGCTATTTGGAGATATGAAGTAGAATTGCTAGGCCATAAGACACGCATATGTTCAACTTTAGAAGATACTGCCAAACCATTTTCCAAAGTAATTGCACAGATTTTCATTCCCACCAGCAATTAATGACAATTCCAGTTACTCGGCATTTTTTGTTTGTACTTTCATCGCAGTCATTCTGTAGGTGTAAGAGGTGTCAATTTCTATTTTTTGGATATGTTTATTTCTTATATTTACTCTCTAAATTTTTTAAGCCTTTGATCTATACTCTCTTTTTGTTTCCTTTACTTTTAGACAACTTCCAAATTCGAATATCTTTTTCTTTCATCAATATGTTCACAATCTTTTGTTAGTTTATGCTGCCAAATAAAAGAGGAGCACTTGCTTTCACAGTTATTGCTTTCATAGCCTTCTTATCATTGAAATACAGAAGTATTAAGCTTTCAACAATCCTACATTGTCTTCCATTCACCACAGGCTCTAAGCATTATTCTGTGGATTCATGGGAGTTTTATCAGTAGCTGATTTCAAAGTCCCTTACATCTTCAAATTTTATTTGAACAATTTTCATCATTCTTTCTTTCTGTGAATCCTCTTTCCTTTGGACCGGGCTCTACTTGTTTCTGCATCAATGGTATTTCCCCTCTTACCACCCATTTTCACTCAGTCTAGGATCCCAAAGCAACTCTTAGGTATAATTATTCCACTCTGATAGAAAGTTATATTTTATGTATGAGTTTAATTTTCCAGAAATTTAAAAGTTATTTTCCCTAGAGAAAAGGGTCATAGAGCCACATCATTTTTAAATGCTTTAAAATAGAAGGTCTTTAATAATCAAAGTAATTCAAGATCATTTTCACAGATATAGAATTATCCAACTTGTTCCTAAATCAACTTAAGAGTTGACAGTCCTCATACACTTTGGACAATCAAAGTGATTAATACTTCTGGGATTTTGCCTATCATAGCACCACATCAAAATAGTAATTACTTGAACTGAAGGTTATGAGTACTACAGTTTAGTATTGTACCTGCAGCTGTGCTTGTGGGAATACCATTGATTTAGAAACTAAAGAGCAATAAGGGTCTACAAGCAGGCAATTGAATTCCCTGGTACATGAATTTATAAAAACATGTCGTGCCCGGCACTGTGGCTCACGCCTGTAATCCCAGCACTTTGGAAGGCCGAGGCGGGCGGATCACAAGGTCAGGAGATCGAGACCATCCTGGCTAACACGGTGAAACCCTGTCTCTACTAAAAATACAAAAAACTAGCCGGGCGTGGTGGTGGGCACCTGTAGTCCCAGCTGTCCTGGAGGCTGAGGCAGGAGAATGGCGTGAACCCGGAAGGTGGAGCTTGCAGTGAGCCCAGATCACGTCACTGCACTCCAGCCTTGGCGACAGAGCAGAGCGAGACTCCGTCTCAAAAAAACAAAACAAAACAAAAAACATGTCTTGGTGACACTGCTAGCAGTTAATGAGATATTGCGGTGCTGCTACCTGAGTCCCTTTAGCCACATGATTCCATATTCTGCTTTTAAATAATTATAAATAGTGTTGGAGGAATCTCAGAATAAACTATTGTCTTCTCATTGTCCACTGCTAGGGTTTAGTTAAGGTTACATAAGTTGTAGAACAGATTTATTAGAAATTTTTTCATGACTAAGAAGCTTTCTACAAAAGAATACAAGCTGTGTCCTCTGCTGAGTTTCAAATATATCTGATCCTATCTGATGAACTGGTGAGTTGGCCCCAAAGAAGTCTGATCGTGAGCACGAGATTAAGAGCTCTAGGGAACTCTTTCCCTAGGCAGATGGTCCCGACCCAACAACAAAGCCATCAGAGGAGAAGGAACTCTGGATACAACGTCTTGGCTGTTGCATGATTTCCTTCTAGGCTCAGCTTCATGGATCTAAACGTTAAAACAGGAAGATTTTTGTTTTTTTTACTAAACACTGTAAAGTACTATATGACGCAGCAGCTTCTCTACTAGTGGTCTTTGCAATTTCAGGGCGTGTCAGAGGCTGCTTGCTGTGTTTACACAAAGTGTAAACACTCTGTGGCACAGGCGACATTAATTTTCACCACTGTAACAAAAACCTATTTAAAAAATATTTGAAGGGAAACAGGACAGCTCTCAAATCCTTTCACAGGCCACATCCAGCTTTGTTGTAACTGAGGCCTTAGTGTGGGCATTCAGACACCTTGGGTGCCAAGACAAGCAAGAGGAGAGTGTCTCATAACCAACAAGCTGTGTAGTCATCAGCAAGCAGCCTCTGACACACTCTGGAACTGCAGAGACCACTAGCAGAGAAGCTGAATCAACGAAGCACCATATGGAGCATACAGTCAGAGGAGTAGCATCGATGCTGAATTAGGTCTTGCTATATGAGACATTTCTTGGGTAATCTCAGAATCATTTATGGCCGGGTATGCGGAGTTAGGGTGGGGGTGCTTTGATAGGAAATTAGATTTTTTTCAGAGGTTGGATTTTTCTGTGTAGCCAGGGTAATTTGACTTATAATAGTATAAAAAGTTTAAATTCTCCTTAAAATTAAAAGTCTTCTCTGCATCTGTCCAATCATCCAGCTATATAAACATACATGTATATGTTTTATACATATTCAGAGACTGCCTTTATTTCTTCCCTCTGAAGACAGAAACAGAATTATTTGCCCATGTGGTTGTGCTTGTTATATAATTTCCTACATTTTAAAGTTCTTTGTCTTGTTTTAATAATCTTAATTTAAAAATTCTTTCTTAAATCCCTTTTCTCTCTTTGGTTTAATTTTGAAAATGGTTTTTTGAGAACTAAAATAGCAATATTTCAATTAAAATGGGCATATGTGTTGTATAACTCCTAGTTCTAGCTAATTGAGAAATAGAATCAAGAGACTAAATAAAGAACAAATTTCAGTGCTAACTTTATTATTGGTAAAGCTAGACAGAGAGACCTGTATAGATTTGAGGCCAGATTGGCGCTTCCTATGCCCTCTTCTGAGCTAAGGCTACCTAGCTTTTAGGGATGTATTCACCCAGTCACAGGGAGAGCAGAGGACAAGCTCGGCTTGCCAGGGGACTTTTTTGGTTTGGTTACAGAAGGATGAAGGAAGTACAAGTCAGGCCCTTAGCACTTGAGGGTAAATGGATTTTTGGAATGAGGGAGGGAAAAGGAACACCCTTAGCAATGCAGCATTTCAACTAGTGATCCCCTGCCTTCCAGTGTGGCTCACGGATATTAAGCTCTTCAAGAACTCACCAGTTAGATATTTTACCTCTGCTCCTATGTGACTATGTTGAAATTCCCCTCTCTATAAAGAATAATAGAAAAAGAAGGCAGGAAATGAGCTTTCTTCCTGAACACTCTCAAACTTTTTGTTTCCTTAACCTTTGACCACAACCAAGCATATGGTCGAGCAAGGTTGTGGCTGTAACTCTTCAGAGGCGTGACTAGCAGGGTATCAGAGGAGCCCCACTCCCTATTTGGGAAGCCTCTTTTCACTCCCTACCACTGCCCCTCTGGACCTCCTTCTGGGACATTAGTGCATAGTTTCATTTTTGTTCCCAGAAATTTCTAATATAGCTCAGAATAAACCATTAACTGATGTAACTCGCAGGGTACAATGCACTTTTAGCCAACAGCTCATTGTCTATTCAATTTCCAACTTATGTCCAGCCATAAGTTGGACAGTTATGTCCAGCCATACTGTCACATAGTTCTTATTAGAGAACATACCAAAAAAATTCAAACAAAAATACCTCCAATAATACAGTATAACTTTATAGTTGATTCCAACTTAAATCACATGGAGTTCCCTGTATTATTATATGCTCAGAGAGAAATTGTGAACCCAAAACAAAATCGGATTAAAATTCATTAGATTTTAAAGAAATTAAAATCTAAAACCTTTTCTATCCAATGGTTTTCCGTTTTCGGCCAGAACAATTTCACTCATGTGGCATCTGGGCTCTTTCAGAAGCAGATTGGCCCTTTTCCATGAGAATAAGTGTAGCAACTTCAAAATTTAATTACTCCAATTTGAAGTCACTCAATTTCAAGGCACATCATGTGTGACATGCCATCAGACAAAGAATCCAAAAAGTCAATAGGATACATATGATGATCTCAGCTGCGGCCCTCACCCATGCGATTTAGAATAGACAAAATAATTTCAATTCTCCCAAAGCAGTTATTCCTGTTTATAATATAATGCAATATTGCAATTGCCAGCATTGAACCATAGAATACCAGAAGAGAATAGATTTGAATTCAGCTTTACCAGAATGCCAAACAATCTAGGCTAGTTTATTGAATATTTAACCTATGAACTTAAATTTAAGTATGAGAATATTTTAATTAAGAAGTTAATTATGGCATTGCTTCTACATTTATTGCATTCTTTCATTTTGCAAAAATATATACATATAAATCTGCTGTGATGGCCTCACCAGCCTTCAGGCCTTATCTGAAGCTCTTTTCTTTCATTTCATATTCATTTCACATTTTTTCATTTCCATATCTCCTCGGAGCCTTATGATTCTGGCATGTGGATGCTGAAGGGTGAGCATGCTGCCTAGGGATACAACCTCTTCTTCCTCTGGAGAGCTGAGTGTCCCACATTTAAAGAGTCTATCCTCCAGAATTCATTGCATTGTATACTCCACAATGTCAATCTTCTGCTTTTTTTTTCTGGATTTCTTCAACCACAAAAATATCTAAAGGCATTTTTAGCAGTGTGCCATTTGTCTGCTGCTACTGCCTCCCCCTCTAGAATTCCTTGGGCTTACGAATCCTGTGCCTTAGAGGGCTCTTTCCCTTGTCTCCGCATCACAATTGCCTTAGCTGGAGATTTTCCTTCAGGAGATTCTTGAACTGAAGCAGCTGTTGATTTTTACAAAGCTTGTGCCTTAGTGGATTAAGAGAGGACAAATGTTTCCTTCCTTTGTGTACTTTGCCCAATATTGCCTTTTCGGAATTTTGGAGTTGGTAGAGCTTCAGTCCCTAGGTTCATTCCATGTCATCCCAAATTCTGCTCTTTGCCATCTTTTTGGCACTTCCCCAGAGTGTTCTATTTCTCTCTGTTCCTCTACTTCTGTCAGCCACGCCCAGCTGAGCTTTTAAAATTTTACTAATTTCTCAAAATTTTCTCTTCTTCTCTTCTCTTGTCTGAAGCAACAACAATAATATTAATTGTAACAATGGACATTTATCGAGCATTTACAAGGTGCCAGATCTTATGCCTAGAGATTTAAAGGTAGGCATGCTTATTTCCAAGTTATACAGATGAGGGTATTGATTAAATGAAGTTAAAGTATTTTTTGAAGCTTACAAAATTTAGATTAAACTAAAAGATAAAGTTAGAGGAAAGAGATGAATTACTCATTGTCCACACTTTAATAGAACATCTCTATCCGCAATAAATATACACTAAATTCCTCGTTTTATCAGTCACTCCTGCAATAGAGATGAGTAAAGGAAGAGGTGGAAATATGAGAAAATATTTGGTTTACTGGAAAAAGACAGTGTTTCCTTGTGGTTAGTGGCCCAAACTCTCTAACTGAATTGTCGTGGAGACTAAATGATTTCATATAAATTAACTCTCATTATTGAAATAATTGCTGCTCTTTTCTCAACAATATTGCAAAAGTCTCTAACCCTCTATAGCTATGAGAAGGAATAACTGTGCTCTTCAACAACAGCTAAATTCAACGCACTCAGCCAAGGATGTGACTACTCACAATTATAATGGAAGGAGAGCCTGTTGATTAATTCACATCATATTTCTGTCTTTCCTACAGTGTGGAGGAAGAGCTCTGTGTGTTGATTACTATTTAACTTGTGACTATGTGACTACTTCCCTTTTATATTTTATGATAATAGTGCTTGATCATTTCTTCACAGTTATATGCAAACATTAAGGGTTTTTCCCTAAAAAACTGCCTTGATTTTAAAAGAATATAAGACAAGTCCTTGCAAAAAATGATAAAATACTTAAACAAGGAAAAGAAAACGAAAATCTTTGGTGATTCTACTTCCAAGAGGCAATTCCTTTAATATTTTGGTGGTAATCTCTTAGGGCTTTTTCTGTTATAATCACACATACCTTAGAAAAGGTAAAGTTTTACATCCACTTTTAAAGCACTCACTAATGTTTAAGAATGTGTCTTTTTTTTTTTTTCTTAATAATATATCATTGGAAAAAATCTAGGTGGGGCGCAGTGGCTCATGCCTGTAATCCCAGCACTTTGGGAGGCCAAGGCGGGCAGATCACCTCAGGCCAGGAGTTCAAGACCAGCCTGGCCAACGTGGTGAAACCCTGTCTCTGCTAAAAATACAAAATTAGCTGGGCATAGTGGCAGGCGCCTGTAATCCCAGCTACTCGGGAGGCTGAGGCAGGAGAATCGCTTGAACCCAGGAGGTGGAAATTGCAGTGAGCCGAGGTTGCACCACTGAACTCCAGACTGGGGGACAAGAGTGAGACTCTGTCTCAAAAACAAACAAACAAACAAAACAAAAAAATTGTGTTAACACATATAGACATCAACATTTTTAATTGAGGTAGTCCATTGTATGGTTGTATCTTCATTTATATGTCCATTCCCTATAATCAGCATTTAAATTAGTTCTAGTATTAAAATGTATGCTAAGATGAATATTCTTTTACATATTTATTTGTGCATTTGTCCCATTATAATCCAACAGATGAACAAATGGATCATTTTTTAGTCTTTTGCAGAAGATGTATTAAAAATCAGGGACATTTGCTGGTACATACAAATCAGAATGTGTCTGACAGGGGGAGCGTCTACTGATAAATCTATTTTGTTTCTGAAGGCAAAGCAAATCTAAGTCATGATTTGCTCCTCAATTCAGTTTCACTGATCTTGCAATTAAAAATTCTTGCAAGAGTTTGAAACTAGCTTAACATTTAGTTTCCATTGTTGTTATAAACTTTTCCATTATTCTGTGCTTTTGTAATTATTTTGTTAATATTTTTCATTAAATTGTATGTTTTTAAATATAGAGAATTGGGAATAATATGTACAGCATTTTTTGAGACACAGTCTTTAATTTTGCAAGAACATTCTGTTATTTTCAACATTTTCCTGCCTTGTGGGAAACTTTGTTTATCTCTAGGTTATTCAACCACTAGTTAAAACAACTAGGTGAAAGATAAATTCTCTGCTGGATTATGTCACAATGAAGAAGAACTCTACACTTTTTTAAGGGGTAGTAATATCTGGTCTACGTATGTAGAGAAATTATCTTATACCCATGGGACAACAGAGGTGGATCCTTGCAGCTCTGAGTCAACTCACTGCCACAGTTTTACCCATGTTTTGCTATGGAATCTTTTTAGACCACCAATTAGGACCAGAAAGAAAGTCAGTAAACCAAACTCAGGGATTTACCTCCCAGTAAAAACAAGCAGAAGAAAAACAGCTATGAGTAGCCAGACATTTAATCTTTACTTCCAGTTGATGATTGGCCTACTACTATGTATCATGGCTAGCATATGAACCTGAATTCTGTATTTATAATTTCAACATCCATATTTCATTCTTCAGTCATTTATTCAATAGTTATTTATTGAGCATTGATTATATTCCAGGTTATATTGTAGCTTCTGTAGATACATTAGTAGACAAAACAGAAATTACTGCTCTCATAATTAATGAATGACTATTTTGTGATTCAGCAACCTGCTTCAGATATGCCTAGATATTTAATATCAAATTCAGATCTTTGGAATTTTTGAACATAGTAGAGTTTCCTGACACCTCTTCAGACTTGACAGTTGGATTTTTATATTTGACTCTTGACTGTCCTAACATCGATAAACTCCACGAGGCAATTGGTAACAACGACATAGCAACTTGATTGTGCACTAATCAGTGTTTGTGTTTGTAAAAGAGCCACAAATTTACATCCACAGAAAATATGGCTTACCTGCAATAACTGATGTAATCCTTCTTTAAGACCACCTCCCTGCCAGCCTCACCAACAATGCTGGAGAGCAGAGACAATATAATTTAGTTTAATTCAGTAATTTATATAGATCCAACAATTTAAACTTTGTTTTACAGATGACTATCTTATTTAGGTAAATTCTGCATCTTTCAGGGTTCCCATCTATCCCTCTGGTATGTCCAAGTGGGTCTCAAATTGCAAAACGGGGAGGGTTACATAACCCATAGTGGTTGAGAAAAAGTCTGCTCCACTCACAAGTCTCGCTGTCTGCTGTTGTACCATGCTAACGTTTGCGCCTGGGGAATGTATTGCATCCTCCTGGATCTGACCAGGGCCCAGAGATCCTCCCCTCTTGACTCAAGCTTACCTTTACTTACTGGTGCTTAGAGGGCTTGGGTGTGACTGCAGGGTATTGTACTTGACTCCTAGATCACTCAGTGCCTGCCAGATCACTGTGGAACTCTGGCAGTTACCATAGCTGGACTCCCAACTATCTCTATATCCCCACATTCACCCAGCTCTGTGGGCATGTCGTATTTTCCAAGACTTTTCCATGGCATGTGGGAGTTAAGAGTGACTTGAGAGTTTTATCTAAGGCTCTTATTCTGCCTAAGATTCCAAGAGGAGGTCAGAAGGAACATGCTCTGAGGCTATGTCCTCTTTGAGGTAGAGTTGTTTAAACAGCGCTTGACCTGGGACTCAGTGCAGCTGATTTATCTCTCCATATCACAACTGGTGTTTGGTGTGATAGCCACATGTACATGTCAGGTATGATACAAATCCTATATTCCCAGCTTGTGCTATAAAAGGTCTTTAATCTCCCCTGGGGTTTTCCATTTAAGAACTGACCTAACTTAGTGATGTACATAGGATTAGATGAGCTTGTCATAGCCCATAAAGCAGAACCACCACCACCAAGTGGCTGCGAAAGCTTTTGATTGAGGCTAACTGAGCAGTTGATGCAAACAAGTGTAATAGAGATATATCCTTTGGCAGGTGAAAAGGTGTCTGGATCCGCATTGTAGTATACAAATTGTGGTCAGTAGTCTTCATTTTCTCAAGTTATTTACAATTTTAGAGATGCCCAGTTTGCATTAAGGCAGAATAAACCTCATGTGATTTTAACACTGTCGGCCCAGTTTTAAAATGTAACTAACTGATTTGTTAATGTAGTGTGAGTTCCTAGGATTACAGTAGGTCTATCAGTCTAATTAGGTTGCATGCCCACTGGGCATGGACTGTGAGTGCTTTACTAAGTTTTTCTTTAAGACCTAGGGCATTTTTATGTCTCAATAAATGTCTTTTGTGTGAAATCTCACAAAGCAGTACTCAAATAACCACTTATATATTGCAAAAATAAAATCACATGATTTATGGAACTAATACTTTCACTCAATTTGAAAATTCGCCTCTGATTTTTTCCTTAGAAAGAGCATTGGAACTGTTATATAATTTCTTTCCAAAACAGTGAAGGGAAAAATCTAGTGATCTGTATATGTTAGATAGGTGTTAAACTATTGTACCCCTATAATTCCATATCTACATAAAGACCACTTTTAAAAATTATAGTGTATTATTTTCTTCCAAAATTCTGGAGACTGATTTATTGGTGATTCATCTATTTAATCAGTAACTCAGGATGATCTTAGGATACTTTACTTCCTCAGTAAGCTGAACTAACATTAACACTGGTTTATGTAAACATTACTTTTGTGCTTCACCAATAGCTAACTTTTTTTTTTTTTTTTTTTGGTAGAGATGGGATTTTGCCATATTGCTCAGGCTGGTCTAGAACTCCTGGGCTCAAATAATCCACTTGTCTCAGCCTCCCAAAGTGCTGGGATTATGGGCATGAGCCGCCACATCTGGCGATAGCTAACTTTTAACACTTTATCAGAACTAATACTTTTCTACTGTTCACAGCTATTTGTAGTACATATGCAGTCAGCGGTAAAACATTTTTCAAGATAAATTTTCTAATCAGATGCCTAGATCATGGTCTCTAGGCCATAAGATCCACAAGGACACAGACAAGTCTTTTATAGCTTTGTTTTACAATACAGAGTCTGGATGTGGTAAGGACACAACCAAATAGGAATGAGTATATACCTGATTCAAATCTCTCCGCACTAAGGGACACCCAAACATGTGTTCATGAGACACCACCTTGGAAAAGAAAAGGGATAGGAGGCCAGGAGACTTTGTCCTATGATGCTCCAGAGGACTCATAAGTACTTCAGTCAAGATCAAATGCTCTATGCAGGCAAATATTTCCCTGCAAATATACACCTGCACCTTGATTTGGTCATTGCAGCTTTGACTTCTTTTAGAACGCTTTGTAGGTTTCACAGGGTCTATAAGCTCCTTGTGAAGCACACAAAAGAGAAAACAAGCTCAACATTGTATGAACATCTTACAGTGTCAGAGAATCCTAAAGTTGAGAAGATTCTCAGAAGTCATCAGTCAAAGCTTCTACCAAGACTTAGAGATTCCTCTTCACCCATAAAAATCATCCAGCCGGAATCCCTCCACTGAGAGAAATGATGTTCTTTGTAACTATGCACTTAGGTGCTTGTCATCTGAACTTAAGAGGTCCAGATCTTAGAGAAATAAATGAGCCTGAAGAAAAGAACTGTACATGTGAAATAGAAGAAAATTTACCTGATACAGAAGAAAATTTACCTGATTCAGAATAAAACCTGTATCTATATCAAAGAAAATCATTGTGTTTCAAAAGCCAAAATTAATGAAAGACACCAAACCCCTTCTACAATTGTTAGAAAAATTTTAATTTCAAGGACAAAGCATCTTTTCGGTCATATTAGAGGCTGCTAATTGACATCTCCCCCTTCTCCTCACCCGCCTGCTCCAAATATCTCCTGTCATCTTCTTTTGTGGTAAGAATATTTTAACAGAGCTACCTAAAGTAAGGATTCCCTTTCTCAGCCTCCCTTGTGTCTCAATGTGGCCATGTGATCAAGTTCTGGTCCAATGATATAAGCAGAATTTGTACATGGCTTCTAGTCCATTCCCATTCCCCTAATGGGAAGAAGTGTATCTACCACTTTGCTCTCTTTCCCCTTCCAGCTGGCTGAGATGTGAGCATGGTGGGGAGCCCTCCTTGATGTGGATAAGGCAACATTCTGGAAATGTCAGAGCAATAAGATGAAAAGACCTCCATATTAACCTTGAATTGCTTATTCTGGGGTTATTGCAGAAAGAAAGAAAGACAGAGAGAAAGAAATGTTGGACTTGTTTAAGATACTTTTATTTTAGGGTCTTACTATCACATAGGTGTATAGATAAACTGCCAAGAATCAGCCTTTCAATAATATAGGTGTAAATTTGTTTAACTAATATAAAACAACTTAAGGATCCTACAACAGATACAACACGTTCTCTTCAACAGCTGATAAAATATTTTAAAATATGTTAGGTCATAAGAAACTCATTAAACCACAAAAGCAAAATGTGTAAAAATGGTTTTCTTTGATCAAGAAAACAGTAACAAAAACGAAAATAGAAACTTGAAGAAAACTGAAAAAATTTAAAATATACTTTTTAGGTCAAAGAAGAAATTAAAGTTGTAATTGCAGATTATTTAGAAAACAATGATAAGGAGTTTCCACTAAAACTTATGAGATATTACCTCAGTACTGTGATTATGGTATCTCAATGTCATTTTCCACTTTTAGGACCAGGACTCACTGAAGAAAACTAATTTCAGGTCTGGGTGAGGAAATTCATAATATAAGTCTGGAACATTTGTCATAACAGAAAGTAAGGAAGCTCTCATAGTATGCAAATTTCATATCAGAATGACTCAGGAGTAAACATGAAGAGGTCTCCACTGGACAAAGATAAGCATTTTGAGCAATAATAATAATATATTCTCTGGATAGAAACAAATCATATATAATTAAATCCCTGAACCTATAAGGTGAAGTGCCTCTCCAACTCCCCAAAATATTCCTTGGATACCTATGAAAACACTAAGGAAGCAACTCAATATTTTGAAAAAAATAAGCAAAAGGAGTAAATCAACCTGCTTTTCCCATAGGGACTATATCTCAGAATAATCAAATAATTGATGAGTGAAAGTTTGTCTTTTGTGGAAATTTTGCAGCCAATAAATAAAGAATGATAAAATTGCAAATGGCCATTCTGCAATTTCTAATGTAAATCTAATGTAAACAATCTAGGCAGTAATCATTAATGGCTGCTAATATGGTAAAAACATAATCAACATATTATGTATCTCTTGATGAAAGCATATTACTCCACCTATGAAATGAATATGCTTAAGCTTCTCAACATAAAAACCAATTTACAGTGAAATAAGAAACAGAGAAAACTTAGCAAACGACACACACACACAAAATCATCATCAGAATCTATACTGTGGGAAATGCTATTGAATAATAGAATAAGTTGACACCAAAAGGAAATAATCATCAGAATCTGTACTGAGGGAAATGCTACTGAATAATAGAATAAGTTTTTCTTCAATAAAAAAGGGGAGGAGGGAGGGAAAGAGACACAGAGAGGAAAGGCAGGGGGAGAGACAGAGAGAGAGAGAGAGAGCTGTAGAGTACATTTAAAAGACATAACAACCTACATAAGAAGATAAGACTCGTTACATAAAATGATACAATGTCTCACTTCAAAATGATCCAATGGTGGGAGATCTATCTGGAGACCTATACAGGAAAGAAGATTGGCTATCAATTGATATAGCTCCAATTGGGTAATCGATGCACAGGAAGGGTCATGACACTGTTCTACTTCTGTGTAGGTTCAAACTTTTCTAAAATTCAAGAGTTAAAGTTATGGGATAGAAAAAAAAAGCATTTCTCAGAGAAAATATTTTAATATTGGATGTCCTCATTATTAAGCAAGGTATAAACAAATCAATCAGCTCAAGAATTTAAAAATGAATAACAACAAAAAACTTCAAAGAATATAAAGTAAATTTAAAAATTAAAGCAGATAGTAAGGATTTCAAAAGTACAATGACTTCTATGTCACAAATAGTCTTTAGTAAAGTAATTAATTCATAATTGCCTCTGTATCCTCTGTGAAGGCGATTAAGTCCAGCAGTCTTAAAATCTAGCTTAATAACAAAAAATCCTTCTGTTGGAATTCAGTCAAAATAAGCACCTCTCTTCATCCGCACTCCTTGTTTCTAAGAATGTGTAGAGCTTCTTATGGATCCTGATATCACAGGATCAGTGGAGGTGTTGGAAACGACTTATTTCAATCCAGTCAGAATCCTGGCTTGTTTCTGGGACCTCACAGCTGTACTCTTAGGACTGTTGACTCTCCTCTGACTTGAAATCTTGCCAGTGAGCCAAGCAATAACTCACTACAGGCTTGCAAATCACTATCAACACAGAAATTCCTCAAGAAAGAGTTTCCCAGTATCCCATATATGGTTCATATACAGTTGACTGCTGCCTTCACTGGTGTAGATTGCTGTCTCCTCTTCCCCTGCTCCCACCTGGCCTCAGCCTCCTTCCCTGGTGCTTCCCTTTATGACCTCCATACAGTGCACAAACATCTGGAAGGGAAGCTTTTTAAATGATAAATTTCTTTTACTTAATCAAGGTAAGATTCCAAAATCAAAATTATTGTACAAACAACAGAGATAATAGACTCTTCCATATAAGGGACCTTGACATCCAGGTATTTAAGTCTCTGATGCAGAAAGTCACTTTATAATATACTCCATAAATAAATGGTAAATACTTAGCTACAGTTTATGTTATATACTTTTAAGATGTAAAATCACTTATTTAAAAAATATTTCCACAAATTTTGAATTGGCAATATTTTATGTAGGCATTATTTTATGTGTCTATATATCTATCTAATTATTTGCTCAAGGATTTACATTCTATGTAATATTGTGAAAATATTTTGTGTTTCTGAGGCAAATCTTCTTCATAGATAATGTTGAGATAATAACACTTATCTCATATTGATGTTACAAGGATTAAGTAAGATAACAACATGAATTTTCAACAGAACTAATTTATGGTACGTACCCTATATGTCTTAGATTTCTCTTAAAAAAGAAAAGAACAAACATTTAAACACTAAACACATATTCCTGCTAAATTGTATGTTACTATGCTATTACACTAATAATGTGGAGATATTTTTTACAATAATTCTTTTGTACATTACCCAGGACATTCTTTCCATGATTTAGAAGAATTATTTAGAGAAAATCATTTATAAAGAAATACAATTTAAATTATGTTTCAACTTAATAACAAAGAAATTATGCATTATGCATCTAATAGAAAAAATACTATGCAAAGAAAATAAAAATGAGGCTATTAATGGTAGATTATTCATGGGTTGTTGATTATACTGATTTAATTACACAGAGTTATAAAATTTTAGAATTAAAAAAATTGGAGGGCATCAAGTGAAATTCTGATCATTTAATCTTCTGTACTTGAGAGCATTATTAATCTTTTTAGAGTGGTTATAGATCCCAATAAATAAAAAAATGATTTTTCTCTGTTGAATCATTTCAGGATATGAACATTACAGGAGTTTCAAAAATTTAAGGGTAAAACCTTTTGTTTTCTATATCCATTTGATCACACTAGTGGAATGGGGTGAGTGTGGTGGGTGGGGCACAAAGAGATGAATCCCTAGCAGGGCATGGTGGTGTACCTGTAGCGCCAGGTATTCTCGAGGCTAAGGCGGGAGCATCACTTTAGCCCAGGAGTTCAAGTCTATTCTGAGTAACATAGCAAGACCTTGTCTCTAAAATACATTTAAAATGAAATACAATTTTAAAAAGAAGAGAAGAACAGGGAAATAACATTTGGTTTATTACAAGGCATAAGCTGATATTTTTTTTGTCCACCAAAATATCAAATAGAGAAGGCATAAAAATGACTTACTTTCAAAAATGAAATAGAAAAAAGGTTAGCATACTAAAATGCATGTTTGATCACATGGTTGCCTGATCAATCTCATTTTTTACTGATTTATGTTATTACCTTCAGGGAATTTTAAAAGTTAAAATCTGGTCCAAACGACATTTTTGTTGTTTATTTTAAAAAAATTTTTCACTTTAGTTCTTAAATTTGGTGCACGTTTTCAAACCCAGAAAAATGTCTTAGTTGTGTGGGTAAAAAGGATGCATCCGATAGGATATTTTGTCAAATTCAAAGTTCATAATTTTTTTGTGTATGTTAACAAAAGACATCAGTAAAAAGTCACCAACATTTGGTCCCTTCCAATAGGTAGAGCTTTCTCCCCTTCCTCTTTTTCATCACCTCCCACCCCTGCTCACGCCATTAAAATATTTAGGATATATATAATGTAGAGGCTAATTAGACCCATCTATTTGATGATCTCCATGATTCCTTGACTCACTTAGACTTTTAGTTTTCCAAAACTGTCCTTCTATTTGGAAAGACCATCCAAATATTTTGGCCATTCAAGCTCTATACGAATCTTTGATTTCTCCATTTGGAATTAGTATCTCGCCATTGTAATAACTTGTCAAAACATCAACCCTGATTAAATTCATTTTTTTCCTTTTCCTCTCCTGCCCCAAGCAGCTAAACATGGCTAGAGGAAAAAAGTCACAATAACCATTGTAATTTTAAATTAATAAACACAGACCTTAAGGTGCAAGTAATTCTACCACATCTCCTCAGCTAATTCGCTTTCTCAGTCTCCTAGGTAAATATTTCACATTTTCTCCTCTCTCATAAAACTCCAGCACCCTCATCCATGCAAGATGTCCTTGATTCTTATGTCACTGAGAAAATATAAGGAAAAAGAATACAATGTCCCCATGCTCTTATTACCAAATTTACCAAATTATGTACATCTATACTCATGTAACTAGTCTTCTTTCCTAGAATAATGACAAATTGATTGTGCGTCTATCTAAGAGCAAACCATATCTTTGTGCATAGAGTTATATTTTTCTCACTTATTCTAAGGTATTCGCCTGTAATTGGTTCTTTCTCTCTTCTCTCATTATTTTTTCCCCTCTTTGTAGATAATTTTTTTACCAGCACAAAGACATGCCACGATATCTCCCATCTTGAGACTACTATTTTCTTCTTCTGCCCCTCTTTACGGCAAAATCTCTCAATAAGTTTTCAGTACTCACACTCTCCATTTGTTCTTTCACTCTCTGGAATCCAAAAGATATTTGCTGGCTAACTAATAATATAACATGTTTGATCTTCCATTATATGATGTATTATAACTTGCTTTTACTATGTATGTAGTTCCACATACATATACTTTATTTTCTTTAGAGCAACCAATGATGCCAAACACTAGACCTGCATTTTATATACATTATCTGTTTTATCTCTTACAACTCTGAGATAAGAATATTATTAATATTTTATAGATGCAGAAACACATTCAGAGAGATTAAAACTGCAACATGTTACTATTCAATAACCTCATTCCTAACCCTCAAACAAAAGGCTTTTATTATTACTTTACATTTTAGTTAAATTTTCTAACACTTAATTTAACCTGTGTTATTTTAAGGAAATTTCATGAAATTAAGCATAAAGTTAACTAAATGTATCACATATATACTTTTGAAACTTTGATCTATAGAAATTGCAGTTGAATTAACTACTTGAACTATTTTCTCATTTGCTTTATTTACTTCAATAATCTTTTTTTTTTTTTTTTTTTGAGATGGAGTCTCGCTCTGTCGCCCAGGCTGGAGTGCAGTGCCGCAATCTCGGCTCACTGCAAGCTCCGCCTCCCGGGGTTCACGCCATTCTCCTGCCTCAGCCTCTCCGAGTAGCTGGGACTACAGGCGCCCGCCACCACGCCCGGCTAATTTTTTTTGTATTTTTGGTAGAGACGGGGTTTCACCGTGGTCTTGATCTCCTGACCTCATGATCCTCCCGCCTCGGCCTCCCAAAGTGCTGGGATTACCAGCGTGAGCCACCGCGCCTGGCCTACTTCTATAATCATTAATGAAAACACATATTCATTAATGAAAACACACTTAAAGTTTTACAAAATAATGGAGTTGCCTAAACTATTGAGCATGAAAGGCTAGAAAAACACACTATTTCAGCTCAGTGAGACATGGAAATTTTTATTTTTAGAAATATTTTTGGAAATAGTAAGACTTAATGAAGTATATGAGACTTGAATTTAAATGTTTTATTCATCAATTTAAATTTTTCCATAACCCAACCTTTAATTTTTTTGCAGCCTTTATTTTTATGCCACTAATTTTCTATTACTTTCTACCCACACTCCCACATCCCATCTCCCAGGACTCAATAGTTCTAATTCCTACAGATGCAATATAGGCTAGAGGAAATTAATGAAAAAAGTAGAAATTTGCTCTCCCAGATTCTCTCTGTAATTTTCTAGATGTGCCTCCGTCACTCCCATATAATCCCCAGTTAAGGAAGCAATGATATTAAAGTTCTAGAGTGAATCTATAAATATCTAGAAACTTGAAAGAAGCTGGAATTGACAGAGAGAAACTTTCCTTCACTGCTGTCCCCTCTCTGTCTTGTTCATCTCCGTGCATGTTAATGTCCTTTTTCCAGGGGTACGGTATCTATTTCCACCATCCCTGGAAATCATCCTAGGCATTTCTTTTCTCTCACTATGCTTTCTGTCCCCTAAATCAAATCAATCACTAAATCCTGTTGACTTTACGTTCTAAATAACTCTCCAAAGTATGAACTCCTCTCTCTGTCTATTGCTGCAACCCTGGCCCAAGCCCCTGCATTATAGCAACAACTTTCACATATGTCTTCCAGCTGTCAAACCTTTTAACTAAACAGCCAGTGTGATTTATTTTAAAGACAAATAAATTCATGTTTACACAGAACACGTCAATGTCTTCCCAATGTGTTAAAGAAAAAAGTTCAACTCCTTACCATAAGCTCTAGGATTCTGTGTTTAGCCTGGCTAATACCACTTTCTCTCACTGCCTACCATTCTGTGCATGAAACATTGCTGAAAGGTTTGCAGGTGAACGTCCCTGTGCCTAGGATGCTCTTTCCCAGACTCTGCAGGGTTGGCTTCTTTTCGCTTTCAAGTCTCAGTTTAAATGACTTTTCCTTAGAGATGCTCCCTCTGACCACCTGAAGTAATTGTTCTCACTGTATTCTTTGTCAGGGTTTTATTCATAATATTTTTGAATTTTCTTCTTAATACCTTTTGTCTTATAATTACATATTTACTTGCTTATTCTATGTGTCTTTCATTAGACTAAGCTTCATGGGACAGAGACGATGTCTATGTTGCTCTCCAGTGGATGCCCAGGGTCTAGCGCAATGCCTGGCATATGGTAGTTTCTCAATAAATAATTGTCGAATGCATGAATGAACAAACAACTGAATGAACTGCTTGATGAATTTGGTAAAGATTGACTATTCCGTTTTGTTGAAATATTGTACTTTCATTTTCAAAATTCTTTGGTTTAGATCATTTTACAAGATATTTAAGCAAATTTAAGCTTAAATAAGCTTAAAATTATTGACAAAACAAAAATATGTATAGTCATATTTTATGGTGGGGTTTTACTTTTTTATATTAAATGAGCAAATTTTTCATTCTGGATCATCAACTTTATCAACAAAGCATTAATTATTAGACCATATATGTTGAGGTTCTCTAATTAAAAGTGAAGGCACATCTGACTCAGCACTATGGATACTCCTCTTCTTACAATGTCCCTCATAAAAGCATCTCCTTCAGTTTATGCCTCTTGTCCTTTTCTCTACAAAGCTGAGATTTACTTAGGTTAAAGTATTGGTCTGGGAAAGGAAGTCACATTGTCCGCCTTTACCGCCTTCATACTCTGCCATATTCAAAGAAACTTGTGCAAATAGATGTCTGAGAGAGACCGCCTCTGCAGACTCAGCAGATGTATGTGTATCTTTATTTGGGGTCAACTAGGTCTCACGTCATCTACACAACTACATGACACAAAAATAAAAGTTGCTTCTTTATTTTTCAAGGAAAATTCTCAATTTAAAAAGTTAAGCTAAAAGGAAAGGGACAAAATAAATGTGGAAAATAAATTATAGGACATTTGACTATAGACATAATAAGTAGTCACATTATAATCTAGGAAAATTATTTACTACAGAGACGAGAAAACATTTAGCTTTACCATCTATTCATTTTCTAAAAGACTACTAAATTTTGGGAAGAATTTGTAAAAAATAAGAACAGTTAAACTCTTTTGCACCATTGGTTTATGAGAGGTATTTTTCTAAGCACTTCACGTGCATTAAATAATTTATGCTCCACAAAATTTCTATTAGGTAGGTGCATTTATCCACCCTGTTTTACAGATGAGTAACTATGATATAGAGATATTAAGCAACTTTTACAAAGTCATAGAGCTAGTATATGGCAAGGATGAGATTCAGATTTAAAGCCCACATCTTTAAACATCATGCTATACTGCCCTCAATATATAAATTGTATTTCAATCTATTTATAAAGAACCTATAGATCAGGAAAATGTGAAAATATGTACAAGCGCAAGGTATTAATCTTTTTATATAATTAATAGTTATAGTTTCCAAAATACTTTCACTATACTATTACATTAGTTTATACATGCAAATATTTAACATTTTATATATATACATATTTGGTATATATATTTGGTATATACTACATGCTCCAAAAGTGGTACTCTTCACTAGATTCTCACTTTGACTCTATGAAATAGGAGAGTATAGGTGTCAGGTAAGAGAAGCTGTCTGTGATAATAAATTAACCTGACATAATTCAACACAAGTTTATTTCTCACTCAAGTAAAGTGCCATGTGGGTCAGAATGCATCCACCTTCAGGCATAGATCAGAGAGACTAAAATCCTTGACAATGGTTACCATTTACAAGTCTTAGTGCTAGCCCATCCATCTCAACACAGGTTACTGGATAAGGGACAGGGTGCAGTGAAAGAAGCAGACCACATGATAACTCCCTCAGTCTAGTCATTTCTGCTCTCATTTTCTTGATCAGACTCAGTCAAATGATCTGAAGGTAAATCCAAAAGAAGTTAGAAAATCCTGTTTTCCAATGGGCCTATAAAAAAGAAATCATATAACAAAGAAAAAGCATTGTCTCTGCCACAAGAACTAGTATTCCTCTTTGTCAGGTTAGTGTAATGAGATATGTAGAGGTTGATAGGCTCTTGACCATTCATTTAGTAAATGCAGAGCTGGAACTTTAAACAGGCTTTCTGTATTTGAAATTAATTAATGGTCATTATGGCAAGTTTCATAACCAAAAAGGTACAATTTTATAAAGAAAATAGTATTTTCAGTTTGAAATTATGAGAAGTACTTATGGAAGAGGTGCCATTTAAATTGTTATTGAAGGATAGATGGAATTTGTGTATGGAGAAGTGGGAGAAGGGAAACCGAGGCAAAGTGAGAGAGTATATACAGGAACTAGGAAATAGCTCAGTCTGACCAAATCAGGAAGATTATCCTGCCTGACTAAAAGAATTCACCTCGATTTGATGGATATAAAAATTGAATCGCTAAATTGATGTGGACATTAAGACAACTTATTTTTTCATAATTTGATCAATTTGTTTTCTTTCATTTTTATACTAGTCATAGCCTTGGGTTCTGAATGATGCCTGAAAGCTCACATGATTTATTTAAAGTTTGCTGTGGCTGAAATATTTCAAAATATTCTTCCAATTCCCAATATGATCATTAATGATTAAATATTGATATGTACTTAAAAATTATCAGAAGAGCCCTCATTATAAAAATATTAAATTGAAAAAAAAATGAACTTGCATTTATTTATTTATACATCTGACTTTTCCCTTTCAAGGATTTGTAATGTTCCAGTTAAGGTGCTAGATGCAGATTAGACATGATTGGGATGGATCGCTCTCATTATTCTTACAAGCATAGGCTAATGCCTTCAGCACAGAGCTAGAATGAACAGTTTGCAATAATAAAAATGTGCATTATATGTACTTGTATTTTTTCCCTTTTAAAATAACTGAAATTTTAAACTAGCAATAGAAAGCAAAGTTGGGTGAAATTATACTGATATACAAAGGAACAGAATGTTATTTTATCATACCCAGAAACATTTAAGTAAAGCAGAGAATCAGCTTTTTCTCTCTTTGTGTGTATATTATCCTAGGGAGACTCTGAGGTTATGGCAATGGAGTTGAAAAAAGAAGCAAAATCTCCCTAGGCAAAGTTCCAACAAGATTTAAACTTTTTGTTTCTATAAGGCATGCTATATGTGATATTATTGGGATGAAGCAGCCAAGAGCACAGAAAACAATATAAATAATCCAGATTTCTATCTGTGTACGTCTTACAAATTAGGCAAAGAGGATGCACCCAAGGACAGACTAGCTACATAAAACATGACATGTGCACTCTGTTAGCGGGCCGTTTCATGTGTACATTCTTTGGTCTCTGGGTTACAGAAAACTGGACGAGACTAAGATTGCCTTGCCTTCATCTGTCTTGTAAATTGAAGAGTGATAAGAAAATTTTGGGTCACAATTTTACCATGCCCAGAGGTGTCAGAAACAGGTAGACTATCAAGGGATGACAAAATATCATCACAATTTTTCATACGAAGTTGAAAAGACAAATTTATTTTTGGATTTTTGATATACTAAAATGATGAATTTTGGTATGAATTACAAAGTGTTATAATTTAAAACCAACTATATATTCTAGAATGCAGTCTAGGATTAAAGGAAGTTTTGACAATGAATAAAAATAAATAATTGAGGAGAGACAACATGGGCCATTCAATGCATCCAGAAGTGCTGCTCCCATGGAGGGAGACCAAATTCTCAAGTAAACCAACAAACTTTGAAAAGATCTTTACAGAGAAAACACTGAGTCAATAGAGCCATGGCTCAGACACCAAGGCTGAAGAGGGGGAAAGCTATGAGTCCTGTGTGGGGTTGCTGAATGCCAGGGCTAGTGCCCGCCCCTCAGTAGCTACTAAGTAAGGGGTGAATGAAGGGACAGAGGGACAGCCAACCCTTGCTGCACACCCCTGGGATCCTAACTACAAGAGAGCCCACAACCTCCATAGACATTTGAACTGGCAGGGGGATCTGCACTAAAAGTAGGCAGAGACAGAGCCCCAGCCTGCACAGAGCCCAGGGAGTTTATGCGCACAGGGCAGCTGCAGTGGAATGTGGACGTATTAATAGGTGCTCAACTCCCAAGGCTTCCCATCTCCCTCTGAATAGCTCTAGCCCAAGGTGACCATAGGGCCAAGAGAGAGCACAGCAGACTTTCCACTGGGACTGGAGCACATCTGTTCTGCAGGCCTACCTGCCTGCCAGCCCCTCCCAAAGCCCATACCTGGCTGCTCCTGCAGGATTGTGTACACAGTGCAGCCTCTGCTACCCAACCTGGGTGTTTTGCAGGAGCCCCATCTGAGTACTTTCTTGGAAGCTTGGGTGTACTTTGGATCCTCCAGTGCCACTGGTGCCCGACCTCAAGGGACTGGAGATGGAGCCACGGGCTGGTCTCAATGCCATAAGGCTGTAGTGCTGCTCAGGAGTGCTCAACCAAGATTCACAGCTGGTGCTCATATTGGGGAGGATCCCCCACTCTGAGAACACTGAGAGAGGTGAGCTGCGTGGGCTAGTGGGCCAGCGCCAGAGCAGGATGTGCCTTCCTTTACAGAGCTGGTCCTAGAAGGTTGTGGCCTGTCTGCCAGCTATGGCCTCTGCCTGATGGAGCCCATAGCTCAGAATACCTAGCAAAGGAAATGCGGGCCTTATGCCATTGATTGGAGGGAGCTCCTCCAAGGCCCAGAAGAAGACATAGTGAGGGGATCATCTTTCTCTCCCTCCCATACCGCAAAGAACTGCTGCAAATGTGCTGAAATACAAAGGAGATGCATGGTTGAGTAAGAACCTATCTGCTAGTCATTACTCTTAACCATCATCTACTGGTTCACTTGACAAATTACAATATCAATATTCAATAAACATGGCCTGTGAAACCCAGGGCAAAAATCCATCAATAAATAAAGGTTCCACTTCCAACGTTAGGAATTACACTTCAACATGAGATTTGGATGGGGACAGAGATGCAAACCATATGAATACCCAAAGGAAAATAGGTCATTCTACAAAAAGACACATGCTCTCATATGTTCACTACAGTGCTAATCATAAGAGCCAAGACATGGAATCAACCTAGTTACCCATTAATGGTGGAGTAGATAGAGAAAGTGTGGTATGCATATACTATGGAATACTATGCAGCCATAAAAACAAACAAAATTATGTTCTTTTTATGTTTTGCTGCGACATGGATGCAGCAGGAGGCCATTATTCTAAGTGAATTAACACAGAAACAGACAACTAAATACCACATGTTCTCACTTATAAGTGGAAGTCAAACATTGAGTGAATACACATGGACATAAAGATGGGAACAATAGATGCTGGCCTCTACTAGAGGGAGGAGGAAGATGGGGTGTGGTCAGAGCAACTACCTATGAGGTACTATGCTCACTACCTGGATGATAGATCATACTACCCTAAACCTCAGCATCATGCAACATACCCATGTAACGAACCTGCACATGCACCCTCTGAATCTATTATAAAAGTTGAAATTATTTTTTAAAAATATTTTTCTCTAGAAGAAGTAATCTAAATAATGTTCTCTGGAGTTAGTTTTGGAACTTTATTATTTAGTGAAAATTTTTGATGTAGGAAACCAAATTATTTACTGGAGATAGGTGGTGACAAAATGAATCTACAAGAGATTGAATATTTCAAGTAGGGCTTCAAGGTTTTTTTAGAACAGGGAGATTAGCCACCTAAAACTTAACAAAGAGAGTGTTTCCAGGTTGTCTGTCTTAAGAAACAAAAACAAACAAACAAAAATATTCACAATAAATAAACTTGTTATTGAAGAAGAACAGAATTATGTCCTTTGCAGCAACATGGATGCAGCTGGAGACCATTATCCTAACTGGATTAACACAGAAACAGAAAACCAAATACCACATGTTCTTACTTATAAATTGGAGCTAAACATTGAGTACACGTGGACATAAAGCACACATGGAGCCCTTGCTATAGAAGATGGGGGCTATTTAAAGGAACATTCAAGAACTTTGTGCCTGCTCCCGGAAGACAAAGATACCACGTGATGAGTAGTGCTGATGTCAGTACTGAGGGCTGAAGGAGGATGGAGCCTAACACATAGTAATTAGAGTGATGTAAGTTGGGACAGAATGAAGAACTAAGTTGTTGGTTTTCAATCTTCACATGGAAGTTTGGGGAAAGAGACTGTGTATAAATACTAGATTAGACAGATTAATTTCAAAAGAAAAGTGAGGCTTGAGGTGAAGCTTAAGTGAAGGGTAGAAAGAATACTGAAAAGAAGGAGTTAGAGAATTCCAAGACAGGGGGATGGCATGAACAGAGATATGGAAGGAAGATGATGAAGCTTGGGAGTCAGCATCAGGGAGGAGTGGGAAATCATTTTAAGGTGATGTCAGGAGGTTCAGAGCAAACAAATGATTTTAGAATTGAATCTATGTTTAGATCAGAGTTAATTAGAATAGAGTCAATGTTTAACATAAACTCCATTGGAAGTTATTATAAAATGTGTGATGTGATCAACTTCGTCTCCTCTGAAGAGTAGTCTGGAATGACTGAAAAAAAGATGAATGGGAGGGTGAGATGTGGAACCAGGGAGACTGGAGATTGCAAGTAAGAGATGATAAGAGGCCAGGGATACTCTATGTCATATACAGAGCAAAAAATGGTCTTCTTTGACCACTAAAATTAATCTGCTCACAATGACACTTTCTAATCCTTTCTAGGAACTGCTTTTTCATAGCTTTCCTTACCACTTTATTTTTATTTATTACTTGTATCTCCCCTGTAATATGTAACATGTTTTGTCTGTTTTTCATTGTTATATTTCCACAATCTAGAATAGTGACTGATATGGTAGTTGTTCAATGAATTTTTTATAAATTAATAAACAAATATCACCAACATTTTGCAGAGGGTAGTACTATTTAGCAAACCGAATATAAAGAATGAGGAGAAAGAAAGAAAAACTAAAATAACGATTTCAGAGAATACAGCCTAAAGTGTAATTTTAAATGGGAAGAAGAATTGGAAGCTTTTATGTGACGGAGGGAGTTTGGAGATGGTTTTAGACTGGAGCCTAAATAATATTGAAAGTATTATTTGGTTAGCACTGCATTACCAGCACTTAGCGTGGTACCTAGCACAAGGCCGCTGTTCCATAAAGAGGTTTTTAAAGAATACATGTTCTACGGGTTTGAGGATTTAGTAAACATGTTTTTTGTTTGGAGTTTGAAAAGTAGGACTGAAGGGCAGGAAAAAAATCCTGACAAAAAAAAGTAGATTTGAACTTTGCATAAAAGCTGGACAATCTGGTGTGGCAGAGGAGTTTTTAGAGCTTGGAAATGTATAAAGGGTTTACTATATTCATGTAATTAATTTTGTGTAAGAAAGGCTAGTCTCATTGGGCCAAAATCATGTTTTAAAAAATTTAGAGATTAATTTGAGAAATTTGCAACCTGGAGGCAAGAGCATAGAAATGTTAAAGCTTTGAATTAATATTATGAAAATGTGTCTTTTATTCATTTGGTAAATTTCTAAAAAGCTATATGCAAGTTAAATAAGGGCAAATCTACTTACATTGACTTACATTAGAACAGTTTATTTTATCTGCATTTCTAATTGATTTGCAATTGACCATCCTTCATAACACCTTTGCCATTTCTCTGCCCTTCAGGATATTCTGTCAATTAGTTGATGAACTGCCAGCATTTAAATTCATCAAGAGCTTCCTATTTAAAGGCTGTCTGTAATGAATGCTTCAGTTATATCAGAAAATCATATTTATATATATTTAGTTTTCTAAAGAGCAAGGATCATGTATCATTAAATCTCAGAAGACTTTTGGTGTCATAAATTTATAAATAAAGCATCCAGGAGCAGGTTGCTCAGTTTCCATGTAGTTGTATGGTTTTGAGTGAGTTTCTTAATCCCGAGTTCTCATTTGATTGCACTGTGGTCTGAGAGACTATTATGACTTCCATTCTTTTGCATTTGCTGAGGAGTTTTACTTCCAATTATGTGGTCGATTTTTGAATAAGTGCTATGTGGTGCTGAGGAGAATATATATTCTGTTGATTTGGGGTGGAGAGTCCTCTAAGTATCTGTTAGGTCCACCTGGCCCATAGCTGAATTCAAGTCCTGAATATCCTTGTTAATTTTCTGTCTCATTGATCTGTCTAATATTGACAGTGGAGTGTTAAAGTCCCCCATTAATATTGTGTGGAAGTCTAAGTCTCTTTGTAGGTCTCTAAGAACTTGCTTTATGAATCTGGGTGTTCCTGTATTGGGTGCATATATATTTAGGTTAGTTAGCTCTTCTTGTTGCTTTGATCCCTTTACCATTATATAATGTCCTTCTTTGTTTTTGATCTTTGTTGGTTTAAAGTCTGTTTTGTCAGAGACTAGGATTGTAACCCCTGCTTTTTTTTTCTTTCTTTCTTTTTTTTTTTTTTTTTGCTTTCCATGTGCTTATTTGTAAATAGTCCTCCATCCCTTTATTTTGAGCCTATGTGTGTCTTTGCACATGAGATGGGTCTCCTGAATACAGCACACTGATGGGTCTTGAGTCTGTATCCAATTTGCCAGTCTGTGTCTTTTAATTGGGACATTTAGCCCATTTACACTTAAGGTTAATATTGTTATGTATGAATTTGATCCTGTCATCATGATGCTAGCTGGTTATTTTGCACATTAGTTGATGCACGCTCTTCATAGTGTCATTGGTTTTATATTTTGGTGTGTTTTGCAGTGGCTGGTTCCAGATTTTCCTTTCCATATTTAGTGCTTCCTTCAGGAGTTCTTGTAAGGCAGGCATGGTGGTGAGAAAACCCCTCAGCATTTGCTTGTACATAAAGGATTTTATTTCTCCTTCACTTATGAAACTTAGTTTAGCTGGATATGAAATTCTGGTTTGAAAATTCTTTCCTTTAAGAATGTTGAATATTGGCCCCTACTCTGTTCTGGCTTGTAGGGTTTCTGCAGAGAGATTTGCTGTTAGTCTGATGGTCTTCCCTTTGTAGGTACCCTCAACTTTCTCTCTGGCTGCCCTCAACATTTTTTCCTTCATTTCAACCTTAGAGAATCAGATGATTATGTGTCTTGGGGTTGCTCTTCTTGAGGAGTATCTTAGTGGTATTCTTTGTATTTCCTGAATTTGAATGTTGGCCTGTCTTGCTAGGTTGGGGAAGTTCTCTTGGTTAATATCCTGAAATGTGTTTTCCAACTTCATTTCATTCTCCCTGTCACTTTCAGGGACCTCAGTCAATCATAGGTTTGGAGTTTAACATAGTCTCATATTTCTTGAGGCTTTGTTTATTCCTTTTCTATCTTTTTTCTCTAATCTTGTCTCATGCCTCATTTCAGTTAGTTGATCTTCAATCTCTGATATCCTTTCTTTGGGTTGATTGATTCAGCTGTTGATACTTGTGTATGCTTCACAAAGTTCTCATGCTGCGTTTTTCAGCTCCATCGGGTCATTTATGTTCTTCTCTAAACTGGTTATTGTAGTTAGCAGTTCCTATAACCTTTTGTCAAGGTTCTTAGCTTCATTGCATTGGGTTAGAACATGCTCCCTTAGCTCAGAGGAGTTTGTTATTACCCACCTTTTGAAGCCTACTTCTGTCAATTCATCAAACTCATTCTCTGTTCAGTCTTGTACCCTTCTGGAGAGGAGTTGCAACCATTTGAAGGAGAAGCGGCATTCTGATTTTTGGAATTTTCAGCCTTTTTGCACTGGTTTTTCCTCATCTTCGTGGATTTATTTACCTTTGATCTTTGAGGTTGATGACCTTTTGATGGGGTTTCTGTGTGGGGGTTCTTTTTGTTGATGTTGATGTTATTGCTTTCTGTTAGTTTTTCTTCTAACAATCAGGCATCTCTTCTGCAGATCTGCTGCAGTTTGCTGGAGGTCCACTCCAGACCCTATTTGCCTGAGTATCACCAGGGGAGGCTGCAGAACAGCAAAGATTGCTGCCTGCTCCTTCCTCTGGAAGCTTCATCCCAGAGGGGCACCAGCTTTATGCCAGCCAGAGCTCTCCTATATGAGGTGTCTGTCAACCCCTGTTGAGAGGTGTCTCCCAGTCAGGAGGCACAGGGTTCAGGGACCCACTTGAGGAGGCAGTCTGTCCTTTAGCAGAGCTTGAGCACTGTGCCAGTAGAATCCTCCTTGTCAGGGTCCACTGCTCTCTTCAGAGCTGGCAGGCAGAAACATTTAAGTCCACTGAAGCTATGCCCACATCCACCCCTTCCCTCAGGTGCCCTGTCCCAGTGAGATGGGAGTTTTATCTATAATTTTATCTATAATCCAGACTGGGGCTGTTGACTTTCTTTCAGAGATTCCCTGCCCAATAAAGAGGAATCTAGAGAGGCAGTCTGGCCACAGCCACTTTGCCACACTGTGTTTAGTTCTGCCCAGTCCAAACTTCCAGGCCTTTTTAGTGCAGTCATGGGAGAACCACCTACTCAAGCCTCAGTAATGGCAGACGTCTCTCTCCCCATCAAGCTTGATCATCCCAGGTTGACTTCATACTGCTCGCGCGAATTTCAAGCCAGTGGTTCTCAGCTTGCTGGGCTCCATGGGGGTGGGACCTACTGAGCAAGACAACTTGGTTCTCTGGCTTCTGCCTGCTTTCCAGGTGAGTGAATTGTTCTGTCTCCCTGGAGGTCCAGGTGCCACTGGGGTATGAAAAAAAATAAACTCCTGCAGCTAGCTCAGTGTCTGCCTGAACAGCTGCCCAGTTTTGTGCTTGAAACCCAGGGCCCTGGTGGTGTAGGCACACGAGGGAGTCTCCTGGTCTGCAGATTGCAAAAACCATGGGAAAAGTGTAGTATCTGTGCTGGTTAGCA
This sequence comes from Hylobates moloch, assembly GCF_009828535.3. Lineage (NCBI taxonomy): Eukaryota > Metazoa > Chordata > Mammalia > Primates > Hylobatidae > Hylobates > Hylobates moloch. Next base: position 127,732,376 of record NW_026652280.1, read on the forward strand.
CAGTCCCTCACAGCTTCTCTTGGCTGGGAAAGGGAGGCTCCCATGCTCCTTGCACTTCCTGGGTGGGGCGATGCCTCATCCTGCTTCTGCTCACCCTCCATGGGCAGCACCCACTGTCTAACCAGTCCCAGTGAGATGAATAGGGTACCTCAGTTGGAAATGCAGAAATCACCTGCCTTCTGCATTGGTCTCGCTGGGAGCTGCAGACTGGAGCTCTTCCTATTCTGCCATATTGCCAGCTAAATACAGACTACTTTTTAACTAAGTAACTAATTCAAGTAAAATAGCCAGTCAAAGGTTTGCATATAAATGAGCTCTCAAAGCACCAGCTATTCACACTGAGTTATCTTTTCTAACTTGTGGAACAAATATTAACAATCTCTTTTATCATCAATATTAAAAAAATTAAAATTTAGCAGCATTCTAAATAGTTAACAAATGTTATCCTTTAGAAAACAAGTAGTAACAGAGAATGATTTAGTGGATATGCAGATATTGCAGACAATATGTTACCTTTTATAACCCAATAGTTTATATAATCCCTTCATTTATATTATCTTATTTCAATAATTTATTAACAATTTGAGTAATTATGTTGTTGAAAATGTACCAAATGATTAATAATCATGTCAGATTCATTAAGACTTTCCATTTGACAGTAACTGTACTGTTTGTTTTGTATATCTTACCTCATTTAATCCTCAAAATGACAATATGCAGTAAGCATTAACATTCCTATTTTACAAATGAGAAAGCTTAAGTGTACAGAGCTTAGATAACCTGTCCAATGTCACATAAACAGTATATGATGACCCAAGATTCAAACCCAGATCTGTCTTTTCCAAAATTGGTGCTCTTAATTGCTGTATATACTAATAAAGACATAGTAAAAAATCTGACTCATCCCTAATGTTGACCAAGGATAATCAACTACACTGATGTAATACAAGTGAAAAATTGGGACTGAAAGTTCTGAGAAGGTGCTATCTTTTCCCTTTTGAAATACCAATGCCATGCCTTGTTCTTTGGTGTGTAGTAATCGCTTAAGATGCATTTGTTGAATGAATAAATGAATGAATGAATACAAAGAAATACAAAGATGGATTGGAGCATCAGGAGTTACTTTTGCAGAAGAATAAATAAAAAAGTTAAATGTCTCCCCCAATGCCATATATTTACTAATCAAAATGTAGAGGCTTGAACCCAGATCATCTAATTCTATTCTTTTTCAAGGTTACTACAGAAGCCTACCTTTTGCATTATCCAGGAATATGGCACGTAACAGAGATGGTGCATGTCATTTACTAAGATGACAATATCGCATTTTTGTTTTTGGCTTTCTAAATTGTTTCAGCTTTATTGGCATATAATTGACAAAAATTGTATAGTTTAAGGTGTACAACTTGTCAAAGTAGTTAACATAGCCATCATTTTACATAGTTAACATTTGTGCATCTCTGTGTATGTGTGTGGTGAGAACACTTAAGATCTACCTTTGATATGGTTTGGCTGTGTCCCCGCCCAAATCTCACCTTGAATTGTAACTCCCACAGTCCCCTCACATTGTGGGAGGAAGCTGGTGGGAGATAATTGAATCATGGGGGTGGGCCATTACTATGCTGTTCTCATGATAGTGAATAGGTCTTACGAGATCTGATAGTTTTCAAAACAGGAGTTTCCCTGCTCAAGCTCTCTCTCTTTGTCTGTTGCCATCCATGTAAGATGTGACTTCCTCCTCCTTGCCTTCCACCATGATTGTGAGGCTTCCCCAGCCATGTGGAACTGTAAGTCCATTAAAGCTATTTTTCTTCTCAGTCTCAGGTATGTCCTTATCAGCAGCATGTAAATGGACTAATACACTTAACTGGTATTAAGAATGGGGTGCTGCTGAAAAGATACTTGAAAGCATGGCAGCAACTTTGGAACTGAGTAACTGCAGAGGTTGGAAAAGTTTGGAGGGCTCAGAAGAAGACACAAAAATGTGGGAAGGTTTGGAACTTCCTAGAGGCTTGTTCAATGGCTTTGACAAAAATGCTGATAATGATATGGACAATGAAATTCAGGCTGAGGTGGTCTCAGATGGAGATGGGAAACTCGTTGGGAACTGGAGCAAAGGTGATGCTTGTTATGTTTTAGCTAAGAGACTGGCGGCATTTGTCCCTGCTCTAGAGATTTGTGGAACTTTGAACTTGAGAGAGGTGATTTAGGGTATCTGGCAGAAGACATTTCTAAGCAGCAAAGCATTCAAAAGGTGGCTTGGATACTGTCAAAAGGATTCAGTTTTAAAAGGAAAACAGCATAAAAGTTTGGAAAATTGCAGCCTGTCTATGCAATAGCAAAGAAAATCCCATTTTCTGTGGAGAAATTCAATCTGGCTGCAGAAGTTTGCATAAGGAGGAGCCAAATATTAATCCCCAAGACAATGGGGAAAATGTCTCCAGGGCATGTTAGAGGTCTTCATAGCACCCTCTCCCATCACAAACCTGGAGGCCTAGGAGGAAAAAATGGCTTTGTGAGCTGGGTCCAGGGCCCCTGTGCAGTGTGCAGCTTAGGGACTTGGTGCCCTGCATCCCAGCTGCTCTGCTCCAGCCATGGCTGAAAGGGGCCAATGTAGAGCTCAGGCCATGGCTTCAGAGGGTGAATGCTCCAAGTCTTGGCAGCTTCCATGTGTTGTTGAGCCCACAAGTGCACAGAAGTTTAGAATTGGGGTTTGGAAACCTCCACCTAGATTTCAGAAGATGTATGGAAATGCCTGGATGCCCAGGCAGAAGTTTGCTGCAGGAGCAGGGATTTCATGGAGAACCTCTGCTAGGGCAGTGAAGAAGGAAAATGTGAGGTTGGAGCCCTCACACAGTGTTCCCATTGGGGCACCACCTGGTGGAGCTGTGAGAAGATAGCCACCATCCTCGAGACCTCAGAATGGTAGATCCACTGACAGTTTTCACCATGCACCTGGAAAAGCCACAGACACTCAATGCCAGCCTGTGAAAGCAGCCAGTAGGGAGGCTGTACCCTGCAAAGCCACAGGGGCAGAGCTTCCCAAGACCATGGGAACCCATCTCTTGCATCATAGTGACCTGGATGTGAGACACGGAATCAAAGGAGATCATTTTGGAGCTTTAAGATGTGACTGCCCCACTGGATTTTGGACATGCATGGGCCTGTAGTCCCTTCATTTTGGCCAATTTATCCCATTTCGAATGGCTGTATTTGCCCAATACTTGTATCTAGGAAGTAACTAACTTGCTTTTGATTTTACAGGCTCATAGGTGGAAGGGACTTGCCTTGTCTTGGATGAGACTTTGGATTGTGGACTTTTGAGTTAATGCTGAAATGAGCTAAGACTTCGGGGGACTGTTGGGAAGACATGATTGGTTTTGAAATGTGAGGGCATGACATTTGGGAGGGGCCAAAGGCAGAACGATATGGTTTGGCTCTGTCTCCACCTAAATCTCATCATGAATTTTAACTCCCACAATTCCCACATGTCATGGTAGGAACCTGGTGGGAGGTAATTAAATCATGTGGATGGGTCTTTCCTGTGCTTTTTCTTGTAATAGTGAATAAATCTCATGAGATCTGATGGTTTTGAAAACAGGAGTTTCTGCATTCGAGCTCTCTCTCTTTGCCTCCTGCCATCCACGTAAGATGTGATTTGCTCCTCATCTTTCACCATGTTTGTGAGGCTTCTCCAGCCATGCAGAACTGTAAGTCCATTAAACCTATTTTTCTTCCTAGTCTTGGTTATGTCTTTATCATCTGCATGAAAAAAGACTAATACAACCCTCTTAGAAAATTTCAAGTTTAAAATTCAGCATTATTAACTATAGTTACCATGCTGTACATTAGCTCTCCAGGACTTATTCATCCTCCATAACTGAATCACTTTATCTTTGATCATATTCTCATTTCCTGCACCCCCCAGGCTCCTGGCAACCATCATTCTCTCTGTGTTTCTATAAGTTTAACTATTTTAGATCCCAAATATTAATAAAATAAGGCAGTATTTGTCTTTCTGTGTCTGGCTCAATTCAGTTAGCATAATATCTTCTAGGTTCATCTATGCTGTTGGAAATGGTAGGATTTTATTATTTTTAAAGGCTGAATAATATTCTATTGCATAAATATATACCTAATTTTCTTTATCCATTCCCTGTCCACAAACGTTTGGATTATAACCACATTTTAGCAATCACAAATATTATTGCAATGAACATGAGAGTGCAGATATCTCTTCAAGATAATAATTTAATTTCCTTTGAATATTTAATCAGAATTAAGATTTGCTGAATCATATGGTAGATTTATTTTTAATGTTTGGAGGAATCTCCATACTGCTTCCATGATGGCTTTGATACTTCCACTAACAGTGTACAAGGGTTCTCTTCTCTCCCCATCCTTACCAGCATTTGTTCTTTTTTGTCGTTTTGATAACAGACATTCCAACAAGTGTGATGTGATATATCCTTGGGGTTTTGATTTTCATTTCCCTGACAATTAGTGGTGTTGAGCACTTTTCATGGACCCGTTGGCTATTTCTGTGTCTTTTCTTTAGAAATATCTATTCAGGTTCTTAGCCCATTTAAAATCAGGTTATTTGTTTTCTTGCTATTGAGTTGAGTTCCTTATATATTTTGGATACTAGCCACTTATCATATATGTGGTTTGTAAATATTTTATCCCATTCTGTAGATTGCCTTTTCACTCAGATGATTGTTTCCTTTGCTGTACAGGTGTTTTTACTTTGCTACAATCTCACTTGTCTAATTTTGCTTTCATTGCCTGTCCTTTTGGGGTCATATCCACAAAATTAATGCCCAGACCAACGTCTATGTTTTCTTCTATAGGATTTACATTTTAGGTCTTGCATTTATATGTTTAATTGATTTTGAGTTTATTTTTATATATGGTGTGAGACAAAGTTCTAGTTTCGTTTTTCTGCATGTGGATATATGGTTGCTCCAACACTATTTATTGAGGAGACCATCCTTTCCCCATTGTGTGTTCCTGGAAACTTTGCTGTAGGCCAATGGACTGTAATGCTTGGATTTTATTTCTGGGATCTCTCTTTTGCTTTGTTGGCCTATATGTCTATTTCTATGCCAGTGCCATACAATTTTGATCATGTACCTTTGAAATACATTTTGAAACCAGGAAGTGTGCTGCTTCCAGCTTGGTAAATGAAATTCTTTTCAGATAGCTCATTGTATGTATGTAGAAATGCAACCAGTTTTTGTATGTTGATTTGTATCATGAAACTTTACTGAACTTTTTACTATAACAGTGTTTTGGTTAAATCTTCAGAATTTTCTACATATATGATTGTGTCATCTGCAAAAAAAAAAAGATAATTTTACTTCTTCCTTTTCAATTTGGTTATGTTTTATTTATTTTTCTTGTCTAATTGCTCTGGCTAGGACTTCCAGTACTGTGTTGAATAGAAGTGGTGACAGTGAGCATCCGTGACTTTTACTGGATCTTAGAGGAAAAGATCTGAGTTTTCCTCCATCGATTATGATGTTAGTTGTGTGCTTTTTATATGTGGTCTCTATTGTGTTAATTTCCTTTGATGCCTTGTTTGTTGAGAGTTGTTATTAAGAATGGATGTTAAATGTTGTCAAATGCTTTTTCTACACCTATTAAAATGATCATGTAGTATACATTTTCATTCTGTTAATGTGGTGTATCATATTGATTGATTTGCATATGTGGAATCATTCTGACATAAGAGATAAATTCCACTTGGTCATGATGTATGATCCTTTTAATATGCTTTTGAATTCAGTTTGCTCTCTTCTCCTTCCAGTATTCCCACAATACATATGTTGCTTAATTTGACAGTGTACCATATTGTATGCTTTCTTCAATCTTCTTCATTCTTTTTTGTTTATGTTCCACTAACTGGCTAAATTCAAATGATCTGTCTTCAGGTTTATTGATTCTTTCTTTTGCATAATTGAGTCTGCTGGTGAAGCTCTCTATTGAATTTTGCTATTCAGTCACTCTATTCTTCACCACAGGATTTCTTTTTGGTTCTTTTTAATGGTTTCTATTTTTCAAATAAAATTTCTCATTTTGTTCACATTTGTTTACCTAATTTCATTTGATTGTCTATTAAATTGTAGTTCATTGATATTCTTTAAGATGATTGAGTTCTTTGTCAAGCTGTGCATATAACTCCACTTTTAGGATTGGTTACTGGTGCTTAATTTTCTTTGGTAGTGTCATATTTTCCTAATTCTTCATAATCTATGCAGCCTTGCCTTGGTGTCTGTGTATTTGAAGGAGCAAACAGCTCTTTCAGTCTTTACAGGCTCATTTTGGTAGGTAAGTACCTTCTCCTGTGAGACGATAGGCTGATGGGACTGCCTCTGAGAGCATAGTCATGCAGGGCTGGATCCAGGTCAAAATATGGGATGCCTTTATTCCAGTGGTATAGATGAGTGTGACTCCATCTAGGTCCTTGGGGGATAAAGTAGAGGGACGCTGGAGCTTGGTCACAGGACTGCTTCATGGTACACAGTCAGGTCTGAGGTGAATGGGCCTGCTACTGTGGGTGCTAATGAGTATGGCTGCCTACAAGTCCCTGGGTGGGCAGAACTGCCCCACAGACTGCAGCAGAGCAGGATTACAACAAAATCATAGGGCTGCTAAGGGTCTACAGCCAGGTCCAAGGTCGGCAGGCCTGTTAGGGAGGTTATTGATGGACATGGCTCTCACCAGATCCCTGGGTGAGAAAGGCTGCCTCCAGACCATGGTAGGGTGAGGCCGGAGCTGAGTAAGAGGGCAGCTTCAGGGTTCACAGCCATGACAGAGGTTGTCAGACCCATCTTGCTGGCATCACTTTCAAGATAACAACATTCTTGAACTGGGGTTTTGCTCCACATTTACTCTAAAGCTCCAATGTCCTATTGTATGCACCAGGAAAACAGTAGGTAGTGATTAAAAGCATGAACTCTCAGTCAGGTAGACTGGGTTCAAATTTAGGCTCTCCCCTTTACTAGCTATGTGGTCCCAGGCAAGTTGCTTTAATTTCACTAAACCTTGGTTTTATCATTTATAAAATGGACATAATAGCACACAACCCATAAAACTATGAGGACCGAATATTAAAATCCATGAAAAGCGCTTAGCCAGAAAGTAGAATGGTGATTACCGGGGCTAGGGTATGGGGTAGCGTATTAGTCCATTCTCACATTGCTATAAAGAACTACCTGAGACTGGGTAATTTATAAAGAAAAGAGGTTTAATTGACCAACATTCTGCAGGCTGAACAGGAAGCATGTCTGGGGAGGCCTCAGGAAACTTACAATCATGGCAGAAGGTGAAGGGGAAGCAGGCACATCTCACATGACCAGAGGAGGTGTAAGAGAGAGCAGGATGAAGGTTCCACACACTTTTAAACAACCAGATCTTGTGAGGACTCACAAACCATCACAAGAACAACAAGGGGGAAATCCACCCCCATGATCCAATCACCTCCCACCAGGCCCCTCCTCCAATGCTGGAGATTACAATTCAACATGATACTTGAGCAGGGGACACAAATCCAAACCATACCAACTGGGGATTTGGGAAATATTGGTCAAAAGATACAAAATTTTTGTTGGAAGGGAGAAATAAATTCAGAAGTTATATTTAATAACAATACATTATATATATAAAAATTGCTAAGAGAGACTTTACATGTCTTCACCACAAAATAAGAAAGTGAAATAATGGATATGTTAATTGGCTTGATTTAGTGATTACACAATGTACACATATATCAAAACCTCATGTTGTATGACATGAATATATAACTTATTTTATTTTATTTTATTTTACTTTATTTTATAGACAGAGTCTCACTCTGTTGCCCAGGCTGGAGTGTGGTGGTGCGATCTCGGCTCACTGCAACCTCCACTTTCTGGGTTCATGCCATTCTCCTGTCTCAGCCTCCCAAGTAGCTGTGACTACAGGCACCCACCACCATGCCCAGCTAATTTTTGTATTTTTAGTAGAGATGGGGTTTCACCGTGTTATCCAGGATGGTCATAACATTTTTACTTGTCAGTTAAAAAATTAAAATTAAAAAACGTGCTTAGCACATTGCCTAATGTATATTAGTCTTAAAGAACTGGCTGTTATTTTATAGCATCAGGTTTGTTAGTTTCTCAGGGCTGCCACAGCAAAGCACCAAACAATGGATGGGTTAAAACAATAGAAGTCTATTGTCTCACAGTTCTGGGAGTTACAAGTCTGAAATAAAGGGATTGGCAAAGCCATGCTCTCTCGGACAGTTCTAGGGGGGAGAATGCTTCTTTGCCTTATCTAGCTTCTAGTGTTTGATAGTAACCTTGGCTTTCCATGTCTATCTTCTCCCTGTTCATCTTCACATCACCTTCCTTCCATCCAGGTCTGTTTCTGTATACAAATTTCCTTTTTTTATAATGACACTAGTCATATGAATTAGAGCCTATTCGATGTCATCTTAAACTGGTTACCTCTTTAAAGACCCTATTTCCAAATAAGGTCACATTCAGAGGTAACCGGAGTTAGGATTTCAATATATATATTTGGAAAGACACAATTCAACCTGCAACACCAAGCATTTACTTTTAATACTGCTGCTCAGAAGAGCCATGTAACTTCAAATCACCCACCCCAAAAAAGCAATGTGAAAAGCACTTAAACTGATTATTTCTTTAAAGATCCCATTTCCAAATTAAGGTCACATTTAGAGGTACCAGGAGTTAGGATTTCTATATATATATTTGGGAGGACACAATTCAACCTGTAACACCAAACATCTACTAAAAGTACTGCTGCTTAGGGGAGCCATGTAACTTCAAATCACCCAACCCAAAAAAGCTATGTGAAAAGCACTTTTCTAAGAACTGTCCCTTGTGTGTCCTACTTTTCTTCTCAGCCAGCTCCTGACAGCCTCAATTGAGAGTTGCCTCTTGGGTCTGGTTTAGCTGTCACTCCTGGTCTAATTAGGGGAGCCACTGGCTGACCTACAGCCTCTGTCCCCAGTAGGGCCCCAGTTCTGCTTTTCTTGTTTTAGTACCTGCCTCTCTAGTGACATGACTGCCTCCCTTGGAGGCTGACCTTGTCCTCATTTTACCTTCACTAATTCTCTATTGCATAAATGATAGTAGTAAGAGCTCACATTTATGGAAAGTTCTTATGACTTATACCAAATACTAACAATCTATAGGCATTGCCTTATTTAATTCTTACAACAGTCCTATATGGTAAATTGACCATTTCACAGATGAGAAAACCGAGGTTCAAAGAGCTTAAGTTGTCCCAAGTTGCACAGCTAGGAATAGACAACACCAGAATGTAAACCTAAGTATATTTAATATCAAAGTTTGCTTCTTAGCTATATAGTAAAAGGCAAAAGATTTATACAATCTGAGGAGAAACCAGAGTATAAAGATTGCTTCTTAACTATATAGGCTCTGCTCTAAGAGGGTGCATCGCTTATGGGGAAATAAGTCTATAAACGCAACAACAAAGTAAAATGATTAGAATAAGAGGCAAACATAGAAAACTATGTGAACACCCAAAAAAGAGTCCTAATCCTAATGGGAATTATCAGGAAAGGTTTTCAAAAGGTTATGATTTATCATGCATATGTGAAAGCGTGTGCCATGGACAGAGACAGATGAAGGGAGGGATCAGGAAGAGACTTTATACCGTATAAGAGTTTGAAATCTTAAAGACAATAGAGGAATGGAAATTATACAAAGAGAAGATCATATTAACAATTCTTATTTAAGCAAGGAAATGACATAATCTGTTCATATGTTGGGAAGTTCACTCTGAAAGCAATACGGAGAGGAGATTAGAGGGATACAAATCAGGAGATAGGGCATTTATCAGAGGCTATTGCCTGAAATAGGCAAGAAATGATGAGGCTTGAGTTAAGATGGTGGCAGAGGGAATGAAAAGGAGGGAGAAGATTTCAAAGAGAAAGAAGTTATAATTATTGCATTTGGGACTGATTTAATGTTAGCATAAAAAAGAGGGAAAACAATGAAATAATGTCCAAGATTCCAGCATGATTTCTAGATACACAGTGATGCTACTTACTGCAATAGGGAACAAGAAGAAAAACCAGGTGTGGAGAAGGTGGGAGGCAACTATGGATTTAACTCTGAAGATGTTAAGGTTGAGGTACTGTAAGTTATGAAAGTGGAGGCATCTATTAGGCAGGCAGATGTATGGACCCAGAGGGCAGGGAATCATTATAATTGCCTCCTAAATGATTTCTGTCTCTGCTCCTCACATCCCTCTGCAACCTGTTCCCCCTACACAGTAAGTTAGATTTTGTCCTCTCCCTATTTCCTAACAATAGCTTCCCATCTCATTCAAAGTGAAAAGCCAAGTCTTGACTATGACCTACAAGGCCAGATATAATCTGCTGCTTTCTGGCCATTTCTGATCTTATCTCTTAGTACTTTCCCTCTCACGTACTCCACTCTAGCCACACAGGTGCCTTTGTTCTTTTTCAAGCCAGGCAAGCTCCTACTTCAGCCCGGCAAGTTCTTTGTTATTTTTGAAGCAAGGCAAGTTCCTACTGCTACACTTGACGCTCCTTCTTCCTGGAACATTCTTCCTTACAGGTAAACCTGTGGTGGGTTCTTTCACTTCCCATAGATCTTTACTCAAAAGCCATCTTCTTTCTCACTGGGACCATTGTACCTAAAATTGTGTGATTGTATCTAAAATTTCAACTCTCATTTGGCATTTCATCTCTTTATTCTCAGCTTTATTTTTCTCTCCTTTGTATTTATCCCTATTTAACATACACTACATTGTACTTACATGTCTTGTTTTTGTGCTCAAATGCAAGCTCCCTGAGGCATAAAGATTTTGTCTGCTTTGCTTGCTGCTCTGTCCGCAGTGTCTAGATGAGTGCTGGGCACAAAGTAGGCATGCAATAAACACTTGTAAATAAACAAATGAATGGGAAAATCTGCGCATTCATTGATTCAGTAATTATTTCTTGAATATTGTTCCAAGCATTGTTCTAGATTCTGGGAAATAACGAAACAGATCACTTATCTGCCGTCATAGAATTTACTTCCTAGTCGAAGAGCGCAAAAATGCCAGATGGTGGCAAGCACTAGGGAGAGAAACAAAGGAAGCTAAGGAAGATGGATTTCAGAATCATGAACATAAGATGCTGGAGTCCCACGTGAAAATGAGAGATAATATATAATTTCTGATGTAAGGAAATACCAACATTTAAGGGATTAATGGAGGAAGGGAAATCCATGAAGAAATCTGAGAAATGGAAGAAAATCCAGGACAGGGCAGCCTCATGGAAGTCAAGGAAGTGAAGAATCTTGAGAAGGAAGGAGTAATTCATAATGTGAAACTTCTAACTCATAGAGGTCAAGTACCATAAAGACAATAATGTGTTTTAAAAATTAGGCATTTAGGTGAATTTACAAAGATAAGTTTCAATGGAGCAGTGAGATCAGAAGCCATATTACCGTGAACTAAAATGAGAACCAGATACGAGGAATTCAATTTGGTAGATATAATCCACTCTTCTCAAAAAGTGCTGCTTAAAAAAAAAAAGAAAAAAACCCAGATATTAAAGGAATAAATGAATTAAGAAGACAGCTAGGAGAACACTTGAAAACTTCATTAGAACTATTTTGAATACAGCCAGGGAATTGAAGACAGCTCTCTCATTCTCTCTCTCTCTCTTTCACACACACACACACACACACACACACACACACACACACACTGCCCTCAGGGAGCTTGCATTTGAGTACAAAATACCTATTATAATCTTCATTTTAAATGATGGCATTCTCATAAGCTTACATGAAGTTCCCAGAAGCATACAAACTTTATGAAAGCTGGGGCTTGGTTCGTGGTCAGCAAACTGCAGTTTAGTTTTACCCATAGGTTTAATGCAAACATAGGCGAGTCACAAAATGTATATTAGTAATAAGAACAATATTATCAGCAACTGAAATAGAATGAGAGCAATAATTTTAGCACCAGCTAAAATAGAATGAATATCTATTAGGGGTCGAACACTATGCTCCACCCTGTGAATTTATTTTACTTCATTTTTGAGATGTGGAAACTGAAGCTCACAGAAGTAAATAACTTGTCCAGGGTTACAGGGCTTACAAAAGTAGAGCTGGGAATCAAACCCAGATCTGTTTAATTTCCATTATGATTCCACTGTACCAGGCTGCCTAAGCTATATAATGCTTTAGTGTCTTATGCTGTTGCAACTTGTGGATAAATTCCAAATGGGTGAAAGGCCAGAATGTAATAAATGAAGACATACAAAAACTAGAATGGATACATTAGTACTGGGAAAACTTTATTGTTTTCAAAATTGAGAAAAATGGAGAAAAGATTTAAAAATGTGAGTACATAAAAATGAAATAATTTCAACCTGGGAATATACTTATATTACATGTAGTAACATAATAGCCCTAACATATAAAGAGCCTTGAAAAATAGAAAAGTACCAGCAACTTTATAAAAAACTGGGCTAAACATATGAGCAAGAAAAGAAATGCAGTATATTAGTAACTTATTGTCCAGTAGCAAAGTATCCCCAAATTTGGCAGCTAAAAACAATAAATATTTATTATTTCACAGTTTCCATAGGTCACTGATTCAGGCACAGCTTAGCTGTGGCTCACAGTCTCTCGCAAGGCTACCACCAAAATGTCAGCTAGGGCTGCTCTCATCTCGAGGTCGGACCAAAGAAGAATTTGCTTCCAAATTATATTGTGAATATTTTCTGTAGCTATAACATATTTTGAAGAAAAAATATAATCCCTAAAACTTAAAAGCAAAATGAAACAAATGAACTTTACTATTTATCAAGTTTGTGGCTTAACTGCATAGGGAGGAACTATTTAAAATAACTTTAAAACACAGGGATTTATTTGTCTCTGTATTTCTAGTGGCAAATAGCTTAAAACTAACCAAGCAGACAATACTGCCCCACTATTGTGTGAAAAAGCACAACAAAAACATTTAACTCTTTTCAATGATTACATTATTTGTGGTAATGTTGATGTTGGTCTGTTATTTGTGTGATGTGTGATAAACAGATGCATAATTATGTTGATATCCTTGTGAAGCAGGATTTTCAGCATGATAAAGTACAGATGTAAGATTAAAGAGGTTAAGCACAAATCTTGTATTCTTGACTGTGAATTGGAATGTCAGTATAAACTCATGGCATATTTTCTCTGAAAGAAAAATAATCTAGTTCTTTCCACTGAAAAGAACTGGAAACAATGGCCAGCCAATAGGTAGCAACTGGCAACTCTATTGACCAGATTTCGGCCTCTAAATAAATACCATTTCCCCCTAAAAGGAACCAAAGCACCTTGGAAAAATAGCTAGTTCTAGTTCTGAGACAAAACATATATAAGACAACTGCTACATCTTATACCAGAAGGAAGCTAATGATGATACTGTAATTACAGCTCTGTGAAAAGGATATAGGAAACCAATTGAAGAGGCTTCTAGTGGCCAAAAAGTGAATAATTGGAATATCAAGAATAACAGCATAATTAATTGAAATGTATCAAATGCCTCTAAGTTCATAGATTTATAACTATAAAATATATTATGTATTAATAATATATAATTAATTATATAATTGATATATAAGTAATGTAAAATATATTAAATACTAATAATATAATCATAATTGTATTATTAATTAATATTATATATAACATATGCAATATATTAAAATTTACATATCATGAAATTTATATACAAATATTATATAAAATATATTAATATCCAGATTATTCACCTTTGCAGGATGCTAGGGAACCAACTCACTTTTTATACTAAAAGGGGGCTAAAGAAGAATTTATCCTGTTTTTCTACATAAGCTGTATTACTGACTAACTAAATAGTTGATTAGGTGAAGTTTCTCCTTATATAGGTACTATAGTTAATAAATGAGGAATGAATGATAAAAATAAAAATTCAACATTTTTCAACCCCTAAAAGAAAAAACAGATCTAGGAGATAATCATCGATGATGGATAATATTAGTAATAGAGAAAAACAAAAAAAAAACCCATGTTATTTATTTCCTAATGAAAGTGCATACCAATGCCTATGAGGTATTTTTGCAAAAAAAAAAATACAAAACACTAGATTAATCTTCTAATACACAGAAATGCAGGGGACCAAGGAATATGTCAATCAACCCTATTAGGTTGCAATTATCAAAATCTAGCCTATGGGGACTCTATGGCTTATTTTGAATTTTTTTAAATTTTTATTTCTTTCTGTGACAGGATCTTTCTCTGTTGCCTAGGCTGGAATGTAAATGGCATGATCACAGCTCACTGCAGCCTTAACCTCCCAGACTCAATCAATCCTCCCACCTCAACCTCCCAAGTAGCTGGGACTACAGGCATATGCCACCACACCTGGCCAATTTTTTTTTTTTTTTTTTTTTGTAGCGATGGGGTTTCACCATGTTGCCCCGGCTGGTCTTAAAGCCCCTGGGCTCAGGTCATCCACCTGCCTTGGCCCCGCAAAGTGCTGAGATTACAGGCAACTCTATGGTTTAAATGATTAATGTTTAAAATAAATGGCAAGGGAAAAACATATGGAAAAGGAACCTATAAATTAATATAGAAATTGCAAAATCTCAACCTTATTTGGTTCTTTATTTGAAGAACGTATTAAGAAAGGAGACAATGTGGAAATGTGAATACTGACTGGATATTGAATATTTAATAGTTAACAACCATTATTTTATTTTTATTTTTAAAAAGCATATGTATACATATATACTTACCTTGCATATATACTGAATTATTTGTGGATTAATTAATATATACTAAACTATTTGTGGATGAAATGACAGGTTGGGGATTTGCTTCCAAATAATCTGGGGGAAACGGAGAGTGAGAGTAAAGTTAAAGCAAGATTGATTATAACATGAATATCAAAGGTGGGCAATAAGAACAGGAGAGCTTATTATACTATTCTCTAATTATATACATTTTTGAAATTTTCCGTGATTTTTTAAGCAGAGTTGTTAAAAATACCATATCAGTCTATTTCTGAGTTGCTATAAAGAAATACCTGAGCGGGGGTAATGTATAAGGAAAAAAGGCTTATTTTGGCTCACAGTTCTACAGGCTATACAGGAAGCATGGTGTCAACATCTGCTTCTGGTGAGAGGCTTAGGAAGCTTACTATTATGATGGAAGGCAAAGGGGCATCAGCATATCATGTGGCAAAGAAGGAGCAAGAACATGACGGAGGGAGGTCCTAGACTCTTTTAAACAATCAGATCTTCCATTAATTAACTGAAGGAGAACTCACTTATCACCAAGGGGATGGTGCTAAACCATTAATGAAGGAGCTGCCCCCATGATCCAATCTCCTCCCACAAGGTCCTACCTCCAATATCGGCAGTCACATTGCAATATGAGATTTGGAAGGGATAAACATCCGAACTAACATCACTTAGTTATGGGATGTCACTGGGCTTCTTTTAAAACATTATTTCTGTATTTTTCTAAATGTTTGAAATGTTTCCTAATAATAGTACAAAAAATAGGTTGATTAGTACAGTACCTCCCATGTAAGAGACATATGATAAGTTATAGCTCTTATTATCACGTCCTGAAAGTAACCAGCACCCCTCTGTGACTGTTTATTCATTATTTTATGGATTTCAGTCTTTTTATGAATTTTAAGGAACTCATTTTCAATTGAGACTGACTCATTGATTCAGGGGAAATTGTTGAATTATCTTACTCCTTTTATAACTCCATTTTCCTATTTTTAAAAATAAAAACAAATGAAAGTTCATTGTTAATAGTTTATTTTTCTGTGCTTCAAATTACTTGAAGAAAATCATTATTCAATATAAAGATTTTGTATGTAACCAATACGTAACTTACTCTATGATCTAAAAGAAAGATTTTGATAACAGAGCTAAATTATAAAGAGGAAATAGTGTTTGTTTTCAGATAAAGTTACATATAACTTTATCATTAATAAATAAAATGTTTTTATATGTAACTAATCTTGTCAATGATTACATTGCTTTTGCCTTTTGTTTACTGCATATTTGAAACATTTTAACATTTTCTCACCAAAAAAAAAGATACGGTGCATAACACATTCTTGATTTTCACTGACAAGTGCTAGACCACATGAAAAATCTTGTGAAATTAATTTTCTCCTTTGCCTTTTTCCCATGCTATGATTTGATGTGCCCCATGACTTAGTTCAGTCTCAAAACATGGCATTGGATCAATCGGTGAAGTTGGCATAACTTTAGTTGCTCTTATATAAGATTCTTTTAAAAGGAGTCACATTCATAAGATATTTTAGCCACTAAAAAATAAAAATAAAAGTGTGTGTATTCTTGCTATTTTTTTCCAAAGGAAAAGGGAATAAAAGGGGTGGTATGGGGAGTAAATGAAGACAAGGGAGTGCAGGACATGTGTCCTGGAGGTGGAACACTATAGGCCTGCCTTTCATCTTCAGGCATGAGTTACAGGCATGCACCACTATGCCCAATTAATTTTTCAAAAATACTTTTTGTAGAGACAAGGTATCATTATGTTACCCAGGCTGGTCCTGAACTCTTGGCCTCAAGAGATCCTCCCACTAGGGCCTCCCAAAGTGCTGGGATTTTAAGCATGAGCCACTGTACCACGCCTATTGAATAATTTTAAACTAATTAGAAAATTAGACATAGCAGATCAGCAAAGGTATAGTAACTATTTCTTTTAGATCCATGACTAAACAGGAATGTTGATATCGTCTGCCTCCCCACTTAGTCCAAGCCCCGAGATTGAAAGAAACTACTCAAGGAAACATAGATCTGTGGGGCAGGCATATATACCCAGAATTGCTGCCTCCCCACAAAAAGAGGGGACATATCTTTGGATCTTTCATCTTTTAAGTAGATAAGATTTGTCTAGTGGAACAAACGTGAACCAGTGTATGTCACTGTCACTCCCAGTTAGGTACGTCATTGCTCCCACT
Organism: Hylobates moloch; assembly: GCF_009828535.3. NCBI lineage: Eukaryota > Metazoa > Chordata > Mammalia > Primates > Hylobatidae > Hylobates > Hylobates moloch. Next base: position 127,749,407 of record NW_026652280.1, read on the forward strand.
TGGGCAGAAATGAGGAAGACACACCATGAGTATTACTCTAGTACTCACAGTGTGGGATATTCTCCATTTTTATTGTTTTGACCATCATCTTTATGTAAATACTTTCCAAGTCTGTATCTCTAAGTCATTATGTGTGTCTAAACTTTCCAATGTTAAAACTGCCGACTCTCTTTCTCTCCATCCCCTGCCCCATGCTCCCCTCTGTTTTGGTCAGCAGCACTATGACTCTCCAGTAATCATCATTTGCATCATCTTTTATTCATCACTCTTCTTTGTTCTATTGGTTCTTCTTTTAAAACATCTCTCATGTTTCTCCTTTCTCTCCAATTTGTACTTCTGGCATCCTATGCCACTTTTTATTTGTCATGCATTCATTTAACAGCTATTGATTAAGGACATACCAAATGCCAGAACATTTTTTAGGCAGTGGAGATACAAAAGAAAGGTACATCAATTCATCCTTCATGGGGCTTAGAAAAATGAATGAAGAGTTATCAAATAGTAGCCCAAACAAAACTGTATAGACTCAACATAGACAACTGCAATGCCTCAAAGACACTTAGTGCTATGTGAGCCTATAATCAGAAGATTAGGGAGGTGGGAAATGACTTATCTGGGAAGTGACACTCAAGTTGAAATGTAAAGTATGAGTAGGAGTTAATTAGACAAAGAAAGCAGAGAGGAACACTCCAGGTCACACTCCCCGTGTGCAGATGACTTATAATTGGAGGTAGCATGGTGAAGAGAGGTTACAAGAAGCTAAGTGCTGATTTGGGAGAACATGGCACAGAGTCGGAAAGCTGGAGAGGTAGGGAGAGGCCATGTAGAGCCTTGTATAACATGTCAAGAAATATTTTCTTTATTTTGAGATAAAAGAAAGTTACTGACATGATTAAACAAACGGGTAACCTGATCAGATTGAATTTTCAGAAGATCACTTTTGCATTTTTGGATCACTGCCTTTGCTTCCCAATTGATTGTATGTGCGCCTCCTATCCTTTCACCTTGTGAATTATTATACACACCAATGTCCACATAATCATCACAGGGTGCTGTGTTAATCTTATCTGTTTCCTGATCAAATAGTTTAGATGGCTTCCCATTATTCTTAGGATACAGTCCAAACTATTAGATCTGTTCTGCTGAAGCTTGCTAGCATCTGGGTTCAGTCTCCTTGTCGAAAATAATTTCCCACTTCTTCCCAACACTGATTGGTTTGGCTAAGTCAATCTTCCACTTGCCTTGCAAACACATCTATCTCACTTCTGCCTTTCATTTCTTTGTTCAAAGTTTTGAGGTTTTGAAACTCCTGCCAAAATCCTTCCTCTTACCAAAATTCAAACATATTCATGATTCCACTCAAATCCTCCCTTGTCTGTGAAATGTTCCCTAACCAATCCAGATCATTGTGTGAGGGCACTGCCCCTAAACCCCAACAGTACTTGTATAATTGTGACAGAGCTAAACAAGACTGGGCCTTTCACAGGCATATTTCTCTTGCGAAATGCAATTTATTTCCTATTTTAGGCACCATCATCTTGGCTTCATATGACCTTCTTAGCAATATCATTTTGTTATGTCTTTCCACTATGAATGTGATTTTTTTTCTAAAGAAAGCTTTGGAAAATAGAGAAAAAGTAAAAGAGAATAAAACTCTAATTCTAATTCTTATAAAAGATTTTCATTCAGTGTTCTTAAAAGTTTTTGGTAATATTTTTAGTTGCTTCATGATATACTATTCAGTTGCTATTCCACAATTTATTCAACCATGCTCTGTTTCTGGACATTACAATTTTTCCATTTAATTATGATGTAAATAATGTGGTTAAACCATAATTTCTTTTCATAGGTCCCAATTATTTTCTTAGGACAGATTTAAAAATATAGACTTACTGGGTCAAGGAGCCAGTTTTTGTCACTTATCACCTAATAGCTTTCCAACAAGGCTGTACTACAAATAGTGCATGAAAATATTCATCTCAGCACATTCTCACTCGCATGGGTTTTTATCATTGCATATACCTTTAGTAATCCAATATTTTAAAAGTAATGTAGTGTTAATATTTTGAGTTGAATATCCACATATAATGAGGTTTAACATTTGTACATAAATTACCTGAGAGAGCGAATGTTGGGGAAATTATGGCAAGAATGGGTGCAGGACTAGAAGGTTGCAATAGTTAGAAGGCTTTTTATCCTGAGGCTAGATTCTTTGATTTATTCTGCAAATACAAGTGCTGTGCTGGCTGTGTCAGGCACTATACTCTGTATCAGATTGGCCATAAAGCAGTGGTTCCCAAACTTTGCTACATATTGAAATCACCTGGGGATTATTAAAAACTGTGATTACCTAGCTCCCACCCACAGACATTCTGATTTAATTGGTATAGGGTGTGACCTGGGCAGCAAGAGTTTTAAGTTTCCCCAGGCGATTTCAATGAGCTGCAAAGTTTGGGAGCCCTGTCAGGGTTAAAAAAGGTGAAGTCACAGAACACAACAAGACAACAACAACCAGTGTTTTGAGAGTTTGTCAGACTTCCTCTCCAGTGGGTGATCTCAGACAGTGACTTTAAACCGTCCTGCTTGGATGACTTCAAAAGGATGAGACTATGCATTTAGCAAAACGAGACACTGATCATGACCAAACAGCTGTTTACTATCTCAGCCTAAATCTTAGTTTTCATTTGAGAAGCCTGGTAGCCGCAGATACATCAAAGGTGACCTCCTCAGTGTCCCTTGTGAATCAGTTGAATGGAGCAGAGCTTTGCCTGAGAAAGTCATTGTTAAAACAGAACTCAGGCGTTTACACAGTATGCCTGGTAAAAAAAAATTGGCATATGGTAAATATGCTTAATATTTTGATACATGTGATTGTTAGTCAAAAATAATATATATGTCTTATTTCCTCTGTAAATTACTTACTATAGGGTATATCTCTCCTAGCATAAATATAAACAATGTGTGCAAAGATTTATCTATCTTCTTTTGATTTTTTTGTCAGAACATACATCTCTGAATATAGCACTTGTGAATCAGCTGGGTGGAGAGGGGCTTTGCCTGAAAAAGTCATTGTTAAAACAGAACTCAGGCCTTTACCCGGTATGCCTCGTAAAAATATTAGCATAATGCTGTAAATATACTTAATATTTTGAGATACCTGAATTGTGTTCATTAAAAATAATATACACTTTTTTTATTTTTCCTGTGAATTACTTATTATAGAGTATATCTCTCTTAGCAAATATATATAGTGTGCCAAGATTTTTTTATCCGTCTCCTTTTGATTTATTTGTCAGAACATATAACATCTGGTACAGTTAAAGCCCATAGTCTTAGACATTTTTCTTTCATTGCACTCTCAGTCTGCACATCATTAGTACAATTCAGATGGAAATTTCGTGGAGATGCAATATTGCTAAAAGATTGTACGTCCCCAGAAAATTCGACCCCCCCCAAATTTGATTTATTTAATATATTTGCATTTTAATGGTTTTTCTGAAAGGGTAATCTTCTAATCAAGATGGGCTGCTGTGGTTTTATTGGGTAATTCATAATTTTCAACTCATTTGTATGTGTTTGTTAATATGCAGTATGAATATTTACACAATGTACAAGCACATATGGATTATGTTTACCTGAAATGCATGTTTAAAAATTTGAAAGACTGAGCATTTGGTATTTTGGTTACCTTACAGATGTCAATCCTTTAGTTAATTATATTCCATTGAGTCAGTCTCCCAATTTCAAGGTTAATAATAACTAACTCCTGTGTGGTACCCTAATGTTTATAGTACTCTTCACATACATGAACTCATTTAATAGCATTCCTGAACCTTTGGGAAGGTTCAATAATCCTAAGAAGCTACAAGTAAACCATTTAAAGAGCCAGATCTTCCCCACAAGCCTCTATCATTAACCTTCAAAGATGCAAGTTCCTAAGCTAATTCTGAATAAGCTGTTAGATTTAGGTAGTGGACATGGTCAGTGGATGTGGTCAGAGGGTGACCTACTATCTGATATGGCCAGATTGAATTCTGGCACTCTCCCCTCTCGCCAGCCCCAGCCACCTGCCAAACTCCACTTTCTAGGTTTGATTGACACAAATGTGTTTTGTTCCCCTCCAATGCCTCTTTCGTAGTCCCCTAGTTCTCCACAGGAATTGGTACAGTCTCTCTAATCCCTGAGACAGGGTGCCTATTCGTGCCACCCACTGGCTACCCTGCAAAGGAACTATTGGATTTAAGGACTACGTTCTCTCCAGCTACTGGATGGGATCTACTCTTAATGCATTGATTTGTTGTCTGTGGTGTCCACCATACTCCTTAGGATAAACACCATACATACCAATTTCAAAACACTGTTACATGTCAGTCTCCATTATTCGTAAGCATCATGTTTATCATCTGCCAAATGCAGATACCTCAGAATATGTATCTGTCCATATGGGACTAAAGACTCTCACAAAACATGTCACCTTCTGTGTAAAAATAAAACTATAAAAATAGTAGAAGCTTTAGTATATTGTCATCCTTTCTTCTTTTTCCATGTTTCAGATATTTTTTCCTTGATGTTTTTGGTATACAGGTCTATAAATTGTAATACACATATAGTTCAGATCATCACCATAACAACCAAGATGCAAGACAATTCCACCAATCCAGAGAACTTCCTCGTGATATTCTCTCATGGACACACCAAAGCCCTGGGAACCACTGATTTGCTCTCTGCCACTACAGATGTGTCTTTTTAAGAATGATATAAAAACAGAACAGTACAGTATATAACCCTTTGAGATTGGCTTCCTTCCTGAAGTATAATGTCTTTGAGATTCATCCAAATTACGGAGTTTTTTTTTCTTTTATTGTTCATTAGTATTCTATTATATGGATATATCACAGCTTGTTTACTCAAATATATTGTTGAATACATATAATGGTTTTTTGGAATTGGTGTAACATATTAAAAATTGTCAGTATGATGCAATAGAAATACCTTGGGAACTAGCCAGATCTCGATTCAAACATCGATTCTGCTACTTAGGAATTGTAGGCAAGTAGGAAAGCACTCTGACACTCAAAATTTGCAAAACAGGGAGTAATGATATTAATATCATAGGGTTTTCAAAATAATTAAATAAAATTAAAGCATGTAAAGTGTCTGTCACATAGCATATAGCCAAACATGTTTATTTTTCCTCCCATCTGTCATAAAGTTGAGGTAGCCTGGTATATATGTTTAGAAATTTTTATCATCCTGATTTATAGGTGTGGAAACTCTTAATACTGACTTTTTTATGAATGATTTTGTTAACAGACCAGAGATAATCTATTGTACTATGCATAATAGAGATCTTTGCATATCATAAATTCTTAACAAGTAAGTTTCTATACAAGTGCAAAACACTAGGTTGCATGACTTTCTAGTACAAGGTTATCTTATGGAGTGAGTTCCTAGAGGCCAGGAATTTGGTAAATCTGTTTGAAATATAACCAGCAGAACTGGTGACACCATGTAATCTGATGCTGATAAGTGATTGATGCAAATTTTATCTGTTCCTTTTCATGCAGTCATATCCAACTGGAAAGAAGGAAGCAAAACTTAAGTGCAAAAAAGGCTTGGGTGGTCCAGACAGCATTAGGAAAGTCTTCTGATGAAGCTGATTTCTAAGCATCCTTATCTCAGTTGATACTGGACCCCATCACTTGTCAGTAATTGACTTGTTGCAATTCCTGAAGCATAGCATATGACTTTATCAGTATGAGCAAGAAGATGCAATTAAATTTCTAATCCAAAGATAAAAAATATGAGTGTGCTTATTCCAAACTCCTCATATTTTGCCATGTCCTACTTCTGGCTATATGTAAGTGATTAAGAGTGACCTTCATTATCAATATTTATAGTATGAAAATCACATTGAAGAAGGTTTTAGTGGAGTTGTTTTGCCAAATAAATCATTAGAGTTATGTGCCATTAATTCAGTTTTAACTCATGCTTTTTGACTTTTATAATGAGGTAATAAAAATTAACGTTGTCTCACACTTAACTTTAAAGAGTTCAAATCCGTCAGATTGAGAGGCATGACATCATTAAAAATGAGTACATATGATATATTTCTCAATGTTATAATTTATGAGATCACCTAGATAGTTCAGCAATAAAGCATACCTACATGACCTTGTATAGACTGATGCACTTAAAGTTGTCAGTGAGCAAGTCTTTTTCACCTAAAGAAATGGCAACTTCACATGATTCAACCTAATAAAACATCCCAAGATGTTGACTTAGGAGAGCTGTGGGTCCTTCTAAGTAGAATTTAGTGTGTAACACCCTCCCAAGTAGAGTCTAAGCTACTCCAGGAGCTGTTATAAACTAAATTGTATCCCCCTAAATTCATGTGTTGAAGACATAACTTCCAGTGTAATGGTATTTGGAGACAGGGTTTTTAAGGAGGTAATTAAGGTTAAATGAAGTAGTAAGGGTGGGGCCCTAATCAGGTTCGACTTGTGTCCTTATAAGAAGCAACAACACCAGAAATCAATGTCTCTCTGTGCACACACAGAGGGAAAGGCCTTGTGAGGACAGGGCAAGAAGGCAGCCATCCACAAGCCAGAAAGAGAGGCCTCACCAGAAACCAATCCTGATGGGTGTCTTTGTCTTGGACGCCCAATGTTCACAAATATGAGAGAATAAATTTATGTTGTTTACAGTCTGTTGTTATTTTGTTATGGCAGCTCGAGGAGACCCTGATACAGGTGTCTACACCCAATTCTCCTCTAATCTCCTGGTTAGTAACCAAGACAGATTATCAAATATTAAAGGGATATAGGGGCACCTACTCTTCAAACCTACAGCCTCATCTGCAGGTCCACTAAACACCAAAGTGAAAACTCTGTGTCACTCAAGAGCAACTTCCATTTCTATTTCCAAAAGAGTAATTTTATGCTCCCGTAGAATTACAAATATGTCAGGTTTAAAAGTCTGCAGACTCAAGCTTGAAATTTCCTGAGGTCTCTGTATTGCATGCTGTAACAGCACACGGAAGTCCTGTGCTTATCATGTATTTTGTCCACTTTGCCCCAAATTCACTTTGCCACATCCCTGACATGCCACCATTAGCGACTTATTTCCTAAAAGTTAACAGGGCTTAAAAGTGAAACTGCAAATACACCTGTGGCAGATCCCTTTGCAACACAAGTTACAAAGTATATTTGTATATGCTCTCTCATTTATTTCTCTCAACCAAAAACACACATTGTTGTTAGGCCCATTATGCAAACTGAAATTTCCCACATAAACTTCTATTCCTTAACATTCATATTAATCAGGTAGATATATAAAGAAGTTTTTTTTTTTTTTTGAGACAGTATCTCACTCTGTCACCCAGGCTGGAATGCAGTGGCACGATTATGGCTCACTGCATTCAACCTCCTGGGGCTCAAGCAATCCTCCCGCCTCAGCCTCCAGAGTATCTGAGACTATAGACACACACTTCCATGCTCAGCTAGTTTTTTTTTTTTTTTTTTTTTTTTTTTTCTGTAGAAATGAGGTCATGCTATGTTGCCCAGGATGGTATCAAACTCCTGGGCTGAAGTGATCCTTCTTCCTCTGCCTCCCAAAGTGCTGGGACTTCAGGTATGAGGCACTTCACCTGGCCAAGAAGCAATATTTTACAGTACAAGAACACCTGGACTAAGATACAGATAACCTAGATATAGGACATGCTTGGAATCCTTTCTCATAAAAAGTCATTTAGATAGAGTTAAATATAATAGATACAGATACACTCAGTCCAAAGAACTAAGCTACTTGATTATGATAAAAACATGACTTTGTCTTGCTGAAAATAATAACAGTAATAAAGTAAACTGGAAATTAAAAAACCAAGAGGTTCTCTTCCTTGCTCTGTAGTTACATGAACTCAGACAATTAGTTAATTACTTTGGGACTGGTTTCTTTGTTTAAGATGAATGGGATTCAAATTGTAGCTCAGTCCAAGGTTCGCTTCTGGCTCTTCTTGTCTTTGAGAATGATAACAGACTTAGGAAAAACAGACCTTCCTTCATGCTCTGTCTAGTTTCCTAATCATCCGCTTTGAATGAGGTATTCTGTCATGAAGAATGAAAAGGTGGACGAATTGCAATTGTCTCAAGGGCATTTTTCCAAAAAAATTTCAGCTGATTTTCAGAATGCTATTTTGGTGATGGTGAAAACCCTGCCCTAAATTTCATCACACTTGAATGGATTACCAAATTATGAGGCTATATTTTCCCCAAGAGTTTACAGCTATAAGCAAGGAATAGAATTTTTATTAAGGAAAGAAAATAATGTCTTAATTGTCGAATTGGAAGATACTAAGTCATGGAAAATTTTAACTTTAAAAATATAATTATTGGCTGGGTGCGGTGGCTCACGCCTGTAATCCCAGCACTTAGGGAGGCTGAGGTGGGAGGATCACCTGAGATCAGGAGTTCAAGACCAGCCTGGCCAACCTGGTGAAACCCATCTCTACTAAAAAATACAAAAAAAAAAAAATTAGCTGGCATGGTGGTGTGCGCCTGTAATCCCAGGTACTCAGGAGGCTGAGGCAGGAGAATCACTTGAACCCAGGAGGTGGGGGTTGCAGTGAACTGAGATCACACCACTGCACTCCATCCTGGGCGATAAGAGCAAAACTCCATCTCAAAAAAATATATATAGATATAATTATTTACACCAGGTGCAGTGGCTCATACTTGTAATCCTAGCACTTTGGGAGGCCAAGGCAGGTGGATAGCTTGAACTCAGGAGCTCAAGAACAGCCCGGGCAACATAGTGAGATGTCCTCTCTACAAAAAAGTCAAAAAATAAGCCAGGCATAATGGTGCACACCTGCTACTAGCTACTCAGGAGGCAGAAGTAGGAAGATGGCTTGGGCCCAGGAGGTCAAGTCTGCAGTGAGCCATGATCACACCACTGCACTCCAGCCTGGGTTACAGAGCAAGACTCTGTCCCAAAATAATAATAATTAATAATAAGTATTTATATACTATGCCACTGTGAAATTAAACAAAATCATTTTGAAAGAAAGTTGGGGGAAATATTTGGAAGAGAAGCATATCACTGTGAATATTGTTTTGTTTACTTTTCTGAGTATCACTGTTATTGTATCAGTATTTCTAAAGACATTTCATTGTATCAATCAACCACTATAACCAATGCTTTAATGTGTAATGATGCTTTACATGTTTAATTAATGGATAAGTACAAAATATTTCCACTTGTTTTTTTAGTCACTGATGACTTGCTTTAATACATCTTTAGGCTTATATAGATCTCTAATAAAGATAGAAGAACATGAATAGTAAAAACTCAATTAACTTCATAAAAGTCTCATAAATGAGGGTATCCTGGGGAACTACAGCTTTTATTAATAGAAACCCTCTTTTTTTTGTGAGAACTCTTAAATTAGTCATCAAAACATGCTGAATATACTGCATTTATCTTTGATGATCTCACACAGGGATCATTATTGTAATGCTCAGTTCTTACTGTTCATTACTGTAGCAGAACAAGATGTAGAAGATTGAATTTTTTAAGTGCTGATGGCAGGGTAAACTCTGGACATTTTGTAAAAAAGTGCCTGAAATATGTTTGTTTGGTTTTTTTTTTGAAACAACAAGAAGACTATTTAGTGACTACTATACGTCAGAAGGGGGGGGTGCTATTTTACTCACAAATTTCTGATCCTCACAACCATCTCCACTTTACTGAAGAGGTGTATCAGCATTAGTTTTGGTTTACTTCTCTTTCAAAAAATGGTGTGTAGAATACTATTAAATGTTCTCCATTTAATTGAGGCTTCCAGTATGGCAGGGGGTCCAGTTATGAATAAATCAGGTTTTCATTAATCAAGATTATGAACCTTGATTTGTTCATCTGCTCATGATCCCAATTTTTAAAGATGAAAATTAATAGTTGATTATGGTCCAAGTATTAACATAAAGAACGATTTTGAGTGCCTGGTTTCTGCCATATTTTTATTTCAGTCATTTACCTAGTACAGGACACTGAAGGACAACCAGGCAAATGCTGATTAGCATTCACAGTCTGTAGCTTCGACAAAGAACCTACAGCTGTCATCAGCTCAGGTGCCCCATGTGTTCTGTATCAGTGCTAAAGAACCTTTGTTTCTTAAAGTATTAACAGGACTTGTGATTTAGTTTAGAGTGGTCCTCATTTATCATAACACAAATAATGACTTTCAAGTGTCTTCAAGAAACATGAAGTTACAAAAACACTTCTGTAGGAATGCTGCCACAATTCCAAATGGATCAATGAAAGTTTTGCTGATCCAGCAGTGGCAGAATTATACCAGTGTAGGTGATGAATAAAAATCACAGTAATGATCAGTGGCTATCATGAATGGCCTCGGCTCTGTATGGCATTTCGGTGAAGTAGGAAACATTATCCTCATTTTAGGATACTGTAGACACTGAGAAACTGAAATGACTTGGTCAAGCCCCACAATCATGATTCTACAGCGCAAAGATACAAACTCTGATCTGTTGAATCCCCAATCCTTGCATTTAACCACCATATTTCACTGACACACTCTTATGTACTTTTCTTAGTAATTGTTTAAAGTTATTCTCAGGGAATTTGAATATTTTGAAACGTCCTCTGATTTTATAGACTCATGGATTTATACTTAACAATGTGTATTTTTATGATTAAAACGTATAGTAAACAATCCAATATTCACAGATGTGAAAACAGACCAGGCAGTGATGAATCTGAGTTTTTGTGAGTTGGAACCCAGTGATGGGAAGAAAACCCAGGACCTACTTAGGCATTCTCTTTTCCTTATCACATATTTTCTAATGCAGATTTTCCCAATGCTTTACTATTTATGAAGTATTTTATAAATATAAGCCTTTCAACATCTTTGCATAGTTAAGATTCATTCACCCAATTTTAGAGATGAGCAAACTGAGACTCAGAGAGACTAAGTAATTGCCAGGTTTACACAGTAAACATTATCAGCATGTTCCAATTAACTTTTGCTAACTTAATAATTTAAAAATGTTATGTTCACATAGGAGTGTCCTGTTACATATTAGTTAACTATTTCATTTCTTTTCCAGCCTTAACATTTTATGTTATTTTAGCTCTTTTCACCTGGTCCATTAATTTCACATCTGTACCTTCAGTGAAATATAACTAGATTCTCTAATAAAATATATGTTCTGTTTGTGATAACTGTGTTAAAAGTGAAAACTTAAAATACTGGAAATGTAGAACAGAATAAGCTATAATACAGTCACGGAGCAAGGCATTTTAAAGACATCTCAGTGGTCCCAAGATCAAGATAAGTACTACTTGTCCAGGTCAGATGCATCTGGCTTTTGAGATAAATATCCCATAACAACTGGAAACTCAAAGACAGACACTCCAATTACTACCCTAGCCATTTTTCTTCCTGTTTGCTTAAGAAAGCAACTACGACCTAAATTAAGCACTGGAAATCATTTTGTGAGGATATAGTACTGTATGATGTCAATATGAAGAGGTCAAGGGTGTAATCCCAACTGTTTCTGTCTTTTCAAATTTGCCTTTCAGAATTTTGTATCTTTGAATTTACGTGAATGTCTTTAAGCACACATTTCTTGAGTTAACCAGATTCTACATCTTATTTCTCTTATTCAAGCTTCAAGGGCATTCCTCATATCAAGTAGTCTGGCAGTTAGTAGACTAACGTATTTGTTCATTCTCCAGATTCGGTCCAATAATAAGCTGCTAGATACTGCCTTGTGTAGGCTTTTAAATAATTTTAGAATAAAATACTAGATACTCTTACTTATTCTGAAAGCAGTTACCTGGTCTATTAAAAATATCTTTCCAAATTTTCCCTCATGAGATCTTCCACCAATCTATATGTTAATATTTAAAGTTCCTCATTAGTTCATACTCATCTAACTTTGTGCACCCTTGAATCTCCTTAACTATCTCTAGCTCAGGTCTGACATTATGAATATAGGTTTTGTTGTTGTTGTTGTTGTTTAAAGGAGAAATCTATTCTTTTGGAGATGCTTCCCTAGTTTGTCTTATGTAAAACTGTCTCAATCCTTCATATTCCACCATCTCAGCTATAATTTTTTTCTCTGTTTTTGCATATGGAATGAGAACATTTCAGGAAAATGGCTTGGCCTATGTACTATTTACCCGAAACACATGGAAATCAACATTTAACATTCTGTACTTTTTTTTGGAAATGCTCAGGTATGTCTTTGCCAACAACATTATGTCTATAAACCAATGAAGGTCAAATCCTTGGCTCTTAGAGGAAAATCTCAATCTAGCTCTCTCAACAATAAAAGATTTGTTGTATAGAACTCAATTGATAATAATCTTGAGGAGCCAGGTACAGATGTACTGTACTCTTCTAGCAGATACCTTAGGTTTTTCGAAGTTAAATAGGAAGAATACACTCACTTATCTAAGCCATCCACAAATATTCAATGCTCGCCCATTCAAGGACTATTCAGTTTGTCCTTGTACTTCCTACCAAGATAGAGGTCCCCTCCACCTTGACTTTTTGTACATCCATCTTCTGTCTGTGAAAGAAGAGTTATAAACCATATGGACGAGGACTATATCTTCCCATGCTAGTTGAGCACCTTACTAGTTCTTTTTTTTTTTTTAGTTGCTGTTCATAAGTTTATTGTCTATATCTGAAAAATCATCATAGGAAATTTTTTGGTTTAGCTCTCAGCAGCCCGCTCCTGAGCTCTGAGGAAGCTTGCCTTCTTTTGAGCTACCCGACACTTCTTCTGAGCAAGGGACATTTTGGGACGGTTCCACCTCTTCTTTTTAACTTCTTTCTTGGGCTTCTTTTCATAGACTGGATTCTCTCGTACAGCAGCATGAGCTTTCTTATACGTCTCCTCCATCATGTCTGGAGTTACGCTGTTCTTTATGTATTGAGAGAACTGTTTCTTGTAAGCATCTTCATCTTCTTCCAAGAGCATATAGTATTGGGGTGGAGAGAGGAGAGGTGTTGGAATTGATAAATGTTTCTCCCAAGATTTGTCTTAACATTTACCATGGTTCATGTTTTATGGTGGAGAAACAAGGTGGGAGTGGGAGTGGTTAAGTCATGCACATCTAACTATAATATGAATTATGAGAAATTGGAAAATAAAAGTTATAAATTCCACCTTTTTAATCTAGATTATTCACGTTGGTAGCAGCTGAGATAGGGACAGTTTGAAGGACAAGACAGTGTTTTGCTAAGACTGACAGCTATAATACATTTGAAAGCACAATGATGTGCCTAAGAATGAAATTAAGGATTCAGGCAGGACTGTAAAGGATTAAATATCAGTAGTGCTGTTTTTCATCTAGAAAGAGCCAGAAACTTAAGTAAAAGTTGAGGCAGGATTCCAAGGGATTCTTTGCAGTTGGAAAGATATATTTTGGAAAAGAATTAGCTTAAATGACTTAATAGAAAATAAAGTGAAGAAACATGTAAGTAAGTGCCTACTTTGGACCAGGTGGCTCACATATTCTCATTTAATTGCCAAAATAAGCCCAAACGTTAAAAAAATTACTTCATTTTGCCCCCGAAGAAGCTCAGGCTTAGGAAGGTAAAGGAATTAGCCCAAGGGCACATAACTCATGCTCTTTCATCCACCCTGAACCACTTCTGTGAATATCTAGTCTGCTCAAATATTCATGGAAGGTGAATTTAATACCTGTATACTTATGACATGTGTTAAGATTCAATATTAACTTTGAATTTCATCACTGGATGGTTAGCCAACCATGAATCAGTCAACAACATTCTTTCACCATCTGAAACAGACAAATAATGGGGGATATTAGAATTCTGAAGGAATATAATATCTTATTCCTGAGATGGATAGCATTTGAAGAAGACAGAATGTGCACAAATCTATAAAAAATATTTGCACACTTACAAAAATATGGGTTCAACCAGAATCATTCTGTAAGCAATCAAATGAGAAGAAAGTGACTGGTGATGGCTGTTGAAATGCCCTGAGTTACTTAAGGTAGGTTAGATACATTTATGTCTAGAAATTAAATTTTACAAACTGTGCCAGACATAATAATCTTAGCATCATTTAATCCTTACAGCCACCTTGTAAATTAGGTACTAGTATTATCTCAATTTTACTGGTGATGAAACTAAGGCAGAAAGAGTTGAGGCATCATGCCCAGGCTTCCAGAGGTGGTAAGTGGCAGAGCTAGCATTTGCACTGAGGCAATACCAGAGTCACTGCTCTTATGCTGAACTTACACCTTTTACTTCAGTGTGAACATGTAAGTATGTGGGCTGTGTTTATCCGGATTCTGACTCCTTAACCCTTGACAAATTTTCTACGTGAAAACAGTTTCCCATTGTTCTTAGAGGAGTCAGTTCATTTATTTACTCGACACATTTTTCTTAAATAACCATAATGTGCAATACAGTGCAGTGCTCACGCTGGGGACACAGCAGTGAACAGGTCAGACAAGGACTCTGCTGTGTTGCATGTACTGTGCTGGGCACTCCATACACATTAACAATGCATTACAATGAGTCTTAATTGTGAAAATAATGCACACTTTCATTACACTGAAGAAATGAGTTGCCCTTAAAAATTAAAATCATTCTTCCAAAAATTGGAAAAATGTCTATAAACAAGACTTCAGGGGCATTCAGGGGCATTCCTCAGTGAATGAGATAGTTTGGGGGGGATTCCTACTTAGAACCAGAGCACCAGTTTAAATACCCTTACAGTCTTAGAATGATTTTCTTAATGAAGCCTTAAAACATGTATCTTTGTAGTAGTTATATTTTCATAATATAAGCTGCTCATGTCCATTTTGGAACAGCTTACTCCCACTGCCCAAAATTGCTTGTTATACACATTGCTTAGTGTTGTTTATCCTGTAGATCTAAGTAATTAGTTATGGAATTATGTTTATAACAATGCGGAGGGTGAGGTATGTATAATACTACATTAAAGAAACTCACGCTGCTATTACTATCCCATCCCCAAACTACCAATCACTGGCCAAATTTCAACAGATTTTTAAGCCAACAGTGTTTTGTTTTGTTTTTCCTGATGATAAAGGCCCACCTCTAAAATTCATCAAGCTACAGCCTATGACAATGAACCAACATTCTAGCACCCTGCTAAGGTGATTCCAGGTTTTAATGAGCAGGGCAGGGTTCTAACAATATTTTCCTCCTCTTGCTTGTATTCATGCTTCCTCACCTGCTCACTGGAGTAGAGGAGTGTCAGCCTGAGGCTCAAAGAAAGACCCCTTGAGAGTCTGCTGACCAAGCTTGCAGCAGGGACCCATATGGCATGACAGAACGGGCTCCTTGCATATATGCAGTTCCACAGTTAGTTACATACTCACGCATAGGCGTGGATAGCCATGGACGTATGAATTTTTGTATGCATGTGCTGTGAGCCAGCATTGGTCTCCTTCTCCTTTATCCCGACCCCCGAGGAGTCCCTGCAGTTCCCTGGAATTCAGGGAATAAATGACGAGATGAGGCAAATAGTCCTTTTTCCTACCCTGGTGGCTGGGACCGCTTAGTGCCTGGAATCTGCAATGCCTCCTCTCACAAGCAGCTAATAAAGACAGACTGAAAAGATGAGAAAGAGAATGCATGGATCCAGGAAGGGGCCGCTGTACAAGAGATGATGCTTCGGGAGCTACTGGGCTATGATTTCTATTATTATTTATATATACATATATATATATATACACAAAGCCCTAGGAGGCTGCAGAGGAGGCAAAGAAACCTCGCTGAGATTTTTCTAACAGCGCCTAGAAACCACCGCCAGGCTCCAGCCCCGGGCTGGGTCAAGGAATTCGAGGGATGCAGGCTGGACGCACCGGTTGAAACTCTAGGCGCCGCATGGGCACTTTGCGCCTTGGTGGGCTTTGCGCTCCGAAGACGCGTCCACGCACCATTTTCCCAGGCGTTGTGCGGATTTCTTAAACCTCTCAGCTGGTGCCTAGGAAGAGTTTCTGGAAGCTCCATCTCTACTGCCTCCCCTCCCCCCTTTTTGATTTTACCCCCGCGAGGAGCTTCTCCAGCCCCACAGCGTCCGCCCTCTGAGGGGTACAGGTGCCGCTGTCCCGCCTGCTGCCGCCCTGTCCGCCCACGCAGCGCCTCCTCCGGGCTAGCCTAGGGGCTTGACCCAGCGCCGCTGCTTCTCGAATGGTCTCGTGCAGGGGCGCAGCGGCCGCTGCCCGTCGCCCGGGACTCCCCGCCCTCCCTCGCGACCCCGCGCCGGGGCGGGCGGCGCTTGCGGCGGGCAGGGGGCGGGCAGGGGAGAGGGGGCTCGTCCGGGGGTAGCCGCCTCCTCTGCAGCCTGCCGGCGCCTCGAAGCCCGGACCTGCCTCCGCCTCTTCCTCCAGCAGCTCCATCCCGCCTCCCGCGCCTCGTCCTCCCGCCGCCCCCGCCGCCGCGCCCCCGGTGGCTGCCTCGGCGGACCGGGGAGGGGGCCCGCCGCGTCGGCCGCCCGCTCGGCTCGGCTCGGCCCGGCCCGGGAGGCGTGCATGCCCCTGCTGCCCGCGGCGCTCACCAGCAGCATGCTCTATTTCCAGATGGTGATCATGGCAGGGACGGTGATGCTGGCGTACTACTTCGAGTATACGGACACGTTCACCGTGAACGTGCAGGGCTTCTTCTGCCACGACAGCGCCTACCGCAAGCCCTACCCGGGCCCGGAGGACAGCAGCGCCGTGCCCCCCGTGCTCCTCTACTCGCTGGCCGCCGGGGTCCCAGTGCTCGTGGTAAGCCCGGGGGCGCTCGCCCTCGCCGCCGACTCCCTGATCTCGCCCCTCGCCTTCGGGGTTGAGGCCCCTCGGAGGGTTGGGCACAGTAGGTTTTGCCTTCTAAGTTCCTCCAAGTTATGGGCAGCCCCTTCCCCAGAGGACATTCTAGGGCGCGTGAGGGGTGGGTGCGAAAGAAGCCCCCAGCTCTTCCCACACGCTACCCCCGCACGCCCCGCGGTGGCTTCAGCGTTGGGTGACGGGGCGGGGATGGAAGGGAAGAGGGGCCGTAGGTGGTGAGGAGTGGGGATCCGGGTTGCAAAAGAGGTGAGCTTTGGGGGTGAACCTTGATTGCATCCACTCTGTGGCCTTGACTCGCTCACTGCCTCCTCTTCGATTGCGCCTGGAAGAAGAGCAGCGGCGCGCGGGCCGGCGAGGAGAGAGGGGATCAATTGCTGGGGTGTGGAAGGGACTCCCGCTTCCCGAGTCGGGGCACGTATTTCTATTTCACCACCTCCCTCGTTTTCAGATGAAAGTGCCAATGGGAATAAGCTGACCAGGGAACAAATATCTGAAAAAAGAATTTGAGAATTTCTAAATGAAGAGGCCTCAGCACCAGTGCTTTGCTGAAAAGCAGGAGCTGTACCTCAATTGCAAGAGCACTTCAGATTTATTTAAAGGCTGCTCCGCTCCCTGGGCAGTTTAAGTCCTTTTCTCTTAGGACCTCACAGAGCATGCCTTTTGGATTTATTGAGTCTATGTGTGTGTGAGAGAAAGAATGACTATACAGATACACGCATATATATATATATATATATATACACGTCACATATATACATATGAAATTATTGGGATGAGTTACACATAATAATAATTTTATTATAGTAATTTACATATGTGAATATGCTGCATATTTATTCTTAGGAGAATTGTTGGTGTTTCTTTAGAAAACCTGATATTTTATGGTTCCTTTAATATTGACAAAGTATTGGAGGTTCCCTTCTTGTGATGCGCGCTCTCTCTCTCCCTCAACAGATAACAAACAGGAAATAAGAAAATGAAGGGGAAAGGAAAAATGAAGTTTTATTTTCAATAGCTAAATGTGTAAATTGAATGTTAAGAATGTTTGTTGACTCCATTAGGTTTGGATATTCATCTTTTTTTTTAATTTTAGGAGCAATGACTTACTAATTTGTAAAATAATGAAAAGTTCCTAACACACAAAATAGAATTCAATGAACAAATCGAGGAATTTCTTGATAACCTTAAAGTAACTTTATCACATGTCCTGTGATAGTTGACTTCAAATTGCCTCTATCATAATGGTTTGAAATGTTTTAGACCTTGCCCCAGATAATGTTTTACATATATATATGTAAAATAAGTTTTTAAAATTTGTTAGAAGCCCCAAATCCAGCCTTCATGTTTGTGTTCTCTTTTCTCCATTTGACAAGCAGAGAAAAAAAATTGGTCGATTTTTTGGGGCCCTTTTTGCTTTCTGGAGATCGGGGTTTCCCATGTACATTTTTTCCAGGAGACTAAATAGCTCAGATATTTTTCAAGGATTGTTTTAAAGAAAAAGGAAAGAGCCTGTCACTTTCAGCTCATTGGTTTGGTCATAGCTGTAATCAATAATGTCTGTAACTCATCCTTTAATTACCATTCTATGTCTTATTTAAATAAGATAGCACTTTTCAGTCCTAACCATCCAATCATGGTGGCAGGTGCTAGTTAGAGACAAGAACACACTCGCCCAAAGATTTGGATGATTCTGCACTTAGGGGGAATGTAGGACGGAGAAAAAGAATGAATTAGTCACTATTTAGTGCCTACTCTATTTTGGGTACTGAATAGTCATAGTCACGTATATTTCTCAGAGCAGCTCTTTCAGGAGATATTATCTCCAATTAGTATTTGAAGAAAGTGTGGTTCAGATAATAAGGAGTATCTGAAAACAAACAAAAAAAGGTGGGTATGGCATTTGTATGCCTATAGGACTGATGCCTGAATGCCATGTGACTTCCACTGCTTCCAAAGAGCTTGTTCTCTGAAAGAAGGTGGAAGCTGGCTGGTCAGGCAGGCATTGAGAATATAAGTGGATAGATTTTTCTGAAGTCAGAATCCAACTTGATTTCTATGTTTTGGCTTTAGTTCTTTTAGGTACAAGAGAATGGGTTTGGGAATCAATTTAGAAGAGAAGGAAGTGGTAGGTTTTGGAGGATAGCTGTGCTGCTGGCATTTGTTTTCCCTTCTGCTTCTAGGAATAGTGCACTCTGTCACCGTGTGAGGAGCTGGGAGCAGTAGGGGCAGCTCTGCCTCTCCACTCCTCTCAAGAACACTGGGTTAGCATGCTCACTTGGGCATCAAAATAATAATAATAATAATATTAACAGTACCCATCATTTGTTATTACTTTCTTCTGTATACTCTAATAAACTTTCTACATACCTTATATCCTTCTGATATTTGCATTAGCTCTGAAAGCAATAATTATTATTCTTATCTAACATTTGGGAACATGACAGCTTAGAAAGATTAAGTATCTTCTCCAAGGACCAAGGCTAAGAATGTTGCACCCAGAATTCTCCCCTTACTCGATCATACTCTCAAGTGTGGTTTTTCTATTACAGGATGAAAATTCAATTTGCTCATGAATCGTTCTTCTAAATAAATGCCTCAAAAAGTCTCTTTTACATTTTTTGTCCTGTAGTAATAAAGGTTCATATATATATATATATATATCTTTAACTTTCAAACTCATTTCTAGTTCTTAAGGGTAATTTTGAAAAGTTGTTCTCCTCACTACCACAATCTACAGATTTGTTTCATACTTGCTAAATTCATTTATGTAAAAATTAAAAACAATTTATATTTTGAATTTTATCACTTTTATATAATGCTGACTAGGGCCCAGGTTTCGAGTCTAGTACATTTGGATTTAAATCCAAAGTACACTCTGCTGCATTGTTAAGAGTTGGAGGCCGGTTGCGGTGGCTCACGCCTATAATCTCGCTCTTTGGGAGGCTGAGGCGGTTGGATCACGAGGTCAGGAGATCGAGACCATCCTGGCTAATATGGTGAAACCCCATCTCTAATAAAAAGTACAAAAAATTAGCTGGGTGTGGTGGTGGGCGCCTGTAGTCCCAGCTACTCGGGAGGCTGAGGCAGGAGAATGGCATGAACCCAGAAGGCGGAGCTTGCAGTGAGCCGAGATCACGCCACTGCACTCCAGCCTGGGTGACAGTGCAAGACTCTGTCTCAAAAAAAAAAAAAAAAAGAGTTGAGAACTCTACTTGCTGTGTAACCTTGAACAATGTATTTAAGCTCCTTAAGCCTCAATTCCCTTAGTGACATGGTTTTGAATATCAAATTAGTTATAATATGTAAATGTCATCTTTGGCCCATAGTTGATACTCCATAAGAGTTCACTACATCATTAACATTATTGTTATTAAGAAAATAATAGTTCAGTAAAATTTATTGAATTCCTGTGTTCTAAGCATTATATCTGGCTGAGTAGAGGTTATAAAGGCAACTTCAGAAGTAAACCATTGTAACTGATTCTAAGGCATTTAGTCTAATTTGTGAAATTAGATAAACATACCACAGATCATAATATAAGTAATTATGACAGAAGTTATACATATGTATGTATATATGCATATACATGCATCTGTATATACCACAAAGACCTCTAGTGGTTCAGAAGAGGATGAGATAGATCACTTTTGTTTGGAGACATGAGGAAAGGCTTCATGGAGAAGATGATGGTATTTAAGATGTGTCTTGAAAGGGGCTGAAATGGAATTTGAGTTAGGACATCACTCCGTGAACAGCTCCATGAACAACCCTGTGGAGGCCGCAGATGGAGACTGTACTCTTGAAACAGCAGTTGGTTTGTTTGTTTCTAAGAGTGGTGTGTGGGGAAAATGGTGTATACATCTGAAGGTGAAGGCTGGGGTCACATTGATAAGACCTGAAATGCCATGCCAGGCTGAGAGATTCTCTCAATTTTGTAGGAATTTAGCAGAGATAAAGTTTGATTGGTGGTGTTTTAGGACATTTTTTTTTAGGTAGTAGTGTATAGGACTCTAATGTTACCAAAATACATAATTTCAAACTCTCATCTCCAAGTTTATTTTGCATTGTCTAATATTATTTCAATTGCATTTTCAGAAAACACCTGTAATTTGGGCTTATTTACACAGATGATATGGTTTATAAACTCTTTGAAAATAGGTATCGTTCAGTTTGTTCTGTATGGCATTTGCCAGAGCACTGGACATTGCATGTACAGTTAGAGGTTTAGTTAGTGATCCTTGGTGTTCATTGATGAAAAGAACTGGTGATGACAGTAGTTTCTGCTCCCCAAATTTGGATACAGTGGCCACTAGCAGCTATTGTTCCTCAGATCTCTGAGCAACATAGATGATTTAAAGGAGATGAAGCTAGATCACCATCTTCACAAAGCTAGAATAAACATAAAGAAAACCAGCACCAACCAAGGCAGCCCCTGACACTGAGCACGGCAGGTTTGAATGTTAAGCTACATCTCAGATTATTTATATCTGCCACTCCAGGAAGCTCCCTCTGGACCTGGAAACTCAGATTTGAGAAATGTAGCTACTGCTGCTATCCCAAGGGTGCTGGCGTCATTGTATGTGGTGAAGATAGATGATAGAAAGTCATCTCATACCTAGAGCTCCCCATTGGATCAACGTGCCTAAAGCTTTCCCATAGACCTCTTTTCCCCCAAACCCTGCCTTGGGCATCACTGCCCATCCCCATTCCTGGAACATTCCTGTGGTGTGGTGTAGGAGAAAAAGCACAGACATGGGTTTCAGATGTATCTGGATTCTTATCCTGGTTTCTCCCACTTACTAGCCATGTGACCTCAGTCAAAATGTTCTCATTCATAAACTGGACATAAAAACACCCACCTCTTGGAGACTCAGTACATGTACAGGTTAAGATCACAGACTCTGGAACCTTCTTGGTTTGAAGGCCAGATGTGCTACTTTCCAGCTGTGAGAATTTGAGCCAGTTAGCCTCTCTGTACCTCTGTTTTCTCTATTGTAAAATTGAGGTAAATATGAGTACTGGCCTCACAGGATTACTGAGTATGAAATGGGTTAACATGTGTAAGTAAGTATTCCAAGGCTGGTAAGAAATTAAATGTGGATAGAAACCACCTAGTTTAGTCTACTGACCTTCTCAAATTGGGAGTCTGAATAGGAAGAAAAGCAAAACTTAAGCAGAATTCAGTTCTTAGAATGAAATTAATGATTCCTATCTTTGGTGACTCCTCTGTTTGTCCAAGTGGGCTAACATTAGCTAAAATTGGTCATGCATTTCTTACACACCAGCCAGTGTGTTAGGTGCATTTAACACATTGCTCCATTTAATACTCCCCAGGATAGTACTTTCCTTAAACATATTGGGGACCAACATTAAATATATTTATTTTATAAATGAGAAATGGAAGTTTAGTGAGATTACTGTATGTCAGACTCTAATTATTTAAATTCATTAATGTAATCAATTTCACAACAAATTTATGAAAGAGATTTGGAAGAGATTAGATGACCAATCTGGAGTCCCGTGATGGCAATGGCAGAATCACCAAAGGCTGTGCATTTCATTTTTTGTTATATACTTTTATCCTAACATGTTAATTAGTCTTTAAAGATTTTACTCATAGTAATTCAATACCAGGAGTCAAAATTTTCTCAAACCTTTTATCCTCGATTTCAATTTTCCTGCTTTGATGGAAAACTTCGTGTTCTGTTGTAGATGATAATTTCAATGGGTGGTGTAGGAAATCGTTTGTTTGCTATTAAGCTTGGAAATGTTGTAGAGGAGTAGGTGGCAGCAGAAGGGATTCAAAGATATTTCTATTGTTTTGATTTAAAGGCATGCGTCTCATCTCAGTAGCACACACTACTACAGTGCTACAAGCACCACATTTATGTGGAACCACCCTCTGGTTCTAGATCTGCAAACCGTGATATATGGAGAGGTGGAGGTACTTCTGTTTCTAAGGCATGTTTCTTAAAATGAGACCTGGCACTAGATTTGGGGGTGCAGTGATTGCAAGGAAATTGTGTGTAAAATATTGCACGTATGTATGTATATATGCAGTTTCTTTAGTAAGAGCCTCTGTGCTTTTAATAGACTGTCGGATATATCCAAAATCCCCTAAAAGTTAAGAACTACTCTTTGGGGATATGTGGATCTGTTTAGACTCCTTCTTGTGTCTCTTAGGATTTTGCTTCACTTAGATACTTTCACTCATACTCATTTATTTTCTCCCTTCTTTCCTGTTTCCCTCCCTTTCTTTTTCCCTTTCTCTCTCCATTCTTCTTTGTCTCTTTTTCCACTTATTGTCTCTCCTTTGCGTATGCTAAGGAGATGGTGATGCTGAGGGAAAAGCAAAGACCCATAACACCAGTTAGTGTTTTTTTCTCCCTTCACCTCTCCCACCCTTCTCTCTCTTTCCTGTTTCTGTCTCTCCCTCTGTCTTGCATTGCTCATTATCCATGTGGCTTCTCTTGCCAGTTCCTTATCTGAAAAATATTGACTTATTTCTTCCTATTTTCAGTGCTGTTGTGAGAATGAAATGGTTGAGAAAACACTGTGGGGACAATAAATCACTTCATATATATAAGGAAAATATAATGTGAGCAGGTTACATGGGTTATGTAGCTACTTGGTCACTAGAGATGGTTAGCACTGCTTGCAGCACTACTTTGCCAGCCTTAGTCTGTGGTGTGGAAAAAATGAGTAAGATTTTTATATCTTTTTTTTCCTGATTTTCCTGTAGAAAGAATAGCAAAGATAAAAAAAAATGTAAAATGGTCTCCTAACTAATTATTAATGCAATACCCAAGGCCGTTTTCAAAATATTTCAATAAGCTCTGAGTATTGTCAACATGATTAGAAAGAATCATCTCGTTCATTTTGTAATTTGAAATAACGTTTCTAGGGAGCATAGCTGATACCATGTATTAAGTATGTCGTGTATCATATTAATTTTTAAACCGGTACTGTGCCACAACTCATCATTTGCAAAAGTTCTGAAAGTTGACAATGTATCTACTATGTAATAGGTATAGTGCTATTGCCTGGGCTTCTAAAGTAAGTAAGGCATATCTCTGCCCTTCGGAAGTTCAGACAAAAATACTTAAAATTACATATGCAAGCCTCAGTTTTTTTAATCTGTAAAATTGAGATAATACTTAACCTGTTACCTGATAAGAGTTAAATATTTACGTGCACTAAGTGCTCAGTAAGTGATAGCTAGTTGTTTAACATAAATGCTAATAATTTTTATTGATAATGCAGAGCAAATGACATGTGTACTTAATCATTTTTGTTGAATGAATGAGGTAAACCATTTACTCTTTAATCTTTTCAGATATCATATATAGGAACATATCCGGAGAGCTTTAGCAATTTGCTCCAGTTGGTAAATGACATATCTAAGATCTGAACCTATTACTTCGGGTCCCATGCTCTGTTGGCTGCAGTTGCCTACTGATTTGATTTATAGCATAAATGGTGGCATTTCTAGCAGGCAAGGGAGAGTTAAAACATATTGAGTATACATCAATATGTTCTTTACAGTATCCACATGCTTGTTAATATATGTTTAGTTACAGCCAAACATAAAAAGAGGAAAAAAATCTGTGTTTAAAGATAAAACTCTATTGATTCCTAAGACCAGTGGAATAGCCAGTAGAACTAAATTTTCTCAGCTCATCATTCCCATTTATACAGGTTGAGAAGGTAAGTTCTGAGGTCAGAGTTAGGATCTTAACCTATAGTTAGCAGCACCCTTATAACAGACTTTGGAAAATCATAAGGAGTATCATTATTATAAAAGATATTTTAACATATGTGAAGTGGAGTTCTATATTCAGTACTATTTAAACTTTTTATGAGAATGCCAGTTTTCACTCAGCAGGCTGGTTACTTTTTTAGTCTTATTATGACAGATGTAGTTTGAGAATCACTGTCAGTAAAATCACCATTTTTTTTTTTGGTGGCAAAAACAGGATTCTAGAGTTTTATTCTCTACGCCAGGTACATTTAAAACTCTATAGATAATTTATTGTGGGCTTTTCTCACTGATACAACATGTATGAGTTAAGCATGTGTATGTATGTGTGGGTGGGGGTAGTGTGTGTGTGTGTATAATATATTTGTAATTTCTTGTATGAATTCATTTTTATGTTCCTTTCTTCTCACCTCTATTATGCTTCCCCCACCCCCACAAAACCAAAAAACAACTTCCTGGAATATTCTGATATATTCTTCCAAGCTAGCACCAATGCCTTTATGTAAGTCTCTTGGACTCTCTCAGTTGAATAACTGCATTCTCTTCTATGATCTTTCATCGTTTATACAAGTTGTGAAACTCAAATAACTTTATATTATACTTTATATTGTATTTTATTTACATTTCCATAACTAGACTTGAGCATCTCAAAGTCATGTGGTGTTATCTGATTCAAGCCAATTTGGTCATGCCCAGCTTTTAGGTTATTTTTACTAGATAAGGTATCCAGGCACCAACTGAAGTTCGTGGTGATGATGTTATAATGAATTAAATTCAAGTGTCAGAACGAATTCTGCTGTGCATAGTTATTTAATAACAATTTATTAAGCAACAGTTTACATATTCTTCCGTTCTCTAAGTTCTCTAAGTTCAATGAATTCCCAGCTCTCTGTCCTTGAGAAGTTTTTAGTTCATGAAATCCTGTATGAAAGTGTGGGCACAGCCACAGTGGGATTCTGGGCCCCCAAGTTGACATGCTCCAAGCAGAAACCCTTTTAAACCAAGGGCTGGACTCTAAATTCATTAAGAATAAGCCATTGAGGGAGAGGGTGCAGGCCTTACTAGAGTCCTGTACCCTATTCATTCAAGAGTAGGAAGTATCTCCAAACTATTTTAGTTAACCCACATAGCTTGAAAGTCTCTTTTTAAACTTTTATTCTAGGTTCAGGAGGTACATATGCAGGTTTGTTATAAGTAAATTGCATGTCCCAGTGGTTTGATGTACAGATTATTTCATCACCCAGGTAGTAAGCATAGTATCCCATAGGCAGTTTTTTGATCGTGACCCTCCTCTCACCCTCCACCTTTAAGGAGGCCCCAGTGTCTATTGTTTCCTTCTTTGTGTCCATATATACTCAATATTTAATTGGATTCCATTTCTTTGCTATTGTGAATAGTGCTGCGATGAACATACATGTGCATATGTCTTTATGATAGAGTGATTTATATTCTTTTGGGTATATATCCAACAATGGGATTGCTGGGTCAAATGACAATTCTGTTTTAAGTTCTTGGAGAAACCAAAATGCTTTCCACAATGGTTAAACTAATTTACATTCTAAGTAGCAGAATATAAGCATTCCCTTTTTTCTGCAACCTTGCCAGCATCTGTTATTTTTTGACTTTTTAATAATAGCCATTCTGACTGATGTGAGATGGTATCTCATTGTGGTTTTCATTTGGGTTTCTCTAATGATTAGTGATGTTGAGCTTTTTTTCATGTTCTTGTTGGCTGCAAGTATATCTTCTTTTGAAAATCTTTGATTTTACCAGTGAGTTCATCTTTAGCATTCATCATGCAAATTCAGTCATTACTTTCATCAATGAAAAATCCTTTTTTACATCCACAAAGCTAATTAAATCATTGGTAATTAACATGCAGATAGCAAAAAGACTTTGGAGTGTGACATTCTGATAAAATGCTGGTGACTATGTAGGACTTGGCACTTTGATAGCATTTTAGCTGACTACTCCTTAAATCAGAATATAAACAAACTGGTACATACATATCAGACAGATTATGGTGAAGTGTTTTAAAGTAAATTACAGACTTCATGACTTAGGAACTAAGTCTTCTTTGTCCTCATTATTTCTAGAATAGACATACAAAATTTGTTAGCTAATGGATAACTTAATAATTGTGGAAGTGATTGAATTTTATTTGCCATATTGCCACAATTACATTTGCTAGTCCATTGAATTTTTCAAGTTTTCATTAATTTGTTGATGACCTGTTTTATGTTTGGCATGGTATGGAAATATCTAAAACACTTGGAATTGAAACAGTGTGGAAAGAATGGAAGTACAAAATGAGGAGAATAAAGGAGGGAACTTTCTTTACTTCCATTCTTTCTCCCCTCTCCCCTCCCTCCTTCCATTTTTTTCCTTCTTTCCCTTCATTTCCCCCTTCTTTCCTTTCTCACTCCCTCTCTCATCCTTCCTTTCTCTGGACAAATATTTGGTGAGCACCTTCTATGTGCACCATACCTTGAGATTAAGGCTTAAAGAGGTTAAGTGACTTGTTCCAAATCCTAAAACTAGGATAAAGCCCAACCCCCACCACTCCTTCTTCAAATCTTTCAAAGAAATATCTAGAAATAAAATACTTATGAAATTATAGAGCAATTATGTACAAATGTACCCCTGACATATCTGCATAACACTAAAATAACATGTGGCGTTTCCTGTCTAATGAAAATTGAATTTGTGTTGATATAACCAGAACCTCTGTGCTGAGTAAATTGTGTTCTAGTGCAGTGATCCCTTTTTTAAAGGGTGCTTTTGATAGTACCAGCAGAAACTGTACTTTCTAATATCCATTTCATATTTAGCGTTTTCTCACACTGGGGTTCACAGAAGCACTTTTTTACACTCAGAAACGTCCTGTATTTCCAGAGATCTCATCAAAGCAGAACGCTATGTTCTCACACACACCAAAATTGAGCAGTCCTGGATAGAGATAATGCACCTGGGGATTCATCTTGTAATTTAAAATGAACTCCTAAAATTTCCAATTAAAAAAATACTAGACAGTATTTTTGGGTTGGTGACAATGTCCTCTTCCTTCATATGTGCCTTCACAGTATTGGGTTTGCTCAGTCACTAAAATGAATGAAGAGACTTAGTCAAAACTATGTGATAATCTTTTTGGTCTTTCACAAAGAGATCTTTATTTCCTCTTCTCTCTGGCTCCTTATCACATGATTACTTAGGGTTCCCTTTTTATTTTTCCTGGGCTAAATCTAGAATACAGATATGAGAATCCAGTAGACACTTTTTTCAAGCCACACCATCAGGCTCTTTCTGTCATCCCATTTTTGGAAAAGATTCGTGAATCCAATGTGAAAGAGAACATGCTTCTTCATAACTGGAACTTTTTAGTCATGAAGAAGGGCTTAGAGATTATATAGTTTTATCTCATAATTTTCGAATCAATGCCTAGAGAGACTAAATGACTTGTCCAAGGCTATGCAACTAATGAGCTAACACAAATACACAAGTAGCTAACATATATAGAGCACTTACTGTGTAGCAGACATTGTTTTAACTACTTTATACATATTAACTAGCCCTTACTAGCTGATGTAGCCCTTACATCAGCATTATGAGACCCTATTGTTATTTCAGCTTACAGATGAGGACACTGAGGCACAGAAAGATTAAGCGACTAACCTATGACCCCACATAAAGGAAGTGACATACCTCGACAGAATGGTTCCGTATGTGCTTTTAATACACGGATGGCCCTTCTCACTAGTACTGTTATTTTTTGCCAATTCCTAGAGATGTTAAGGCCATCTGCAATGAATCTTTCTTTATGGCAGTATTAATTGGTGAAGAGTATGTGATTACTATGAGAGTCTTTTCTGAGTGACTATACTGTTGTCCCAAAAGATTTTACCGAATACTGTATTTATAGTTAAATACTGTGATAGTGAAGAGGTAGCAAAAGACAGGGAAAAAGAGCATTTACCACCCACGTCATTTGGCTTGATGATGATGCTTTTTTGTTTCTAACATCAAATCTTTTCAGACAAAAAGTAACACTACATTAGAAACTTGCTACAAGTGGATATAACCAAAATCTACCCATTTTTGATGCACAGATTTTGAATTCTTACAGTGTGATTTTCACATAGCATAATATAACAGTATAAGTAACATATGGAATATCTATTGCACCTGAGACAGTCATTAGTTTGGCAGCTACTTAGAGGTATAAGAGTTATTCGGTGGTATAAATTTAAAAGAAAAGCATAGACATTTATATATTTATATTTTGAACTCATATTTATTTTTGAAGGGACACAATCTGTTCTTAGGAGTACTCTTAAAATAATAGCAAACATAATAGCAGGACTGGTCCAGTCCTGGTACCATTTCCTGGGAAGCACCAGTGACTTGAGAAAGCAGTTCTATGAGCTACTGTACTTGATGTTGTTTTCACTGTTCTTAATTTGGATTTATTTAAACACTTTCCATCCTTTAATTTAGACAGCTCCAATACTATCTCTTTCATAACTCTTTCCTTAATGCTTCTACTCAACAGTAATCCATCTTTTCTATAAACTCCTGTATTTTTCCCTTACCTTATATACTCTGCATAAGATAAAAGGGTACCTGTGGGTATGGGATGGATTGCTGGAGAGAAAGCAAGACAAATGAAATGAACAGTGACTCATTGGCCTGACAGGCAGGCACGTAAGTGTTCCCCCTTGCTCTGCTGCTTACTAGCTTTAAGCCCTTGAGAAAGTCTAGTCCTGTTTTTCGGCCTCTGTATCATTAGCTATCTGGTTAGCAAAGGTTTGAACTCCAACTGGGACAGGATACTGACTCATTGCTTCCCCAGGCAGCTGTTTCTATGTAAAAATCAAGTCTGACTATTGGGATGTTCTGCCTTCCAGTGAAATAAAGTCTGTCTCTCTGAATCTCCTCACTGACCTCACTCAACCTTTTGAAGTTATTTGGAACAACTTAGGTGGTTTCATAGTGTTTGAAGTTACTTTTCAGCTCTTTGACTCTTCTTTTCTTGAACTGAGAATCTTTAACTTCATATAACATGGACATGAGTCCCTTCTACTATTCTGGCTGCCCATATCTGACTGTACACAAGATGTCTTATGTTCTTAACTGTTGTCACCACTACTGAATGATGTATTTTGAGTGTACTTTCACTCTTGCAAATAGAGTAGAAAGTGTACCTATTTTGCATGCTATTTTTTTTTTTTCTCAATGCATTAGACTTGGGGTGGGTGTAAAGACACCTTGTGGTCAATTTATTTCATCCTTAGAGAAGATTCATCTTTTTTTTTTTTCCAAATAGGCAAAACACAGTATGGTGACACTGTCCTGCTTCACGAACACAGTAAATGTTGCTGAGAGATCATGGCATTTTCTCTCCTGCTGAGATTAAGCTGGGCCTCTAAACCTTAAGAGAACACTCCAGGAAACCTCATCTAATTGGGTTTACTGTCTTGGAATCAGATGATTATCAAAATGCTTCCAATTGTATGCAGTATATATGATGTAGTATACTACATGGTTGTGCATTATAGTTAATTACATACACACATATTTTGGCTGTCAAAAGATTATAAATTCCTATAGACTAGAATATTTGTCTTGCGTATTTTTGCTTCTTGCTCACCACATCCTGACTACCATAATGCCTTTAAAATGGAAGATATAAGTAGCGTTAATACTTGTGTATCTAAAAAAAAAATCAATAGAAATTAAAATTATTTTAGATACTCTTGTTTCTTTAAGACTGTTAATAATTTCCTGGGCACTTGAATAAAAGATAATTTTTATGAGAAAATATATTTAGGTGTACTGCCAATCCATAGAGGCCTAGGTTATAAAGTCCAAATTATTTTTCCAAAGCTCAAGTCTTTAGTTTTACTTTATTTCCTAATCATCACTGATTTCTAATATTCTCCTTATGTATATTCATTTCATTTTTCATTTAATCCAAGCTGTATAAGACAGTCCAAAATAAATCTCACTTACTTCAAATGGAGAATATTTCACATACTCATCCTTTTGTTTTGAAAATCTTTAACATTGTCATATTTTGCCTCTGTAGTTACTATTTCACATTCCCATGTCTTTAATAGTACATAGCACATATATTCATAACTTCAAATTTTCACTACTTAAGCATTTATATAGTACGGTATTGCTTTTTCTTTTTTTGTTTTTTGTTTTGTTTTGTTTTGGGATGAGCCTCCTTACTCTGTCACCCAGGGGGAAGTACAGTGGCGTGATCTCAGCTCACTGTAACCTCCGCCTCCTGGGTTCAAGCGATTCTCCTACCTCAGCCTCCTGAGAAGCTGGGATTACAGGCGTTTACTACCATGCCTCGCTAATTTTTGTATTTTTAGTACAGATGGGGTTTCACCATGTTGGCCAGGCTGGTCTGAAACTCCTGATCTCAGGTAATCCACCCACCTTGGCCTCCCAAAGTGCTGGTATGAGCTACCATGCTTGGCCTGCTCTTTCTTTATCAAGGGTGATATTTTATATACTTTGTACACTTTTTAACAATTTTTTTCTGAAATTAATCAGATGACTTAAGATCATCTTTCTTTCACTTTCATAAATCAAACCACTGTCAAAAAATTATAACAAACTTAGTTTAAATATCTTAATTGGCTTTTATTTGTGATTCTAGAATTGGATAACACTTCATTCTGTAAAACAGAGTGAGTTCCAATGAACTGAGCAGAGAAGTCTGGTTATATAGACATAAAAGGGCTGAGGAAAGAAGAAACAGAAAACCGAAAGCAGATTGGTTATTTCACAGTCACTTCTCTTACACAGGTTAAAGCAGAGTGGACCTCCGTATCATGCCAGCCAGAACTGGCTTGTCTGGGGTTTTGGTTATTGTCTCTTATTCTCCTGATTTCTTGGAAGGGCAGATAAATAACTTAGTTTTGGCTTGGTGACATGGAACTTTAGCATGGATGATTACATTTAGTTTGATTCCTTAGGCCAAGTGCAGGAGCTCAGTCCACGACTGTGTTCTGTACATTTTATTTAACAGTTCTCCTTTTTTGATTACACTCTTACTTTTGGTATGCTGGAGCAGTACCACAACTCTGTTACTATTATTCTGGGTTTCTAGTCTTAACACACCATTTGTGGGTTACAGGGTCCTCATGATATGATTAAGCATTTCTTTGAGTTTTTTTTTTCTATTCCAGCCAAAGAGACCATTTGACATTCCATGAATAGTTGAATGCAAACATTTAAAACTTGAGATAATACAGTATACCAAGGAGAGTACTATTGTGATTATTAGGAGAATAATTCCAAGAGTTTGGAATATGTTTCTTAGCCAGGGTCCCCATGAACCAAACCAACTAAAATTGAACAGATCAAAGAATGAGCATATGATGATTCTGCCCATTTTAACCAAATAGGCTGTTAATATTAACTTTTTGCAACTGAGTTCCTACAATGCTTCATGTGTTTATTCATGTGCAACGAGAAGTGTCAGCAACTGCACAGACTCCTCCCTGTTCAGTTAGTAGGTAATCTGACAACCCATGACTCTGTTAGATTAAAGAGGAGTGAGAACAAGCAGATCTAGAAGTCTTACTCTATAAAAGGAACCACTGGTACAACTTGAACAGCAGTTGTGTTAGGGATGTTGCTAAAGTTACATGCTGGGTGGACTAAAGGATTCCTTAGTTCATATAATGATCTGAGTTTGGCATGTCAAATCCAATATTTCATCAAGTTACCCATAGAAGGCACCGATTGTGAAATTACAACTATAGCATGATCCTGCCAAGGGAAAAATATAGGCATAAACAAGGAAAACTTAAGAGAAGCAAGAATCTCATTATGATATGTCCAGACATCTTGAGAAAAGTAGTATACTACATGAAGTCATCAACTTCTTGTCCTAATTTATAGTGTCAATATCTCTGGTTATGGTATCGGGTGTTTGGCGAGCTCTCAATATGGCCCACATATCAGGCATGAGACTTATTCCTTGAAATTTAAATTGAGTTGTCCAGTTTTAGCTTATGGGGCTTCAGGAACAAAGCAGATCTTGTTCTTAGAGAGTTGTAGCCCAATATTGGAGGAAACTAGATAATTCAGGATATAGTCTAGTCTACAAGTTGATAATAAATCTTGAAAACAATGAATAGGGCTATAACCTAATAACAGGTATAGTATATTTTTTCTTCATAAACATAAGTTTTTTCTCTACAGTTATCCCATTTATAATAAAGATAATTAGAGTAAGACCAATTTGTTTGCAACGTGGGTCTAATCTCATTAAACTTGGCCTGAATACATAAATGAAACAAGGATAGTGATTGACCAACATAGGCTCTTTTCAAGTTTGCTTTGCTGCAACTTTTGACAAAGAATTTCAGATTTGACTTTTGAAAACCTCTCAAGGCTGGGAAGCCAAATCAAAGTGGACTTTAGACTTGACCTGCAGTACATACAGATTCATTCTAGGTATTTTCTCAGATACCACATTCCAGTCAAAGTTTTGGTAATATAACCAATATTTCTGACTCTATACTGTTATAAGCAGAACATACTCTTAGTGAACTTGTGCAAATAACTTTATTTCCATCAAAGAATGCCCATGAATAGTTTCCAAATTCTGGAGAGATCGGTTATGGAGAAAAGGTAAATATTTCAATTTTTGTTCATGAAAGTATACTATACCAAATTGCTATAAACGTTTGGTAGCTTAAGAGAAAAAACGTATTTTCTTAAACCTAGAAAAACAAATCAACAGAATCAGCAATGTTAAAAAAAAAGTGTAAAATGCGTAATTCTTTTTCAGTTTATTTCATCTCATATAATTAATTTTTATTCTGCTTGCCTTTGGTTAACAGTTTCATGAACCCACTGGTTTCTTCATTAGAGTGATAGAAATTCTTACCCAGTCCCATAGTGTGATCTAAAGTTATCAGAAAACAGTATTTGTCAGAGTCTTTTCCGTGAATTTATTTGAATGTATGACACATTAGGATTACAGTTGCTTGCAAAAGGCTTTCAGAAAAGCATTAGAATAAAGCAATTAACTGTGGACAAAAGGACTTAAAATGACCATAGTTAAAGATCTGATTTGAGTTCATTATGATAATGGCACAACTCATAGGGAAATATGGTATTTCTGTTGTATACCACATTTTAAAATAAAACCAAAATTATGACTAATAACAGATCAGATTTTTAGGAATTTCATACAATATTTTAGGACGCTCATTAGTAACATACCCATAAATATCACTTAAAGAAAAATCACTTAATATTTGAAAGTGCTTCTCATATAATTTAACGTATCAAATAAGCCTAATTATTTTAATACCTCTCTTATACTACGTAAGAGACATAAGCCCTGGAAAAACCTCTAAGGATAAGTGGAAAATCCCAAAGTTAACTTGAGATCAGGAAGACTTAATTTAGCATGTGATTTTGGGAAGTTTGTCAGTATCAAAGTAGTTAAAACACTTGATCAAAACAATATTACATATCACTGTAAAGTACTAGTCATTTATTTATCCAGAGTGATAATTGAAAGACTTTAAGAGGCAAATACAGGAAGTTATATAGATGTCAGAAAATCTTAGCTCTTTCAATATGGAGAAGAATCAATTTTCTTAAGTAATCAAAGAATTAATAAAGAAAATTTGAAGCATAGGGAATCATCTTGATAACAGAGAATCCCTGTTTCCTAGGCCAATTACCTAAAAGGTTAAAAAAACCACCCATTTCACTATTTTCTATTAAGAGCAGATCAACACTCCAAGAAAACCTTGTCATTGTAACAGAGGACCAAATTTTAATTTTGCATCAGTGTACTTTTGATGTGTAATGTTCCCTATTTAGAAAAACATAGTTACCTTCTAATTTTAGCCAGCTTTATCACGCATAAAATTCTTTTCACAAGATTCATCTTCCACAAATATTCTACAGTTTTCTTATCCATTCAGTTTTTGGCCTATACTTTTCCTATTTTCTCATTTTGGAATAACCACTCTACTTTGGAACAAAGATTATTCCCTTATTCCTTTAACAAAAATATATCCTCATACTTTACAACTTCTTTTATAAAAAAAAGCCTTACTTTAATCACATCCAGAGTTGTTCCCCTTATTATTTCTACTTTTAGTTACCATATGTTAATTAGAATTTTAAATTCCTGGTAACCTTAAGTTTTAGTGAAAACCTAGGAAGTAAGCAATTTTGAACTCCGTGTCTTATACTAACATTTTATGAATGTTAGTACGTTTTATAATTTTTAAAATTGTGTGTTTCCTCTAGAACAATTTTTTCATGTTTACTAACATACCTAAATATATTTAGCTTCTCCATACCATATAAAAATAAGATGCCAAAGTATATATACTTTAAACATATGTTCAGCAATTAATGTTTCAGTATTTTAGCTAACTTAGAAATGACTCAGACATTTCATAAATATCCATTACTTAATTTAATGTAATGTGACTTTAAGGTTTCAAGTTACTGAAAAAATATTTTTGAAACGGTGACAAGTGCATTTGTAAACTTTTATCCCATTTACATTCTCCAAATTTACTCATCCTTAACAATTATACTTCAGTTGTTCCTTAAACAAAACTAGCCATTGAAGGAATTCAGGAAATACCACCTCAAAATATGTTGCATTGTATACAGTCATATGTCCCTTAACAACAGGGATACGTTCTGACAAATGTATTGTTAGGTGATTTTGTCATTGTGCAAACAATCATGAAGTGTACTTACACAAACCTAAATGGCATAATGTGTATACACTGAGGCTATATGGAATAATCTGTTGTTCCTAGGCTATGTACAAATATGTGCAGCTTGTTACTATACTCAAAACTGTGACAGTTGTAACACAGTGCTATTTGTTTATATAAACATATTTAAACAGAGAAGGTACAGTAAAAATATGGTATAATAGATTAAAAAATGGTACACCTGTATAGGGCAATTATCATGAAAGGGGTTTGCAGGACTGGAAATTGGTCTGGTGATTCAGAGAGTGAGTGATGAGTGAATGTGAAGGCCTAGGACATTACTGTACACTATTGTAGACTTCATAAACCCTGTACATTTAGGCTACACTACATTTATTTTAAAAAATAAAGAGTTGTGCTACAATGCTATGATGGTATAATATCACTAAGGAATTTTTCAGCTCCACTAAAAAGGTTTTGAAACCACAGTCATCTGTGTAGTCAATCAATGACCACAATGTTATTATGCAGCACATAACTCTGTTGATTAGTTTGAGGGCACCTGAAAAACAGCATAATGCAAGGTGGAGCTTTCTGAATTCCCCTTATCTGCCTAAAGACAGATCATCCCAGAGGAACTCAGTTATTATCAATCCTCTCCCTAGGAAGTTCCAGCAATTAGGGACAATTAACTTTTATTAAAGGAGAGGAGACTTCACCAAACCTAGATAGCCATCATCTATTGTTCTAAGAGCTCCTTCATCCCAAACAAGAAAAGGTGTAGGTAGGAAGCCAAGTTAAGACAAAATGGTCAAAGGTCAGGCTTGTTGAGACCAATGAGCTCTTCTGTTGTAAGAATTTTGAGTAGTTTTTCTCATAGATATAAATTTTTATGAAGAGTTTTTACATAGCCAGCTCAGTACAAGAAAGATATGTTTTGGAGACAAATTTAGTTAGCTAGGTAGTTTTTTTTTTTCAATTTAGCTTGTTTCCTTACTAGATTACCAACTTCAGGGTGGAACCTATTAACAAATAGATCAAAGAAAGTATTTTCTTTGCCTGGACTCAGCATGGGTACCTCTGAAAAAGAAGGAAACCTGCTCTACCTGAGGTCCTAACCTTTATAAACATTTTAGATTTCTTTTCACTTTTGGGATAGGATAGTAACTAAGGGAAAAGGTTAGTAGATTCAAATTTTCTTATCAATTAGTCACTTAAGATTTTTATTCACCTTTGCAAAAGAATATTTTTAAAGAGTCAATAAAATGTTTTGAAATCTTTTTAGAAGCTTCTGCACATGATAGGTATTCCTGAGTGGGCTTAATTTGAGAGCCCTCAATTTTAGATGCACTCCTTAAAGTTCTGTGTTGTTCATCTGGAACATTTTACATAATGGCCACATTAATTCTAAATTACCTTTAGTAAGATTTCACCATTTTTGTAAGCATTTGAAGCTTTCAGGGACGAATACTTATACATGTAAAAGGCAGGCATAGCTGGAAGGGGGTGTACTCGGTTCTTTAGAAATTAAGGATCCCATTTTTACACTGAGTCTTGGTTCTCTTAGACCAAATATAAGATCCTAGGAGGGAAAGACTACAGGGTTGGGTCATGTAATGCTTTGGCAGGGTATCTCATTGCACAGACACTCTCTTGATGCTGGCGGGTACTGCCCTGTTCCATGTCCAGCTTATCCTAACATAATAGTCTTATTTTCTGTTGCCAGGCTGCTTTAATAGTTCTTAAGTTCCTGAACTGAGCCCACCAGTCAAGTTGTAGCTTTGGCTTTGAGATACACTTGAGCAGCTTAGCTAGTGATATTCCAGTTTCTGTCTGACTCAGTCAGGAACCTGAGGCCTGCCTTACCTAAGTTCACAAGAAAAAGAAATTAAGAGAATAGAATTCAAATTACATGTGAATTTCAAAAAAAAAATGGAGTTTATGCCCTCTGCAATAATTAGCACTTACTGCAACAGCTATCAGGTAGCTTTAAAACTGCAGCTCTTACCAGTGACTCCTCAGCCACCCCAAACCCAAAGGTTATGTGCTGTCTCACAGCACAAACTAACCTTTGGTACCTAACCCAAGGTCAAATGTCTTCTCACAGCACAAACTAAGTCTGGCTTCAAAAGCCCATAAAATCAGCGGGTTGATGCAAAAAGATCAGAGTCCTACCTAAGAGGAACTTACAACCCTTGGGTCTCCATGAAGAAGACAGGGGACCTCAAAAGGGTCAGCAGTGCCTTTCCTGCTTTCCTCAAGAGATCTGTGGCGTTGTCAGCAGTGATATTCAGGTCCCTTTAGTTGCAAGAACTGTCAAAAGACAAAATTACAACACATTTAATTTGAAGATCTTAATTGGCTTTTACTTGTGATTCTGGAATCTGGCAACACTTTATTCTATAAAATAGAGCGAGTGTTCCAACGAGCTAGGCAGAGGAGTTTGGTTTTATGGAAAGAAAAGGGCCGAAGAAAGCAGAAATAGAAAACAAAAAGCAGATTGGTTGTTTCAAAGCTACTTTCTGTATAAAGGTTAAAGCAGAAGGGACTTCCTTATCCTGCCAGCTAAAACTGGCTTGTTTGAGGAATTGGCTATTATCTCTTACACTTCTGATTTCCTGGAAGGTCAGATAAACAACTTAGTTTCTGTTTGATGACATGGAATGTTAGTATGAGTGACTCCATTTTGGTTTGGTTCACTGGGCCTAGTGCAGGAGCTCAGTCCAAACCATTGGCATCCTATAAATTTTACCTAACGCCATCAGTAAAATTTACATCTGAAAATGTGTATATATGATAAAATTAGAACACTTTTTTGGATGTTGTTCTCATGGTGCATTCAGATAGCTGGCAGAGTTTCTAAATGAGATGAGTCATGATTTTATTGTCACTCAGGATCTCTGAATCATACTCTGTACATTTTCATCAGTAATCATAGAGTAAGAGTTGAAACATTTGACTCAATACATGGAACTATTTTTGAGAAAAGTTTCTTTCCTTGGATAGTGATAAAAATTAGTGGTACTTTAGAGATTGACATTAATGAGTAAAGGAAGATTCGGTGCTGCTTGGGCAGGCAATCACTTACAACTTCAATTAACTTCAGGCAGAACAGATAAAATAAAATTAGGATTTTATTGTTTATAGACACTGTTCATTGAAATTCAGGATTTCCTAATTTGTGAAATATTAAACAAGTGCAAATTAGCTTCTCCCCTTATCATATGGGTTCAAAATGAAATGGCCTATTAGCAATCATGTTAAAGCACAATGACTTAAGCATGCTTAAGTTAGTATTCAGTAATTCATTCCTTCATATAGTTATTAAAAACATTTACCAAGTCTTTCTTGGACAAGTCTTTCTGTGTGTAATGGGTTCTAGATAGTCAGAGATAGAAGAAAGGATCCCTGTATTAGTATATTTTTAACTAATCCTGATGGAGGTATGTATAACTGGAAGTGGAATGAGGTGGAGTGGAGTGAGAAAAATGGAAGAGGCAATCATGAAAGAGAAGGTTTCTGAGAGGAGGTGATGTTGCTAGTCAGGGAAGTGAAGGATGAGTGTTCCCAGCAAACAGCATGCAAAGTTGTTTAGGCTGAAGAAAGCTTGGTAGGTTGAAGGAACTACAACAATGCCTAGACTGGGAAGGTGTATAGCACAGAGGTAGTTAGGTTCAGAACATAAAGCTGTTGAGTCAAAAATGTATTACAGTGATACTAAGAGGTTGAAGTCAAGATTCCTTTACCAGCTTGAGGAGGTAAACCTGTAATACACAATTTAACATCTTACCCTCACTTTCTTTATCTGCAAAATGGGGCTTCTAAATCTACCTCTCTCACACAAGTAATTCTATTTCTGTGACCAATTTCAGTTTAGTAAGCTAAAGAGAAAAATATAATATTGGTTTAGAGTTTTAAGGAATCTAGGGCAATATTTAGCACATGGATCTCAGCTGCTAAGTGTGTTGCAGAATTCTTAGGTTTTTCTCACTTTGAAATAAAAACTAATACTGTGAAATACATTTTTAATTAGATGGTTACTAAGAAGTTAACTTTTGTCACAAACATACTACGTGATGTTAAACTGTTACTTGTGTCATAGACAATGCTAAAAGATAAATATTTGTGCAATTATGAAAGTTTGTGTTGGAAATATAGAATTAAAATTCAACTTGGCAAGTTTACTTTTATTTCTCTGGCTATGTTTTGCTTCTATAATTAAGTCATCTTCACTTGCATTTTCTAAATTGCATAACAGGTGTGTTCACCTGTGTAATACATATCTTCAATCTTCTCATTATAAATTGAAAATTAAAGTGTAACACATACACCTATATAGTGCTCTATAAATTTGAGGATATGATACTGCGGTTCTTTCAGAAAAACACTGATTGTAATTAATGTGAAGTCAAACAGTACTATTCCTGGTAGGTAAAAAAAAAAAAAAAACAACTCAAGTTTTTCCAGTTTATACTATTAAGGATTAAATGTGCTTGGTTTTCTTGCAAGATGCACTATCCTTCTAAATTTAGTCATCTAATTAAGATTTCCATTCATGGGAAATGACTTCAAAAAGCACATAAGACAGGCTTTTACACAAATAAGCTTTGATTGGATTAATTGGATTTGCATAAGTTTTATGATGTGAGTATACTAGAGTCTTGGCTTCTTTCACTTATCAGAGAGAACTTAAAGGAGTTTGAAAGAGAAAACACATAAAAGTTTGCAAAGGAAGCAGGTAAAAGCAGTTATGTTAATGGCATGGCAGGAACACACTATGAGGAACAAAAGTAGTAAAAGCTTTGGCAGTATATAGGCAGGTCAAGGCGGAAAACCTGGGCATAGGAAGAAGGAAACTGAAGATTCAGACAGATCACAATATTTTGTTGCTTCTTTCAAGAGAAAAAGGGTCTAGAGCATCCCTGATGCCTGAGGTGGGTTTGGTTAGAGAGACTGTCACAGAAACCAGTAGTGCATTTAGGACCAGAAAGACCAAAATAAGGATGGCTGCTTGGATTATGGGCAGACAGTCAGGCATCAGAAAGATAGCTCTAATAGGGGGGTCACTTGGACATGAGAGAGCAGTGCTGAGCCAGAGTTATGGATATGAGGGTAGCCTGGAACCAGGATGCTGAGAGGCAAGGCAGAGCATGGCAGTCTGGAAGAAGCAAAGATGTGGTGAATTTGAGAAAAGACACCTTAGTAAGATGAGGCAGGCTGGTCAGATTCAAAGTCAAAAGAGGGCAAAGTATAGAACATGGTGGTGAGATGAGGTCCCAGGCACACGATCTGGGGTGCAGAGCTTGGCAGCCCCACATCAGATTACCAGCAGTCAGAGGCCAGAAATCCATCGCAGGAGGCAGAAATCTGCAACCTGGGACCAGAAACTGATTCTGAGGAGAGTCTGAGCAACAGATGTGAGGTAATATAATTATGAAAGCCTTGATATGGAACCAAACAATCTGATCTTACATTTGCTAATACAGAAGCTAAGCGCAGAACATTCATCCTAGCATTCATGTATTAAATAATAATGTGATGTCTATAATAGCAACAACATAGCGCCTTACATATGTATAGGCTCTGTCACTTAGAGAATAGCTCACAATAATCAAATGGCATGGATATTACAGTCATTTAGAGATGATAAAACTGAGGCTTAAAAAATTAGACTTGCTCACAGTCTTGCAACCAAAACAGTAGCAGAACTTAAACTAGAACATAAACCTGGCATTTTTAAACCTTTGTTAAGTACTTTGCAGTGAGTAAAGAACAAGAAAACTGCTCTGAAGATAAATTAGAAGGGCTCTTCTGACCTCAGGAAGTTTACAGTCAACGTACAAATCATACAGAAATAACCTAAATGAGAAGCTAAGCTTTCAAAAATTCACTCCAGTACCTAGAAGAATGCCTGGGACCTGGGAGGTACTCAGTCACTGTTTTATGTATAAATGAGTATCAGGTGAAATGCTGGGGTAGCCCAGTGAAGAAAATAATCAATTTGAACTCAGGATATAGAGAAGCCTTCTCTGAGAACATGCGTTTTAGCAATTCAGTGACAGGATGTTTTCACATCATCCTGTCAGGTGTATTTGGATTTGGTTGGGGAGGAAAGATAACTAATATTCATTGAGAGAGATTTAGAATCAGACATGCCTGTGTTTGAGTCCTGGTTCTCCTACTAATTCTTGTAATATGGAATGAATTATTTGAACTCATTAATTCTCAGTTTCCTTATGGTATGTGTTCATTGTATAGAAGCTAATGCTTTTGAACATCTTAATTTTTCTGGTGAGGGGAGCTGATTTAATTTTCACAACAAATCTGTCATTTTGTATTATCTTTACTCTTTTGCAGAAGAAGAAACAGATTAAAAAACCATCACGTAATCTGCATAAAGTTAAGTAATTTGAAACCAGTTTTGCCTGGCTTCAAAATTCATTCTTTTTCCATCACTCTCCAGTAACGGCAAGAGATGTGTTCCAGGGATCCATGGGGAGTTTTGAAGACAAGGAGCATGTTTCTTCTACTTAGTCCATTTTATAGTATTGAGGAATTTGTAGAAAGAGAAAGAGAAAGGAATTTGTAGCTGAAACAAATCCCAATGCAACATCGAACCATCATTAATGAAGAAGAAGAAGATTGAAGATGGGATAAAAATTCTATGTGAAAATCAAAGACTGAGAGACCAATTGAAAATGTAGCACTATTTGAACAATTGAAATATACAGTTGAAAATGTAGCACCCCTCCCTCCCTTTCTTCCTTCATTCCTTCTTTCCTTCTTTAGCAATCATTAGTTGATTTTCTTCTCTATGTGAGGAACTGGGCAGAGGTCTAGTGATACAAAGATAGAGTCAAGAATTCATTGTCAAATGTAATCATTGTCGATGCCAGAGGAATTAAAAATTATTTCTACTTTTCTCCCCTTGCATTTGACAGACAAAATTCGGAGCAAGCAAAAGATTTTACAACTTTTACCTAAAGTCACATTCATGATCTATTTCATAGCTATACCACCAGAGGTAGTTTGATTTGATTATGCATGGACATTTTGAAAAA
The DNA here is from genome assembly GCF_009828535.3 of Hylobates moloch. Classification (NCBI taxonomy): domain Eukaryota; kingdom Metazoa; phylum Chordata; class Mammalia; order Primates; family Hylobatidae; genus Hylobates; species Hylobates moloch. Next base: position 127,791,817 of record NW_026652280.1, read on the forward strand.
GTTAGCATTCTTGATATTCTACCGTGCCATTATTATTTATTTTCTTTGGTTACTGGTTTGTAAGACTGATTGAAAAGGTACTTTTCTAAAGCCCCATTTGCTATAGTATATGTATTTACTGTAGATGATGTGAATGGTCCTTAAGAGGCTTCTCTGGGTCAGAGGCTAGTTCTCTACCAGAAGATAAAACTTTCTTCCAAGCAAATGTTAGGTTCACCATGTATAGAGAAATTAACCTGAATAAAAACACACCAGGAAGAAGGTATGTTCAAATGTCAGCATGAGGAACCAGTTAAGGTTCAATACATTCACAAAGAAGAATGTATTGAACTTGCTGCCTTCAAATAACTTGTGTCAATAAAAACATGATGGTCTTGGTTGCTTATTATCTAAGCATCCTAGCATCCTAGATGAAAAGCAAATAGTCATAATAAGAAAAACAGGTTAGAAATTCTAGATATATTAGCATACATTCATAGAACCAATGAGAACATTGCTTTGGGGCAGGAAGATGGGAGAAACAAATAAGAAACAAATTTTGTGAGTTGACTCCATTGTGATCTATTTGTTTTAGTTATTATAGAATATGTGGGAATAATGGATCATGGATTGTTACAGATTAGACCTCAGATGTGATTGACATGTTTAAGCTGGATCTAATTCAGGAACATGAAAAATATTAGGACAATTGATTAAAATGCCCATCGAATACACTAGAGTTTCAAATGTATTTATTTAATCCATCCACAAATGTATGCACAGTTGCCTGGTGGAGTCTCCATAATAGGGCATTTTATCTTTTAAAGACCAAGTCATTGGAAAAAAGAAACAAGATGAAATTTATCTAAAAGTTCTGCTCATATTTATATTTCTACCAGAAAATCAATCAGATGTGCATGCCAAAAGAGGCCTCAAAAATCTATATCCATGATACCTATGCAGCTGTCTCCTCCACTCTGGCTCCTTTTAAACCTGGGACCTATTGAGCAATTATTATTGTGGAGTAAGTGTCTGATGCTATGATGGGCCAGGGGACATGAGAAGAGAATCTGGACACACAATATTCAATAGAAATACAATGTGAACCATATTTTAAATTTTCTAGTAGCCACATTTTTAAAAAGAAACAGGTGAAATTAATTTTGATAATTTATTTTACTAACTCTATATATGCAAAATATTCTAACATGTAATCAATATACACATTTATTAATAAGTTATTTTTTATTTTTATTAATAAGTTAATCGTTTTTGTACTAAGTCTTCGAAATCCAGTCTGAATTTTGCACTTACAGCACACCTCAATCTGGACTAGCCACCTTTCTGGTGCTCGGTTGCCAAATGTTCAAGGCAAGTGGCAGTTTCATCAGACAGGGTAGATCTAGTTTATTTTTCTTGCTAATTAAAGAAACTTGGTGGTTTCCTAGTCTACTTTTTCTGTGGGTTTAGGAAATACCATTGAATTGATACGCACTATTTTTTTTTTTTTTTGAGACAGAGTCTCGCTCTGTCGCCCAGGCTGGAGTGCAGTGGCATGATCTCGGCTCACTGCAAGCTCTGCCTCCCGGGTTCACGCCATTCTCCTGCCTCAGCCTCTCCGAGTAGCTGGGACTACAGGCGCCCGCCACCACGCCCGGCTAATTTTTTTTTGGATTTTTAGTAGAGACAGGGTTTCACCGTGGTCTCGATCTCCTGACCTCGTGATCCGCCCGCCTCGGCCTCCCAAAGTGCTGGGATTACAAGTGTGAGCCACCGTGCCCGGCCGATACGCACTATTTTGATCTGTACTTTAGAAGATATATCTGAATAGATTTTTAAAGCCATTTTCTCAAATACTTGGTTTACTGTACCTGTTTCAAATATGATTTTTACATCACATTTTTATAAAAACACTTTTTCATCAATGTTAGGACATAGAGAAGGATGTGAAAATATTAGAACATTTTTGAAGCTTAAACTTGAATCAAGGCATATTACAGGTTTCCCTTTGATGTATCTCACTGTGAGAGGAAAAGATTCATTACTATGTGTGGATTCTCTCCCCAACCCCTCTTCCTTTTGTTAGCTCATTTTATATGTTAAAAAAAAGTTGTTTGAGAAAGGTCATTCATGGCATCATTTAGCCTTTTTTTTTTTTTTTTTTTTTTCACTTTTTAGTAGGATGATCTCATCTTCAGCACGTGCCTTACAGATTGCAGGGCCTGTGTATTCCCTGGAGCCACAACTGCCTTGACTCTTATCACAGTCCATTTAACATATGGATTCATTAATAAACTCTTAGTGTGTGTATATATTACATGCCAGGCAGCTTGCTAGGCATGGGATCCAATAATGAAAAGGAAGTCCTCAACGATCTCACATTAGTGGAAAAATTGTGCAAGAAGATTACAAATATTAACATATGTTGTTCACCACTATCCTTAATAGGACATATTACTTGTTCCTTGTTGGCTCGGTAGAGCTTGGGTCGAGATATCCTGATTTGCTGGAAATCGGGAAGTGTCCCCTTCTTCCTTGACTTTTCTTAAAGGTACAAAGTATGTTCGTGTGTATGGGTTCCAGCTGACCCTTTTTCCAGGTAAATACTCCTATCAGGGGAAGCTTATATCTGTATTTATGCATAATTGTCAGAGGCATCAGATCAGATAGGATAGATATTGAAAGAAGTCAGTGCTTTGCTATCTCCAAATAACATGTAGGTTATATTTGTACTTCTGTTGACAACTTTTTTTTGTACTGCAAATATTGGCAACAAATATTCCGCTGAAACCTTAAAAGGCTTCAGTTCATCTGTATGCATGGATCAGTGCTTCTCCCTGCTTCCTGTACATCTCCAAGGACATGAATCACATGCCGTGATTTCTGTCGATGGAAGAGAACAATGCAAAATCTGTTTTCCTCTGGTTCCAATTTACAAGTGTTACCACATGCCTGAATACTTTATGCAAAGATGGGATTGGACACAAAAACCTATTATGCATCAGGACAGGGTGAGGCAGAGTCCTACTCTATAAACTGATGAGATGAATTAAGTCAGCAAGAACTAGGGTATGGAAACATTTGAGGCATGGACACAGTCAAGGCATAGAAGGGTAGACTCTCCTGATGATTCTGTGGGCATCTGGTCCTGCAACAGAACATGATCTCTGAAAGGAACAGTTACAAAAGAGGCTGCATCAGGGACGTCTTGTGGGGAGTAGTGACATGTCCTAGTAGGTGGGCAGAACATAGCTCCCAGGAATCTAGGAGCAGGTGGGTGTTAAGAAAACCTTTTGCTAAGTAAGAGAACAGTGCCTTAGCCACCATATAGGGTTTAGCAGCAAAACTTCACTGCCTGTAAGACAGACAGGAATCACAGTCCCAGACAGTCCCAGCCTTAGAGCAACTGAGGTGCAAAGTAAGTGATCAAAGCGAAAACTCAGGAATAGGGATCTGCTAATGGAATTCAGGTACAAAGTAGAAATTGCATTTTAGGAATAATGCATACATCTTGTTAACAAATATAGGCCAGAATATACAACTGAATTAGCAGAGGAGACTTGATACTGAATCACAGCTTGGATTATAGCTCTATAACACTCTCCTGCCTCAGATCAGAGTTTTCAGAGATCAGAGAGAGTTTAGGGAGCAAGGGAAAATAAAAATATTTAAGCACCTATGACTTTGTGAAGAGAGTGGGGATGGTGGGACAGAGCTAAGAATGAAATAGGATGAAGGACCTGTGATCCATTTCAGAGTTTCTTCCATTTTCTACTCCTCACCTAATTGATTTCATCGTTTAAGTCAAACCCATTGCCAGGTCATCTAATGTCAAATTTGCTGTGTGTGTGGAGAATTCTTCCATTGACTTAACTAACAAAGTTTTCTGAAAGGCAAAGGCAATGTGAAAAAGTTTTGTGCTTTCATTACTGTCAAGCTTTTTCTCAGAGGTCACCAGTGACAACCTCCTTGCTTGAACATTTACTTCTTCCACTTCTTTGTGACACTGAATGTGGCTGATTGAGGACCCCTGTCTTGAAAGTCTGTCCCCTCTGGTTTTCATGGCATGATAATTTTCTTCTCTACTTGCTGACACTTCTGCCCAGTGTCCTTTGTTTGCTTCTCTTTATTGCCCACTCCCCAAGTGTAAGTGATCTAAAAATTGACTTTGGAGCCTTCCTTTCCCTTTGCTCTTTTCTCCTCATTATTTGCATGTGCCCTTTTGCTTTCCCGCGGCTTTAAGCATGGTTCACTACCCGGAACCATGACACTTCCTGGGCTTTCTACCTCCTCTCTCCAGTCTTCCCTGCCTTTTTCCAGATTGATTTTCCTGCAGCATAGGTCTGACCTCACCCCTCCCCTGCCCAGAAATTTTATGGCCTCCCACTGTGAACAAAATTAAGTACTAGCACCTCACTTGGATCTTAAACCATTGACATCATGGTCCCAGGATAATGTCCCTTAGGCCCCTGTATCTAGTCTGCATGCCAGCCAAGTGGGCCCACTTGCTGTTCTTCAAGGACATTCTATACTTCTCCTCCTCTGAGACTTCATTTATATTCTTCTTTGCACTATAATTGTGTCAACCCTATGTCCTGGTTTGCCTGGGTCCGTCCTGGTTTATTTCTTTTGTCTTGGTGTCAATATTATTAAGCCTCCCATTTCAAACTCAAAAATAGTAGTTTGAATGGTAAATTACATGATGGCCCTATCTGTAAAGCTCTTCCACTTGTTGCTTCTCTGAGTCTTATTCCCCAGTCTCCACTCTGTTTAACTTTGCTTGTGATCAACATAACCCTGTCCTTTCAGCCATGTGCCATATGAAAACATCAACTTTTCTAAGACTTTCTTACTCTCTCTCCATCCTACTGTCCCTAATTTAAGGTATTCTCTTCCTACTGTCAATCCCTACATTTACCAACATGGCATTGCAGTTATTTGTATTTATAGATAGTTATTTGTATATTTAAAATTTTATCTTCTATGGTACTTCACAGGTTCAGGGTCTTTGTAATGATTAAATTGCTTTCATCTGCAAATAACAGAAAACTCTGACTTAGATATTTAAACAATTAGGAAAATTTATTCTGTCACGTAACAAGCAGTGTTAAGTTAGGGTGGCTCAGAAATGACTAATTCAATATCTGAACAACAGGTCAAAGATCGAGGTGTCTCTTCTCTGTCCACTCTGCTGCAGTATGTGTCTGTTCTACTCTGGGCTGACTCCCCTCGTGATTGCACAATGATCACCCTTTTTCTAAACATCACATCCAAACATAAGGATGTCTAGCATTAAAAAAAGTATTCTGTGAGTCCTTTTAAAAGAAATAAACCCCTATCTCAGAAGCATCCATCCCTACCAGAAGTCTCCTCATGCTTCATTGGGCAGAATCTCATGCCATGCCCAGGCCTACACTAACCCCAGATCAGGGCCATCGGGACCCGACAAATCATTTATCCCTTGAGGCAGAAGATGGCCCTGACTCCCCTGAAGATCATAGCCATTCAAGAAGGTTGGTAACTGAACAAAATTAAGGCTGTTTGAGAAGGAAAGATAATTAACATTGATTAGGCCAACATCATTGCTACTTATAAGTTTAAGCTCAATTAATAATTATTAAATAGGGCTTTAGTTTGACTTCGGAATGTAAAGAATTTTGATTTACCTCAATATTCTAGTGGTATCATAAATTATAAAAACTGATGTTAAATAGGCTTTAAACAGTATCAGTACTGCACATAACAGGTTCACTTTAATATTATTTTACTTAAGTTCATATGGGGAGATTATAATTAAGATTTTGAAAGAAAACTTGATTGAGATTTTAATAGCCATCTAAAGCTGCTGGCCAGCAAACTGTGTTCAGAATTGCTCATTACGTAGAATTGTTTTCTGTTGCTTTTTGAGGCAGTGTCTAAGTATTTGTTCATAGGATTTCAAATATATATTGCAAATTCACCATTTGGTTTTGGACTGCAGAATTCTCAGATATCTGCCAGCTGTGAAATGTGACCAACAATTGGTCAAAAAATTGTTATTTTGAAATTTCTTATGGTACCAAGGGGAGCTTGGGAAGAGAGGCTGCTAAATGGGGATCCTTGTCTCTCACACCCTTTATGAATTCTTTCTTCTCATTGAGGGTTCGTTCAGGCCCAACACCACTCATGATCCTCCATAGTTAAGTCAGAGGTAGCAGCTGGAGAATGTGGCACAGAAGTTAGTATGTATTCTGCAAATGGGGGCTCATTCAAGCCTCTGAATTGTTGTCACCAGTCAGAAACACAGATGGTCCCAGTGGGGAGACCATGGGGGGAGCCTTGCCGGCTCTGGGTCAACATGAGAACTCTTAACATGAAAATATTCATCACAATGAAGGGGTCAGAAAGACTAATTCTGTTTTTGAATGAAATGGAAAGAACAGAACAGAGAGAATCTGCTTCTAAAAATTTCACTGGGCATTGCTGCTCAGAGTTACAGACCTTGGTGCCAGGGGGCTTGCAGCTGGCATTTTATGTTCTCAGCAACACTCATGCTAACTGCTGGGATGTGATGACTCTCAATATTTTAGCATCCCACAATAGGACTCAGCAGAAAAGCAGAATCTAAGATTGTGCATGATTTGGACATTTGGACAAATATTCACAAGGATGAAGGGGCTAGATAGGGTAGATTGCCTTATGAGTATAAAAGTCAAGGATTCCTATCTCAGAGTTCAAAAAAAATGGAAATGCTACTCTGAATCTTGAAGGGAGGGGAAATCAGATAAAAACTGAGTAAGTTATATGTGAAAGAGATAGTGTAGTCATACTTTTTTTTTTCCTTAACATTTAGAATCAATAGGAAAGCTTACGTACCACTTCTATGGGCTTCTGCTATGCTATGCAACATCTGCAAATAAATATAATCATTATTCCTTTGAGATGTAATATGAATCTATAACTCTTCTCCAAAGTTTATTTTTCATAAATGAACTTCCTGTTAGTATTATCAGAAATCATGTTATTTCCTTCACCTCTCACCAAACTGCCCCACCACCAATATTTGGTTCACTGGGCCTAGTGCAGCAGGAGCTCAGTCCAAACAATTGACTGCTTCTAAAAATAAGATGTAGTAGTGTGGGAAAACACTGCAGAAATGAACATTCCAGGCCTCATCACACTGCCCACCAATACAGACTTTGTTCTCTACTTCTCATCTGAATAAATGTCACTGTTTATTAGAGCATCTTATTGGTTTATTTATCAAGCATTTTTTATGCTTTATGCAGAAAAGCTTATTGGAAGAAATTATACTCATAAGTGCAGAAGTTCAGATAAAAAGTTTTAACTTTTCTTCCTAAAATAAAACAAAATAATAAAATATTATAATGTCAAGTTTGACATTGAGTGATAAAGTAGGTTAATATGTATCTCATAGAGTGCTTTGACTCCATTCCTACAAAAATCTCTTATGATGAGTATAATATTAAAATTGAAGTCAGACTGTCAGATCTGTCGTTTACTAGCTGTGAGACCTTGGGAAAATTACTTAACCTCTTTGTGCCTCAGTTTCCTTACCTGTAAAATGAGGTAATAATATCAACCTCATAGGGTAGTTGTGAGGACCAAGTCAAGTTAATATATGTAAGATGTTTACAACAGTACTTGGCCTAAGGTAAATGCTGTTTGTCACTTTTTAAAATGACAAGGAAGGGGAATATATTTATGAATTTATATAATAAATATACATATATATTATAAACTGAAATTAAAGGCATTTGGAATAATAATCTGTTTTCTAAATATATTTCCCATTGTGTATTAGAAACCCTTAAATTGGCTTGCATAATGAATTCAACCCATTCCAAGCTGTTAGAGTTTCACATTTAAATTATAATTGCACCTTTTCCTAGTACACGTGAGCAGTAAGCTGGAAAGCTGCATTTATCCCAAGCACAAATGAGACCAGACTGCAAAATGAGTTTATGTTCCAAGACTCATTCATTTATTTTTGGGTTTCAATCATGCTTTTCTTTGTGTATTCTCATCAAACATTTTTAATGGCTTGGTAAAATATAAGGATTTCCTATGTAATCAACATTTACTCTTCCTGTGAAAGCGTTTTAAAAATAAAGTCCTTCAAATGTCTAGTCCTTTTCTCAGTAAAAATGAGTGGCCTTAAAAGACATTTGTTCTGGCAGTCTGTTTAAGGATGAGAGAGATGAAAGCCAAGAAAACCAGAAGAAGATGGCCTCAAGGGAATGATCTGTATGATGAATTTGAAATTGCAAGGAATACTGTTTCTGCTTTCTTAGGCAGAGCTGTCACCTCAAAAGCCTATTTTCTTGAAAAGGAGAGTGTTACTCAGAGTATCACGGTTTAGTCAATTGAATATATATTCCTTGAATGCAGCAGCAGGGCACTTACAGGTGACCACTGTACAACAGAAACATGTATTTTGGAACTGAGGACATCTCAACCATATGACAACATAGATTTTTCTGAACTAGCAAAAAGAAAGGAAGGAAGGAAGGAAGGAAGGGGAGAAAAAGAGGTAGAATTTACTGTCTGCTACCAGACATTGGCAAAGAGCCACGCCACTGATTCAGGTCCCTGATAATTCTCCCCAGATACAGTTGTCAGAGACACTCCAAGGAAGTCCAGTGAGGAACAGTATAGGTCTTCCATACTATAAGAAAAAGAATGTTATTCTTTCTAAGCCATAGATCCAAAAGGTCTGGTAAATCCTTATATCCTCCCCTAGCCACTTCTGCTGCACATAAATCTCAAAACTCTACTTAAATGCCTTTTTAGTTCCCTACCTGGGTTACCTTTTAGAATCATATTTTTTCTCTCCCATTGTGTGAATTAATATTTGCTCTCTTTTATTTTAAACTTCCCTCTCTTCTTTTTCTAATAACCGGGGAAGTGGTGAATGAGTTTTTCACTTTCTAAAGACAGCATTTCTCAGCTTTACTTTTGCCTTCTGAAGACCTCTAATTCTTTTCTCTATCATATAATAACTACACTAGACTATCTTTCCTAAATTTAAGTTTCTGTCCTCTAGAAAGGAAGAAGACTTTTGCTTTTGCGTATTCCCCGTAGTGTTTCTGAGACACTAGCTCTACCAGATATTTAGGGTTGTCCCTAGAATATATATTTCTAAGCTCAAATAAGTTTGGAAAACACTGGACAATAAAGTTAACAATTTTTCTTTAACAGATTGTCATGCTTTTGGTTCATACAGGGAAAGTAGTTGGGAGGAAAGTATACTCATACATTCAGAATGTCATATGAGAAAGCTTAAGCTATTAGGCCTTTCTTCCTAAAATGAAGCAAATAATCAAATATTATAATGTCAAGTTGAACTCCAAAACTACACTGCATGGGATTGGGTCTGCCTTTGTATCTTAGTAGCTGAATGACCTTACATAAGTCATATAATCTCTGTGTGCCATTGTGTCCTTATCTATATGCTGAACACAATAAAATAATGCCATCATGGGGCTGCTGGAAATTATGAATCTTTTTACATTTTTTTAAATGTTTTTCACTTTTATGGGTACATAGTAGGTTTATATATTTATGGGGTACATGAAATATTTTGATACAGGCATACAATGCCTAGTAATATAATTTGTAAATCTTGATGAACAAGTAAGGTTTTAGCTGATGTTTTTTCACCAGAATTTTTTTTCCTGGAAAATATCACTTAACATGCTGCTACATAAATATTATTTGAGAAACATTGACCTGGGGACAGTTAAATTTTGCTTGTGCTTCAAAGGTTTATTTCTAAAATCTCCATCATCTTTAAGTCCCAGAGAGTATTTAAATTTTATCATGTTGCTTTTCTATTGTTGATAAAGAAAAGGGGAAAATGATTCTAATGGGTATTTTAGAAAAACTGGAAAGCTTACTAATAACCTACATACTAATTTTTTATTAATTATAAGCTCGCTCTTTTGAGGAATGATAGGTACATTATAACAGTACTGGCCAACAGTAGATCTGTGAACATGGAGACATTGACTTTATATATTAAAATTAAAAACAAACTATAAGTATATAACATGAGTGTATATTACAGTACTCTTATTCATTTTCCTTAGAGCTTATGTTTGCTACATTTATGTGAGTGGTTGGGCAAAGCGTAAACATCACCTAAAGTTTAATCAGCAGCATTTGTTTTTGCTAGGGAAGTGTTTGTTAATGGTTTCACCAGCTTCTTGTCATTTAAAAAGAATGCTCGTAGCTTGTGAATCTTGGTGTTCTTGTTCAGCAGACTGAATCTCCTTTTTCTGTATCTTCCCACTGACCCTGCATCTACATGTGCAGTGAAAGATTAGTGTCAGGACTTTTACTTTATTCCAAATTATCAAACAACTCTATTGCCCTATTCTAGGCATCCCAGACTCCTTTACTCCCTTGCCACAAACACTAATCCGTTGCAGATATGACTTAGAAAGAGCCTTCAGGGCTACCTAATAATGACTAAAATTTACGTAGTGCTTACTCTGTGCCAGCCCCTTTACTATGACTGTTATAACAATAACCTCATTTCTATGAATGTTATAACAATAACCTCACAACAGCCCCATGATGGCATTATTTCTATTGTTTCCATTTTGTGTATGATAACATTGAGGTGAAGGGAAGTCATATGACTTAATTAATTAATTAGGATCATTCAGCTAATAAGAGGCTGGAAAAGATTGGATACCTTTCTGCCAGATTGTTTCAAAAAGAGGCACTGAGTTTCTTTTTGTGCAAGTTTTGGTGAGTTGCACACTCAGTTGTCAGTTATCACTTACCCCTAATCTCATCCCTTCTTCATTTATTTACTAGTATTTTTACATGTGTCTGTACTGGCACATGCATGCATAAATAAGTGCAAGCTAAGTTGTAAGTTTCTTTGATGGCCTCCCCATTTTAAGCATAGCGAGCCATGCAGTAGACTCGCAGAAGATGTGAGTGGCCTTCCTGGGTGCTGAGCGTTGATTAAGTGAGCCATCCTTCTCAGGACAGTTCATCTCTTCATATTTCACTTAAAATATCTAGAAAGTGAGAGTGTTGGATTTGTTTTTACTTTGGATTTATTTAACCTCTCTTTCTATAGTCTCATCCTTTTATTGCAATACCTAGAATAGCTCTTTGCACAGTACAAGTACATAATAATTATTTGTTTGAATCAGTATCTAAAAATCCCTTTTAACATAACCTTGACAAATTTACAATGTAATAAAAAGGAGTTTTAGACACCTTGAAATATCTTATAGAGCTTAGAGAGCTTGTTGAAACATAGATGGCCAGACCCCACCCCCAGAGTTCTTGAGTCAGTAGGGGTGGGGCCCGAGAATGTGCATTTCTGTCAAGTTCCCAGATTGCTGATACTGTTGGTTCAGGGACCACATTTGACAGCTACTGTCTGTAGAGCTCTCAAAATAGACATGTATCTTTCCCAATTGAAAAGTGAGTTAAGAAGCTGATCCCACCCAGTGGCTGGGATGGTAGCTTCATGTGTTTCTTATCCTCTGGTATCTACATTTTAACAGGGGTCCCCTAAAGACTGCGAATCTTAACTCAAAGGTTCAGATCCACAACTCAAAGGATCAAATCCAATTCTTGACCTCATATCCTTCCATCAAAGCGGCCTTTGTCCCTCCACCTCCCTTACACTGTCCTCTCCCCAGAGTATTAGGGCTTCCTGGTTGCCACATCCCCACAATTATAACCACGGCTAGTAACATATATAGGTTACTTTATTCTTTATTTTCTTCTTCTGTAACTGGATTTTAATAATAACATCTACCTCATCAGATTGCTTTGAAGATTAAATTGGCCAGTATTTGGAAAGCACTTAGAACAGTGCCTAAAACCTAAGCCCTATGTACATGAACAGTGTAAATGAGTTTTATTATGTTAAATGTTTCCCAAATTTTCCTCTCAGGACATCACCTTCATGACTTACATCATAGCTGCATACCAACTCAGCTAGCATTCATTTTTTCTTAAAATCAGTTCACTTTACTAACAAATTATTATAAAAGAATACATTCTATTATTACTACAAGTGGAAAACCAGTATCACTTGGTAAGTAGAAGGGAACCATAAAATAAATACAAAAAAGCCTACATTGTTTTAAAAATTCTAGCCAGGCATTGTTTTCTGGAAAAGGCCCTGAGACTGAGACTTGCTCTCTCTCTCTTTTTAAAAACAGGGAAATTAGCAAGTTCCAGCTTCTGTAACAAATGAAACCCCACATTTCACTGGATTCGCACATTCAGAGTTTAAAGTTTAGGTGTGTCCCGTGACTGTACTTCTGTGGATTCATTTTGCTTTTTGGATATTATTTCACACATCTCTGAAGGATGTGAAACACATGCCAAATACTGTCACACTGATTACCTAACTTCTGTTTTGCTGCATTACATCTGAAATGGTTTTCTTGTACCAATTTCAAATCAATGATGCATGGATATCTTTGAGTCACCACCAGTTAGAGGGGAGAGGAATTTCTGATTGTGTACTTATAAATGAAAACATAGAGCTATTTGGAGTTTGATATTTGATGAAAATCTACAGCGATTTTCTCTTCCTAGTAAAACTTCAGTATTTTGTCATCAAGGACTGTAGATCACAAAGTTGGAGTATGCATAACAAAGGTTGAGGTATGAGAACAAAGTGATGTGTGCATCCTGGAGACATTTATGATTCACACTTGCATTCTTGTAGGTTGCTATTCATCAGCAGAATGGGGCCTTTTACTCATTACCAAAGAAGGTAATTGATTAAAAAAAAAAAACAAAAAACAGGGCTAGATACCAGACCTGTCCTCAAAGACATGATGGAAACTTAGTTGCGTCATTAGGAAGGGACAGACAGTGTGTAGATCCAGCTTGTTAGGCAGGGCAAGATTCAAGGAGCTTCGTAATGTTCAACACTGGGATTAATAAAGCATAATGTAATGTCCAGCAAGGGGATGAGGTGTAATAAGGAATGTGATACTCAAGTTTGAGAAGGTCTGTCAGTGGGGTGCAAGGCTTCTATCAGGTTGGGGTTCAGGAGCAGATCTCTTCCTCCCAATGAGGTAGACTGTCAGATTGCAATAGGGAGGGGACTGTGACTAAGAAACACCACAATTGCTCAGACCCAGCTCTGAATGCATAGATGAAGTAGTGAGGCCAGGTGTGGTGGTTCATACCTGTAATCCCAGCACTTTGCGAGGCTGAGGTGGGCAGATTGCATAAGCCCAAGAATTCAAGACCAGCCTGGGCAACATAATGAAATCCCATCTCTACCAAAAAAAAAAAAAAAAATCAAAAATTAACTGGGCATGGTTGCACATGCCTGTAGTCTCATCTACTCAGGAGGCTCAGGCAGGAGGATTAGAGTCCAGGAGGTCGAGGCTGCAGTGAGCTGTGATTGCACCATGGCACTCCACCCTGGGCAACACAACAAGATCCTGCTTCCAAAATAAATAAATAAAGCAGTGAAAGCCCTTCAGTATTAGTTTCTGAGCCCTTGGTGGGCATCTCATCACATTCCATATCAGATTGATAAGGACTATGAACAGTCACTAATCTTCCCTGGAGGTTGTTTGAGGGCTTCCTGTACAACTGGGAACAGACAGGTGCTTTGCCTCGAGGAGGAGTAGGGATGGGTTGAGTTTAGTGGGCCCAGATGAGGGGAGCTGGAAGGCAGATGTAAGAGAAACGAGGTAAGGGTTGGCAGCTCTGCACTGACTGTGCTAGCCTGCCCTCTGTCTACCAGCAGAGTCCTTTTTCCCCTCCTTTTTCTTTCATGTCCCAAGCAATGGAGAGTTTTTGCTGAGGTGGGGGAGGAGTACCTCCATGAAAGGCTGATCCATGGGAGGCCAGTTGATCCTTCCCACTGGGACCACAGGTGTCCTTCCCAAGGTTCTGCTTCTTTCTCCTGCTCTATAGACAGCTGGTGCCTGTGGGAGGCAGGAGGGGCCATGCTGCTTCTCAGTCAATCTCAGTTAACACCATTCATCATCTCAACTCTGTCTAGAAACAGCATTCATTGGTTAGTTCACAGAAGAAAGGAAGTCTTATCAAAGAAAACTATGAAGTGACAAAGCTTTTAGCATCTCCATCTCTGGCTTCTGTGACCTGGAAATCTCATATTTCCCACTCCCAGCGGGGAAAGCAAACCAGTTATGCTCTTTGCCCCAGGGATGCTTTGGGAATCTAGTGAAAATGGTAGCCCATGATTCCAGAATTAAGAACCCCTTCTTGATAAAGGTGAGAAAACGACCAAAACACCAGATCCTCAATGGCACCTAAGAACCAAGGATATGCAAAGAAGACATGAAGACATTTCAGTGAAAAAAGTGTCTCAAAAAATTGCAATGGAGTTAGAAAGGGCAATGTGAATGTTTTTGGTATTTGTTGGAAGACTGGCTTGTGTGTTAATAGAATCAGGAAAATCTTTTTTTCTATACTCGGCTCTCTTATACCTGGACAGCAGAGGAGTCCAGAGGTCCTTATGAGGTGCTTTGTGCCCTATCTCCTATTTTTTGAAACTGTAGAGATGCTAGGAATGTGGTAGGACTCCAGGGTGTGACCTGTAAGTGGGCAGCAGGGACTGACCTATCTTAACTTGGAAAAGCTGGAGGAGAGGCTCACAAGTTCCCAGGCAGAGGCTGTGGTCAAAATAAAACTCTGAACTTGGATTCAGACTCTGGCTGTGCCGGTTACCATGTGACTCAGGCATGTGCAATCTCTCTCTCTCTCTCTGTCTCTCTCTGGAGGTTTCCTTATCTATGGAGATGGGAAGATTGAACTGCATTCTCTTCATTCGTGCAGTATTCATATTTATTGTCAGTCACTGTGCTATAATAGTAGAAGTTTAAAGATAAATGTTATGCAATCCTTACCTCAGAGAGGCTCTCAACTGAGTGGAAGACACAGATGTTACTGATACTTATAAAAGCATATGGAAATTATCATAATAAATGTACAACGTGCCATTGGAACACAGAGAAGGGAAGGATGAACTGCACCAGGAATAGAATAAAGTTGCAATAGAATAGGCAATATTTAAATCATGTCTCAAGCACAGAACCATGCACTGCCTACCAAGATATACTAAGCCATGGACCAAGCATAAAAACCTGGATGTATGGAAATACTGGATATGTTGGAGAATGAAAATGCCTAGCTGTGACTAGAGCACAGAGTCCGAAGGCTATGTAGGAATTGCTGAAGCTGTAAAAGATAGGTTTAGGCTCAGCAGTAAATGATCTCTTATGAAATTTTGGTTAATCCACAAGCTATGAGGACACACTGAAAATTGTAAATAGAAAATGTGGGGCTGAGTGTGGTGGCTCATGCCTGTAATCCCAGTGCTTTGGGAGGGTTGCTTCAGGCCAGGAGTTCAAGACCAGCAACATAGCAAGACCTGATCTCTCTACAAAAACTAAAAATAAAAAATAAAAGAAATTAACTGGGCATGGTGGCACACGCCTCTAGTAGTTAGTCTTAGCTACCCAGGAGGCTGAGGTGGGAGGATGGCTTGAATCTAGGAATTAAAGGTTGCAATGAGCCATAATTGCACCCCTGCACTCCAGCCTGGGTGACAGAGGGAGGCCCTGTCTCCAGAAAAAGAAAAGAAAATTTGGATTATACAAAATTTGCTTTCAATAAACCAATCTGACAGTAACAGTTTGAAGAGCAGAGAAAATGGAAGCACAAATGCAAGTTCTGAGTATGCTTTAATGCAGGAAAAAAGTGAAGAGGGACTGGATTTTAAAATTGAGGTAGTGATAAAAGTGGTCTTATTTGATATATAATCAACAGGATTTAGCAATTGATGGAGATTGAGTTAGAAGGAATAAGATCTCTTGTGCAACATGGTGACTATAGTTAATAAGAATGTACTGTATACTTAAAAATTGTTAACAGAGTAGATTCTAAGTGTTTTCACCAAAAAAATGCTAATTATGTGAGGTCATGCGTATGTTAAATAAGTCTGATTTAACCATTACCTAATGTATACATATTTCACAACATTATGTTGCACACCATAAATGTATATAATTTTGTGTCAATTAAAAATAATATAAATAAAAGCAATTGATGAAAAGAGATAAATGAGGGAACTAGAGGTGTCAGCATGATATGTAAATATATGAGAGTTTTAGCTTGAGTCCAAGTAGAAATTGAATGGATTAATTGAGATGGTGACACGGAAGAGCAGGAGGAACACATGGATTTTATTTTGGATGTAAAGGCTGTGTGGCCTTCCAATAGGTAGATATGAGCATGTTGAGATGTTACTGTTTAATAGGTGGATGGAGACCTGCATCTGGGGTTTAGGGGAAATATGCAGATTTAGGATTCCTTAGTGGAGCAGGGGTTGGTAAAGTCTTAGGAGGAATGAAGTCCACCAGGGAGAGCTTCTGTCAGGAAAAGGGAGCCAAAATAAAATACCAGATAATATAGAACTTAGGTCTGTAACTCACTGACCAGAGCCTCTGATTCAAATTCAAGAGGAAAAAGAGAAATGTACCTTAGAGTCAATATAACCTGGTATTAAATTAGTCATAAGGACAGATATATAGGACAGTAGAAAATGAAAATTCCCTACTTTGTGCCTAGTACTGTGCTAAGCTTAGGAAGAAAGAATAGATATGAATATCAATTATTAATAGAAATATAAACTGCATACAATTACATATATATTAGACTGTTTACTAATGCCGTTGGCTTTAATAGCAACATTGCTATTGTTAATGATGCTCTTGTTGCCAATAATTTTTTCAACAGTTATGACAGTGCTACCTACTGTGCCTCTGCCTTCAAGGCAAACTCAATCTACTTTAGCCTCTGTTGAGGTCAAGCTGAGAGCTAATAGGAGAAAGGCTACCTCCTCCTCTCCAAATGCTTTCTAGTTGGAGTTGTTTTTGAATTCTGTACATTTATCTAATAACAAGCTTTAAGTGTAGTAAGGATCACACCCTATCTTTGATGCTGTATATGTTTATATTCTCCTAGAAGCAATTATCAAGTGAGATTAGAAGTACAAGAGTTGTTAGAAAAAACATCTGTGAAAAACAGAAGTTGAGGGGTAAGCCAGAGACAGCAAGGAGAGCCTTCAGACTGTGATGGAGGTCTGCCCCCCGTGCGCGAGAGGGAGAAAGAAGGAAGACTGGGTGGGAAACACTTCAGACTAGGTTAGGTAGTCTCACTGGGGTAGTGGGATTGTATAGGAAGCATGGCTCTAACAAGGATTTGGTCAGGCTCATGGAGAATCTTTGAACCAAAATTGCCAATTGGAGGTATCCCATGTTTCAGAAGATTAGGCTCACTCCCACCATGCTTAGTCATTGGCTAGGAGGAGCCTGGAGAAGTGTGGCCTCAGCATGGATACGGTATTGGATCCAGAGGAGCAGCAGCCGGGGCCATCTGTCTGTAAACATCTCTGCAGTGGGAGATTTGAGTGACGTGTTTCATTGCCACCACAGATTCTCTCAGTGACTCAGTGACACTTCTTCCTAAGTGTTCTCCTAGCATGTATTGTCCAAACCAGTCAAATAAAGCTCAGCCTATGCAACCTTGTACCATTATTAATCAATTTGCTTGTGTCTACCCCATTAGATTATAAACCTTTCTTCAAACATTAGTGTCTAGCACTGTGCCCTTAACTCAGAAGGCATTTACATAAATACATTCATCATAATTATAATTATTTTATTTTCATTATTTGAATTTATCTGAGAGCAGGCTGGGCACGGTGGCTCATGCCTGTAATCCTAGCACGTCGGGAGGCAGACGCAGGTGGATCACCTGAGGTGAGGAATTTGAGACCAGCCTGGCTAACATGATGAAACCCCATCTCTACTAAAAATACACACATTAACCTGGTGTGGTGGCATGTGCCTATAGTCCCACCTACTTGGGAGGCTGAGACAGGAGAATTGCTTGAACCTGGAAGCAGGAGGTTGCAGTGAGCCAAGATTGCGCCACTGCACTCCAGCCTGGGTGACAGAATTATACTTCATCTCAAAAAAAAAAAAAAAAAAATTATCTGAGAGCAGTAAACAATTGGAGTTTTAACTCAGAAAGTTGGGTGGGGGAAGTTAAGAGAGAATATGGTTTTGATGAGGGGTTCCATGGCTATCACAGTGAGCTCTGGGGGAAAGAGAACTGGGGTGTGTGAATTAGACATACTCTTGGAGGAAAGCAGACACCTAGGCATATGCATTTGATGAGATGAAGTCCAAGTAGGTGGACAGAATACAGTATCCAGAGAACATGCTGGAAAGAGCTAGTCTAGACCAAGAACTGGCCGGAGGGTCCAGCAAGATGTGATGGACAGGCGTTTGACATTGGCATCTAATCACAGCAACTCTGTGTTTGAAAACTACCTTCTCTACCCACAGTGACATTTTCATGTACCGTGACATACCTTCTTAACCTTGGCTCATTGGACAGAGGGAGATGCCTTATCTCAACCTAAACCTCCTGGGAATTTGGAATTGAGGTTTAGAAAATCTTATCAGCTGAACTGTTTCCTTGGACCGAGCTGACAAATTCAAGATAAGCTTCTTGAAGACAATTGGGGAAATCATGTATGCTCGGAATCAGGAGCACTGGCTGGCAGAAAGGCATACAAAGAGAAACTGAGATGAAAGACAGTGTGACTCCAGGGAAAGAGGGAGAATGAAATGGTGACAGCTGTTGCCTGGACTCCTGAGGACTTTCCATTCATGGGCCTAATCCCCAAGCTCCCTGCCCTTCAATTCTGAGGAAACTAACTCTAGAATAAACTTACTATTTTGGTTAACATAGTTCAAGTGGGTTTCTTATAGTAGCAGCCAAATGATAGTGACTGAGAAACTGTTCTGGCATAAATGCTCAGGACACAAATCGGAAATTCAGCAACGTGAAATGTGCTGAGATGCAGGCAAGCAAGAGGTCAGCATTAGAAAGCCACTGGGAAGACAGCCCCGGGAAAAGTGGCCCCAACAAGGCAGTTCTTGGTCTGTTAAGACCCTGGTAACTAAAAAGAATTATCAAGTCAGGGACTTCATATACAGGCTCCAGTTTTAGGAACTAGGTACAGGATAGATCCTTCATCATAGGAACAAGCCAGAAGTTGGTTATTAGAAGTCAGGTAAAAGATTAATAGCAGACTAGGACATTCTGATCTATTGAAGCTGAGAGTTTTTTGAAAATGTGATTCCTTTATGCATTAAATAAGAATTATTGGGTACCTACTACATTCTAGGGAGTTTAGCATGGTAGCCTGAGTTGAGGTTCAGTGTACCGTGGGGTGGGGCCTGCCTGGGGATGGAGACCCAGTGGAAGCTGCAGTGGAGAAGAGGAGGCTGAGAGGGCAGCCGTCATGTGCGGAGCCGGTCAGCTCATGAAGTGGAGTGGATGATGCATTGTTAGCATTTGGAACATTCTGTGGTAAAACAGACCCAGAAGAAGTTGAATCTGAAAACCCAGAAAGCATCATCATGGTAATCTCTTTCAAGGTGCAGTGAAGATGAGGTAGGACATGAGAAAAACGTTATTCAGAAAGAGAGATAAGGAATCAAACACACAGTTCATCTACTTATCAGATTCTCCAGATACTCATGAAAAATAATTCTTGTGCATCCTTTGGCTGGATGAACTGTTTCATCACACATCTGCTCTACTTCACCAATGCCAGAGTTAAAATTCAGGAGGAAGTTGGAAGTTCTTATCTCTCCCAACTCAATCCAGTCTCACCAAATAGGCATGACTAGTCTCTTTTAATTTAGTTCCACTCAGTGTCTTCTGATTTAACATTGAACCCTGGCCTACTTGAAAAAAAAAGAAGTATAGTAAAAAAAAAGAGGAAAAGGGGGTAGAAAGAAGGATGAAAGTGAAGAGGTATCTCATAATCTTTTGTTCACACTGGGGTAAAAGTAGGTCAAACACCTAATCTCCTGTAACCTCCTTCGCTACCTCACACTTTCTATTTTGAATGTCTTGTAATCATAGATATTACTTTTCATAGAGACCCTAAAAGCACTTCCCCAGGGAATGTCAGGACTCCCTGTATAGCATATTCATTAAGCTTGACAAGACATAATAAAAGCAAACTTCACAATGACAAATTAGTAGACACACTGTTAGCTCCAGTTTCTTTTAATCTTATTTCTCGTGCTGTTGTTCATAGTATTAAATAGAGTCAGAAATTTCTGCTTGGCTTCTGACTGGCCTTAAAAGGAACACATTATTTAACCTCCCTAAATCTCCATTTCCTCATTTGTAAAATGGAATATTAATACTTGCTGTAATACCTTACTAGGTGATTTTGAGGACTATGTATAAAAATCACTACTAATGGTACAAATACCGATGTAAGATAGCCAGGTCCTTTAACAAGTCAGCAGAGTAGAGCAAAGCATCTGTAACAGAACCTTGTTCTTGGGCAACTCACTTGTGTTCCAAGTCTTGGTATTTCTTTACTTGTAAAAACGGTAGGATGCTGTTCCTAGTTTCATATGGTTTTAATGAAGATCAAAATAATATTTATACTAAAGTATAAGTAGTACATTAATTATGACAATTCCTAGTAATGTCTCAGAACAGGAGGCTCTCAAGGTCAAACGTGTGCAGATTTGTTTTTTCTTATTTATAAAAGTATTAATATGATTTTAAATTAGTATGTGTATATCAGATGCTTTAAAAAATATTTGCGTGGAGAATCTGTTGTGAATTCTATAACAATCAAATTTAAATAAGACACAGTAACTTAAAAAAAAAAACATGGAATTTAATTACACACCAAAAATAAATGAGTACTTCCTTACATATCTTTTGTATATTTTATTTTTTTAATTAAGACTTTTAGGAAACAAAAAATGTTGTCTATTTTTGTTCATAATTTTTCAATATGAGAAAAATATGGTTTACATACATAGGGACAAGGCTATAATCAAAGGATCTAGGAAATCAATTATGGCTCCATTTTACACTGAGATTATTACCATTCAAAGGGGCTCCATTTTACATTTTTAAAATAAAAATACTTTACATTTATACTGGTTAAATTCTAATATTCCTTAATCTTTTATTTTCTTTCAAGATAATAGTTGGAGAAACTGCTGTCTTTTGCCTACAACTAGCCACAAGGGATTTTGAAAACCAGGAAAAAACTATTTTAACTGGAGACTGTTGCTACATAAACCCGCTGGTGCGCCGAACTGTCCGATTTCTTGGTATGTGTTCATTAAATTATTTTTAATATTTCTGAAACAGTGTCTATGTATAAGCTAAACCTTAAAATGACCCACATGTTAACTGTTTGCAAATATTAGGGGTTTTTTTCTTTGAAATGTTTCAATTTGCTTTTAAAAATAAACATGACACACTGCTTGGGTGATGGTTGTATCAAAATCGCGGACATCACCACTAAAGAACTTACTCATGTAACCAAACACCACCTGTTCCCCTAAAATCTACTGAAATAAAAAATAAATTAAAAATTTTAAAAACAAACATTACATACTACTTTCTCTTTAATATAGCAAGATCCCACTTTAGGATGTCATTTCCACATTCTTTTAAGGCAAAAAGAACACCACCTTTGGATGTTTAATATTCTTTAAGAGCCAAAAATTACGTGATTACTGTGTTTATGAAAATCTTTGAACAGTACTTAGTGGGAGGGTGGTGATAATCCAGGTAGGTTGTTGAACATCACGAAGGATAAGAAAAACAACTTGGTAAATAGAAGAAATGTAGCACTCCATGCACTACTTCTAAGTTGATTTTTATATAAACAAAAAAGTTTTGGGGATTTTATTAGAGGACAAGATTCACAATAATTTAACTTTCAATCTCAAATACTAGCAATAAATAAATATATGCATGAATGAATTATTGAAAATCCTTTTAATTCAGAACTTAGCCTAGACCCATTTTTTAACTGACACAATACAATTTAATATAAATAATTGTTTCCTGGATTTATCAGATAAAAATAAGTATATCTGTATATACTAAATGCCATTTAAGATAAATTTTTATTAGTATTAAGAGATGCACTAAAGATAAGGTAACTCTTCAACATAGTTCTCATATTGAAGGGAACTCTTCGACATATGTCTCATATTGAAGGGATCAGGATGAAGACTTTGAAGATATTATGCATAGATCACCTAATCTATCTATAAACCCATTAAAGACTAGCCAAATGTCATCAGGCTTTTGGATCTCTCTGAAGACGAAAGGCTTTCATATCCAAGGTTGTTATTTTTACTGACATCAAGTTATGTATCTCCAAAGCCCTCATTTATCCTGTTGAAGGGACAACTTTTAAATGAAACCTTTAATGTTATTTTTTCACATGTATCAATACTGTGTTCTTGACTAATTTCTTTTTGCATAAGTCATTTAATTAAAAAAAGCCATATACAACAATATGCTTAGAATTAAAAGTATTTAAAGAAATTGATACTTTCCTAAATACTGTTAAGCAAATTACATTGTGCCTATTTAAGTAAAATACTTTTCTGCATTTGCACACATATTTCTAAAGAATATTTGGCTCAAAGTACAGTATGCTTTTAAGTCTCTGCATGCTTCTTAATATATGATTTTATAAAATACGAAAGCCCATTTGTTTCTTGTTCCTTTATGATTTGGATATTTCTAGCTATAATAAAGTGGAAGTATGTAAGCGAAGCATCACTGTATAATAGTACATCATTCTGTATAGTGACTATATTCTTTAGGTCAGTGGAATAGATACACTGACAGGATCTCATTTTAATAATTATCTTTGTAGTCAACTATAGTATTAGCCTTGGGCTGATGCACTGACATTTTAATTCCAAAACACATTTGGGAACTTTAAAGTGTCAAGAGACATTTCCAAATTCTTATCAAATATTTCTCTCTGTTATAAACAAGAAAACCCGTTACAGCAAACAGCCTAGATTTCAAAGGTGTACAAATGAAGAAGACTTGTAATTTAGGTTCCCATGCTTGGCCATGAGATTTTGGAAGAAGTGTTATTGAGCTCAGTTCTCTTTAATTTCTCTTCCTCTTTCAAATTTCTGATTTTGATAACCTTTACTTTGTATGATTCATACAATGCTGGTGAGATGTTAAGAAAGGGCTTCTTATTGTTTGCTTTTTAGATAAAGAGTGAACTAATATCTTTGTTTCATTCCCATTTGTGTACACATAGAGTTTTGCTGTGTGGGGGTTTTTGTATGTAAACCTTTTGTAATCTTATATAATATTTCAAAAATTTAAAGGAACAGCTATGCATCTAATACTGGAAAATCATTTGATCCGGTACAACTTTTATGGTGATATACTATACAACAGCCAATAATGATGAAAAGTCTTGGGAAACAAATAATCCAGAAATATATGACTAAAAAGAAAAACATCTAATTATTGTAACCTAAGCATACGACATTTTAATAAATCAGTACTTTTAGAAGTATTACTTGGGGATAGTTTTAAAAGGTCCTGTTGGATTTTATTCCCAAAATTATAAAAGGATGAATTTCCTTTCATTGGTACCACATCCTTGAAGATTTTAACTGAAATTAATGCCCAAAATTATTTTGCCTGTATAACAGAAAAATAAGTTTTAACAATAATAACCAATGACTTTGAATTTAGAAAATGTTTTTGGTATTCAAGTAAATTGGCAAGTTCCTTAGCAAAGGAGGAAAAAATATCTACACACTTAGTTCTATACCTTCAGGTAACCAAAGCAAATAAATTTTAAAACTGTAAAAATAATTAATAACCTATAATTTTGATTGCCTTGTTTACTAAATAGCCCACATTGGATCAATTGAAAGCCAGTCCATAAAAGATAAGGTGGAAATAAATTACTAGCTATTCTATGACTTTAAAAAAAATGTATTTCTGAAGGCAATGTAGAGATTACTCTGAAAGCATTCTGCTTTACTTAAGATTTTCCATATTTAAATGAAAACTGATGGCACTGGATTTACTGCTAATTGGCGCCTCCAGCCGCGTTAACATCAGTCTGAATGGGAGTAACAGCATAATCAAAGAGAGACAACTGCTTTGCTTTGTTAGTGAGATAAAAAAATTTTCAAAAAATGGGGGAAAAAAGGAAATTGCTAACATTAGTAGTGCATGATAGACTCTACCCTCTCAAGGAACACATGACTCCATGAACAATTGCATTGCCCGGAGTCTGAGAATACATGTTCTTATTTTATCTTATGTCTTATAAACCTGCCATGCACAAAAACCAGTAGTAGACAGCGCAATATTTACCACTTTCACCACTCCAGAAAGCCAAGGAAAGAACTGGAGAGGGATAAAATGAAAGGAACTATGTATATGTATGGAATATTTTATAGTTTCTAAAATATTTCCATTTTGGTTTATTGTAAACTGAAATTCACACACACACACACACACACACACACACACACACGCAAGAAGTTAAAATTATTTGTTTTCTTCCCCAGGAATTTATACATTTGGACTGTTTGCTACAGATATCTTTGTAAATGCTGGACAAGTAGTCACAGGAAATCTGGCCCCACATTTCCTTGCCCTGTGTAAGCCCAATTATACAGCACTTGGATGTCAGCAGTATACACAATTCATCAGTGGGGAAGAGGCCTGTACTGGCAACCCAGATCTCATCATGAGAGCCCGAAAAACCTTTCCATCCAAAGAAGCAGCTCTCAGTGTCTATGCAGCTATGTATCTGACCGTAAGTAAGGATGATACATTTGATGTCTTAGTCTGTATTACTGTTAATTTTTCCAATGTAGAAATTCTTTTTCTCTGCCATAGTGAAAGTCACTTAAAGCACATTCATATCTTTCCGTAGGCCATGTAATCTATTTTTAATAATAGCTGTTTGTACTCTGAACAAAATTAAGTCAGTTGACTCTCATGAGATTATGTGTAGGTAGTTGGTTGTATTAAAAAATGTAGCCATTAGCATTTGTATTTGAGAATACGTTTGTCTTTATATTAAACAGGACTTAGTGGAAACAAATTCGTTGTAGCATTCCCCATGAACTTTTAATAGCACGATTAAGAGAACTACCTAGGCCTCTTAGCTGCCTACCCAAGCTCTCATAGTCCCTGCTGGGGATGAAAGGGACACTCTTTTTTTCTAGAAAGCACTATTATTACAGGCAACTATATCTTCATCATATCTCAATTAGCATTTAACGTTTTCTCATAGAACTAACCAAAGTGTCCTTAGAAATTCTATTTTTTCCTTTAGTCTTGAGTATTGGCCACCATCTTAGTGGCAAGAGCCAGGCCCCCATGCAGCTATCCTAGGACCTTTAGTTGGAAGTGAGTGAGTGCATTACCCATATGCAGAAGGAGAAAGAAGGGCAGCTTTGGCAGGCAGCTCTTGTCCCCAACAATGGTACCATCAACCTCTCCCTCCTCACAAGGATGTGACTTGCAGCTCAGGAGGTGGACTCCTAAAGCGTTCCCTGTAGGCTTTTCCACAAACCCCAATAAGGTCAGAGATTTTTTTTTTTTTTTTTTTCTTTTTTTGAGATGGAGTCTCGCTCTGTCACCCAGGCTGGAGTGCAGTGGTGCAATGTCAGCTCACTGCAAGCTCCGCCTCCCAGGTTCACGCCATTCTCCTGCCTCAGCCTTCTGAGTAGCTGGGACTACGGGTGTGCGCCACCACACCCGACTAATTTTTGTATTTTTAGTAGAGATGGGGTTTCACCATGTTGGCAGGCTGGTCTCAAACTTCAGACCTCAAGTGATCCACCCACCTTGGCCTCCCGAAGTGCTGGCATTACAGGCGTGAGCTGCTGCACTTGGCCAGATCAGAGAATTAAATGTCTTCTGGGGTTCTCCTTCCCAGTGGTGCCAAATCTACTTCCTTCCAATTTCAGCTCATTAAGAAGAGATTTGTAAAGTCTCAGGACCAATTTGAAACCAAATTTGATTATTTCTAATGACTTGGAAAAATTTGGAATTATTTTTTTACCCTCAAAGAGCTATTTGATAATGGAAATGTTTTCAATACAATCACGTTATTTCTAAAAGCAGAAAGAATATATGGAATACCTTGTGACATCTCTACTTGAGATTCAAATAAAGATTACTGAATAAAAGGACAATTTAGGAAAAGAAATACATCATTACACATAACATTTACAATGGCAGGATAATTTTAGAACCACAGAGTATACATTTTAACATTTTTTAAAGTTTTTAAGCCAAGTTAATTCTATCCCTCACTGCCTGGACATTTTAAAAATCCCATCCAGAAACTTTTTATGGAGTCAAAGATTCTTTCCTTAATCCTATCCTATTTATTTTCTCTTCCACTGCTTCCTAACTTTTCTAAAGTTTGTCTGTTACAACTCTCTCCTTGCCATCTCACTGTGTCCCCAAACTCTGTTCTTCTAATTTCCCCTGTTTTCTTTAGCCCATCAGCATTGCTTTTTCTTGCACGTTCTAAGGTACCTTTGGGCCTGATATGAAGTATGGTAGCCCATGCATACTCTTTCCTATTCAAGAAATCGCTTGACTACATGTTTCACCTCTACTAGAATATGAAGCACTCAGCCTTAAAACAGGGATTGAAACGTGAGTGAATCAGAAGTCACAAAATACTTTTCACTCATTGCCATCATGTCTAAATTTGATGTTCATATTTGTATCTGGGTATGAATTGCAAATATATCTGCATATAAATACATGAACTAGCCAATGATGGGAGACAAATTCCAGAATGCTCTCTGACCCCAAATATTCTTATACAAATATTTTAATACTAATAGACATTAGATTCAGATGGGGCATGGTGGCTCATGCCTGTAATACTAGAACTTTGGGAGACCAAAAAGCAGAAAGATCACTTTGGAGTTTGAGACCAGCCTAGGCAACCTAGGAGACCCCATCTTTACAAAAAAGAGAGAGGGAAAGAAAAAAAATAAGCAAAACCTCAGCCAGGTGTGGTGCTGCATGCCTGTAGTCCCGGCTACATGAGAGGCCAAGACGGGAGAATCTCTTGAGTCCAGGAGTTTGAGGTTACAGTGAGCTATGATCACTCAACTACACTTCAGCCTGGGTAACAGAGCAAGACCCTGTCTCTAAATAAATAAACAAATAAAAATTTAAAACACAGTACATGTTAGATTTTGCTGTGTAACCAATGTTTGCCAGTGGTGTTGATTGTGCTGCGATGATAATATGCTTGGCCTTTTTATTCTGGCAAAATAGTGTTTCAAAGGCATTGCTACAGGAGAAAGTATTATTTTTTATGCACTAGAAGAATCTTAACATCTTGTCTTGCTCCAGTCTACTGGCCACCAGCATGCATTTATTTTATAAACTTCTGAATTATAAATCATACTGTTCTATAATAAAAATTGGGAAATAATGATAATAATTATTATAACAAACATTTGTTGAACATTTACCATGTGTCAGGCACCAATTGCTTCACTTTTACTAACTTAGTTAATACTTTATTAATTCCTTTGTAGTTTTAAAGTTATTTATCATTATTATTGATTTAATAATTGATTATTTGTGATAATTTATTGAATCCTCGTAACATTTTCTTAAAGTATGTGATATTATTTTACCCATTTTATAAATAAGGAGACTCAAAAAGTAAAGTAACTTTCTCAGATCTATAGAACCACAAATTTTTCTTGTGGCAATGTTTCTGAATGTTCCAGAGAAGGAAACATTAGATTATTTTAGCCCTAGTGTGTGCTAAATAATCTGCAGCTGAATTCTTTCCTGCATAATACCAGCATCCAGTAAACTGTAAAGCCAAGGGTGCAGATGGTAGATTCATTTAGAGCAAAATCCGTTAATAGACACTCCAGCACTGGGAAATGTTGTACCGTTAAACATTGGTTTAGACTACAAACTAGGATTCCTGCTTGTAATTACATTGATGGGTACTTCTGTCTTTTTAACAATAGATTCTGTTCTCTGCTGTTTCTCTGTCTTACCCCACCACCCTTTTGTGTGTGTGTGAGTGTGGGTGGCTGCTATGGCAACTCTGAATATAACTCCTGCTGCAAATGTAAGCCTTATAGGCAGGCTTTGCTGTTATATTTGAACTTACATACAAATATATTTTTTCCCACTTTCACTAGAGACACCTTGGGAAAACTTGATAATAGGAATGTTGGGGTGTTTCAAACTAATGCAGTCTCATGAAATGCTTGCCAGAATTTTGATGGGTAGTAAATAGTAGAAAACAGCCATATATTCAATATCCTCTGTGGAAATGGTCTTATGGCTGTATTTAAAGGCATATTTATTTAATTTAGTGTTGGTGTTATAAACATATGTAAATGCATAAATAAAAATCAATGAGCCCTGTTATGGAGTACGTAAATAATAACTGAGAAATATGTTTCTGATGCCTCTTTGTGTGGATTAGGAAATAAAACTGAGGAATTTGAACTCTCCCTTAACATCTGACTTTAATTAAGGCTTTGGTGCTAAGTTGATCATGGAGGTTTATTTTGCTTTACTGAAAACTTTCAGGAATAAAAAAAAAGGCTCTATTCCTATTTTTGTAAGTACCGTTGGTTCTCCAGGAAAAAAAAATTGTGAGAGTTATTTAACCCTCAGTCATCAAATTTATAATTCAGTGCTCAGTGACATTAGAATGTTTAAATTTACCTTTGTGGTATTTCTTTTCATATAAATGGGTAAAGTTTTTCTCAGTTAAAAGCAAATGAACTTCAATGTTGAGAATGAAAAATTATGTTTGGTGAATTTCCAGTTAACCTCATAAATTGTTGAAACAGACAGACATGAAATGACCTCCTTGGGTCACTTCCAATTCTGACCTTAGATTTTTGAAAATGTCAAGAAAAAAGGGTCAGTTACATTTATTGGCCTCTGTTTCCGCTATGTGTTGCTGCATTATAAACCACCCTAGACCTTAAAACAACAACAATCTGTTACTGTCAGGATACACAGGGTTGACCTGTGGTTTTCCTGCTAGTCAATCCTTGCTTCTTTCATAGGACACATTAAGCTAATTCAGAGATCTGGGGTTTGGGCTCAGCCAAGACAGCACAAATAGCTGGGCCTCTCTCCTTCTCAAGAGTCATCTTCCCTAATGGCATCTCAGAGCCGCCTTCCAATAGGGTAATGACCCAAGCTGCAGGGTATCTTGAGACTTAGGTTCCTAAGCTTGTTACACGTCTCTGTCACTGTATTTTATTGTCCAGAGAAATCACAAGGCCAGCCCAGATTGTTGGGGGTAGAGAAATAGATTCCACCTAGAGATGGGAGGTGCAGCAAAGTCACACTGTAATGAGGAGAATTTACTGGGATGGGAAGAATTTGTGGCATTAAACAATTTATCCCAGTCTTTTCCCAAAATACTGGTGGAAACTCTAAAATATCATTCCCTCTCTCCCCCTCCTCATTGGTGGCCAATCGTTGGCATTATCCCACTCTCACTTCCCACACAGCCATCTTTTATAATAAGCTCACAAAGTCCCATGCACAACAACCACTGCTCACAGGTTGCTGAGACAAGGGTTAAATAAACACAACCCACTAGTGTCTGTTTGCCCCCGCCCCCCCTTCTTTTGAGACTTATTACCTAATTCTGTACAGGAGCATGAGCCAGCCCTCACTCAGAGGTATAAGGATTCAGGGTGCATGTCAGTTTCCTTGTAGCAGGTGATTTCATGAGACTGGTCAGGGATTGTGTTTGGAGTAGAAACAATAGGGTAAGCCAAAGGAAAAGCTCCGGGCTGCCATCATGTACTTCTTTTCACTGGCAAATGAGATCTAGCTGCCATCAGAAGGCCATTCCTCTAAAGCTCCCTGCTTCGGAATAATGTAATGCTGAAACATATAAGGTCCCTGTGCTCTAAATGTCAAACAAGCAAATTTGACGAAGCATCTACTATGTAATACATCAAAAATATTTACTGAGCATGCACTCATAATGTGACTGCTATACTATTATTATGACTACTGGTGCCATGACCACTATTGTTAGTCGATTGATGTTTCACCTATTAGCCTTCAGCTAAGTGTTATTGATGTCGTTGGGGGAGAGTACAAAAGACATTTGTGAAGTATCCACTGGGTTCCAATATTTTCACTACCGTGGACCCCGTTCATTATTAACCCTGTCTCCCTTTCCCCACACTACTCTGTGAACTGCATGTTTTAAAATCTTTAAAACACTTTTTAAATCTTTAAAATACTTTCCCATTGTATCTTAGGCCCAGATATTAAATAATTGCTCGTAATCATAAGATATAATAATGCTGTTTTGCAGTTAACGCACATACAACTATTAAAATGGCTTGGATGATAATAAACAGTTAAGTAAATGACTAAAGACCTAGGGATACTCTGCATCCTTACCTTAATTTTACTTGGCTTCTGTAAAAGACACTTATATTTGGGTATTCTGTGATTGACGTGTGGCTTTATAATGGTTTTCTGGTTCTTCAGTCACATCACAGAAATTCCCGTGTCTTCAACAACCACTAAGCAGCATGAGATCACCAGTGTTGCCAAATTACTTAGTGTACTCCCAGCCAAAAGCAAAGAACACTGACGTTTTAGTTAATGCATGTGGGCTTGTTATGGGTAAATATACTATTTGATTAGGCTGTTTGAAATATTGAAAAATATGTCACAGAATTATATTTATGTGTCTAGGGTTTCTTATGTTAGCAAACGTCAGGTTGGGGACTGCTGATAGCATCTTGAACATTCTAATTAAGAAAAGAGGACTTTCTATTCTAGGACTATAAGACAGGGCTGTCTTATGACTTCCATGGATCCTAGGTACTTTTGCCTTCATGGGCCCCTTCCACCATAAATAAAATTAAAAATGATATTTTACAAGTGTATTTCTATACAAATAATATATAAATGTTATACATTAAACATTTTCTTTAAACCTAAAAATTCACATTTACCTTCTGCTTCTAAAAAAAAAGTTATGATATTTTCACACGTCCTTCAAAGTGTCATGGGCCCTAGGTACTGTGCTTACTGTAATGCTGGATTAGTCTGCCCTGAGGAGGGGGTATAATAAAGTTCTCTACGGAATATGATTGTTAGAGTATCTGGTAATGACGAGTCCCACCCAATGTCCAGAAGGGATGAGGTCCTGCTGGCAAGCATCACGGGAGGTGCTTCAGAGGTGAGTGGTACTTGGGGTGAGTCTTGAAGATGGACACGATTTGAATAGGGGGAGAAGAAGTATCCCAGGGAAGGGCAATAGCAGGAGCAAAGGCAAAGAACAAGAAACACTGAAACAATCAGAAACAGGTAAGGGGAAACCTCAGCACGGGGGCGTATATTTGGAACTGTGGGATTTAAGGATTAGCAAGGGTGAATAAATCAGGAAGACTTTGTAAACCAACCTGAGGCTTTATGACTTGAATTAGAAAGCAATGTGGAACTGAGAAGTGACATTACAGAAGCAGTGCTTCAGAATGGTTGTGTTTGATTCAATTTCATAAATATATATTGAATACCTAGAATGCATAAAGTCTCTACATACTGATATAAACTCCTTTGGCAGCTTAAAAATGGTCTGGTAGAGAATAAAGAGAGAATTAAAATTGAAAGAAACTAAAGGCAAGGGAAAGCTTTTAAGAAGATCAACACAGAATCTTGGGCATAAAATCAAAATCCCTAGACAGAGTCTCAGGATTTGGATTTGGATTTGGATTTAGCTGGTTTCCTTAAGATTGGGAGCCCTTCTACTGATGCGACCAGGACCAGAAGACATGAAATGAAAGTCATAGTTTCTGAGGAATGGAGTAAGCTGGGACTCTGTGAGCTGCCAAGCCTGAGCCATGGCAGGGTGAGTACAGATTGGAGCTGCTAGGGAATCTCTAAGCACTTTTTCCTAAAGCACAGGAATGGGCAAGTCAGATGTAGACCTAGAGCCAGTACGCAGTGTACACCTCAGAGTTTCTAAACCATCTACACTACGGCTAAATGTGGCCAAGTTCATGGGCCAGTTGTTCTGCTGTTTTATTTCAAACCCATGTCCCAGTTGCCATTTACTGGAAAGTGACTATTGGCTTACTGTCGTACTAGTTACTTTACCTTACCTCTTTATATGGCTGATTCTTTAGAGTGGCTGAAATGAAGGTATGGCTGTCTTTATTTTACAGGTAACAAAATTGAGACTATGAGAAGCTAGTTGACTTGTCCACGGTTATTCAGCTAGTCTGTTTTACAGCCAGGAATGTGACCCAGGCCACTGTGACTCCAAAGTCGATATTTGGTCTTTCACATCACACTACCTCCTGGAATGTACCCCCATTGAAAAGAAGGCAGCCAAATTTTGAATTATCCCCAGAGTGCAGTGCCTCACACACAGTAGGTGAAGGAAACTTGTTAGTTGATTTTAATTAAATGATGCATACTATGAATTAGGAAGATAGTTGAAAATGTGTGTGCTCCAGAAATTCCTATTTTATGTCCTATCTTCCAGGTGACCAGGTAGCTCAAGCACTAAAAGCCATACAAATAGTCTTGATTATTGGATTTTAATTGTTCTTTAATTTTAAGTGAATGCATATTTTGTAATTTTTATATGTTCTGCTCTGCATATCATCTAAGGTGTTAAATAACTTTGCTTTTTAAAGTGACAACTTCTAAGTATTTTTAACTTCTTTTCCATTTGCAACAATTGACTGCATAACAACAAAGCTAACACTGGCAGTGCTTTTAGCTGGGTAGAACTCCATGGTAGGTAATATCACTTTGACAAGGTGGAACAGAAAAACAACAACAACAACAACTTATAATGAGCAGCTCTGAATACATGGTCATTTGATGTCAGGCACAGTAACATGCTCGAGTCTGTTTCAAACGACACAATTATCTGCTGCAGGTGACATGGCCTTACTCCTGGACCCCTGGGGCATACGTTGCGATTCCCCCACTGGAGCCTGCCATAAGCTCCAGACTCTATGTTTTCCCACCACTGACACATCAATCCCTAGAACATCTGCTGGATCACATGGCCCAAGTACCAGAGCTGCTTTCCCCACAGCCTGTACTTGCTGCTGCAGAGCCCTTTCTTGCTTCAGGTTCTATTCAAAGTTGGCAGATTTGTATGCCACCCAGTATCTTAGTCCATTCAGATAGCTCTAACAAAATATCACAAACTGGGTATAGCATATAAACAAAAGAAATTCATTTCTCACAGCTTTGGAGACTAGAAAGTCCAACATCAAGGTTCTGGTAATTTAGTGTCTGGCAAGGGCCTGCTTTCTGGTTCATACATGGTATCTAGTCATTGTACCCTCACATGGTGGAAAGTATGAGCTAGCTCTCTGGGCTCTGCCCTCAAAACCTAAGCACTCCACCTCTTAATACCATCACTTTGCGAGTTAGGATCTCAACATATAAATTTGTGAGGGGGATACACACATTCATTTGATAGCACTTAGTATACGGGGCAGAGCAATACTTACTGGTATGGGATGTATTTTTCCCAAAACCCAAAGTGATCTACAAAGTACGGTGGGTCCTTCTTTGTGGTAGGGGTACAAGACGGAGTAATTGTCTTTTACTTTGGAAGGAATGTCTAGCATGCTGCTGACCACTGGATCCCTAAAATCTTTACTGATGTCATTAGGCCCCTGAATATTGTAGGATTTATTTCCCCAAATCTGGAATGCATGTGTCTTACCAAGGCCTACAGTGTGCTAGCCACCTCTTGTTTATCTTGTCAGCATGATGTCTTGTATATAAATGATCAATGACATCTAAACTGTGGGACATCCGAACTATCTCTATCTCTTTAGTCTAAGTTATGGCAGAGAGTGGGAGGGTTAATATAGCACTGGCATCAACTGTGATGTAAGGAATTGCGTGTACCAGGTGAATGTGAACTGTTCCTCATTCTCTTTTTTGAATGGAATTGGAAAGAACCCATTAAACAAATCAATGGCCAATATTAGTTGGTTGAAGATTCAGTGGTCTACACTTATCCTTCAGGATCTGAACAGTCTTGTGAATTACATGGAAATAGAAGAACCAGCACTCCTGCATTATTGTGATCTTGAGAGGTGACATTAAATCTTCACCATCCTCCCTTCAATAATGTAGTAGTATTTTTTATTTATTATCTTGGAGTTTCAGAAGATTTCAATTGAATTCCCCTAATAAGTAGTTACTCCTCTTGTCAGGTATTGTGCATCCCCATTTATGCACGCATGGACTGAGGAAATGACCCCTGGATATGCTCAGAGACTTAGTAGATCCACTCTCAGCCAGACTTTGGCCTGGACTCATTTATTACCTAGGCTCGTATGTCCCTACTCTAACAGGGCACCGTGGTGACACTAATTCAGGTCTCTATGTATCATTGTCTACACAGACCCTGTGTCCAGTCATCCTCAAAATATCTGGATATTTTTTTTTTCTCCAGTGTATGGAAACCTGAGTAAATGGCTGTGGGTCTTTTTGAAGCAGGACTGGGGAAATCATTACAGTGTATACCTCCTGTAGTGTTTCAGGGTCCTTCCCTCTGGGGACCTGATGCCTCTTCAGGCAATGAAGTCATTCAGTGTTGTAACTGTGCAAAGGGTTGAAGATTTTCCCTGGGGCACCCACCCTCAGGTCATACATTCCCATTTTCTTGGGATGATATATATTAGGTAGTCTCATGGCTCCCCGTCTATTTTGCCCCTAAGGGGTGCTATGTTCTATAAACCACCTCTATAACTTTCTGTGTATTAAGTCCCTTTGGCTGTCACTCTGGCTTTGTGCATTGTTATGACAATTGGGACCCACTGGCTTTTGGTGGTTAAGCCCAGCACCTGGCTTCTCTTTCTTCATGGACCCTGTAATCCCCATGGATATTAAGACACCCAGCTTTGTGACAGCTTCCCCTACCATCAGCCCTGACCTGCAGAGGAAAGGCATCACTGAACTTCTGAGTGATGCTGGTGTCCCTCTCACCAGTACACTCTGATGCCTCAGTGAATGACGTGTCCACCCCTCGAGGCTAATATCATCTGGTGGGCCTTCAGTTCTCACATGATGTGTACATTCCAGCAATGCCCACTTCCTGGAGCCTTTTAATTCCTTCTTCTACCCATTTGCCAAGACAATTCAGGCAATTCACCCTCATTCAGATAGAGCTGTCACTTTCTCCATGCTTCTAGGGGCCAGCCCAGCAGAGAGTTTTTACCATCCAGTGCACTAGAGGTGGAAACTCAGCTCACTGGTCTCCTTACAGCACAATGACACAGTATTTCTTGAAATAGAGATTAGCGAAACTTACCTCTGTGGCTGCCACACTGCTTTCACCTAGTTCTAATGCAGAGAGGATCTAACAAGCTAATGCACAGCCAGAGATTAATAGCGTGATGTAGTATCTTCTCTGATCCTCCCTGTGTCAAATATATTTACATTTTAAGTGCCTTAACATATAGGAAAAAATATATAGCAATGTAGTCCGGGCGCAGTGGCTCATGCCTGTAATCCCAGAGCTTTGGGAGGCCAAGGCGGGCAGATCACTTGAGGGTGAAACTCCATCTCTACTAAAAATACAAAAAAAATTAGCCAGGCATGGTGGTGCATGGCTGTAATTCTAGCTATTCGGGAGGCTGAGGCCGGAGATCACTTGAACCCAGGAGGCAGAGGTTGCAGTGAGCCGAGATTGCGCCACTGCACTCCAGCCTAGGCGACAGAGCGAGACTTCCTCTCTCTCTCTCTTTCTATCTCTCATATATATATGTATATATATGTATATATATATATCTGTAATTGCAGTTATCAAACTCCTAAATTGAGGATGCATTTAAATTGAGGAGATTTCTTGGTACTTCTTCTGTTGTATTACAATAAAGGTTACCTTCTTCTTATAAGCACAGTCTGCTTTGAGCTATTTGTTTGTTTATGCCGTTTAAAGAAACTCTTGGAAGGAGAACAAAAGCCTCCAAAGAACAAGTAGAAATCTCTCTATAGTAATACAGCAATTTGAGGTATAAAAATAATTCTTGAGTTCTTACTGTGCTAAATACTTTATGTACAGTGTATTTACTGCTTTGTTCTGTCAAATACATTAATCAGGCATCTTTCTATTATAGAGACTTATGCTATTAACTTCTATACATTATAGGGAAATATGTTCTCCTTGGACATTCTAAAACTTCCACTATCAAAAAAACAAAAAAATAAACCCACAACCACACAAAAAATTTCCATTAATTCAAGCTACCGTGGCATCTTTGAAAGAAATTTCTAGAAAAATTATTTTACACTTTCTCACCTTATAAACCAGTTACATGGGGTTTGCCCACTCCACCTCCACAACACACACACACACACACACACACACACACACACATGCACACTCACTCTCCTGAAACCACTCCTCAGACCTCATCCCCCAGATCTTATCAAGAGCCTCTTCAGATCCTTGTCTTGCTGGCCTTCTCAGTAGCATTGATACTCTTAATTATTCCCTCTATTTGAGTTTTTCTCTTTTTAATATGTTGGAAACATTATATTCTTCAAATGTGCTTTTCTTCTCATTAAGTGCTTCATTGCAATGTCAGAAAACTGTTACCAGCAATTACCAAGTTTCTGTTCTAGATGTTTTCTTCCCTCTGTTATCCCTTCCAACAGTGATCTCAGCTGTTCCCACCTCAGTGCCTTTCAAGTGAACCCCACAACTCCTTCATTGGCCTTAACCTCTCTCTTCAGCTCCAGACTTTATGCCTAACTTGAACATATCTCTGGAGTGTCTCATTAGCACCTTACTTGCAGAATTTCAAAAACCGAAACCATGATCTTGCCACTGCTCCCAGCCATCTCCTGCTTTTGTGTCTTCTGATTTGATTATTGACATTCCTACCCTCCAGTTACCCAAGCCTGAAATCTCTGAGTCGTTCTCAACTCCTCCCTCTTCCACACCCCTGCATCCAGATGTCTGATTAATTCTGTTGGGTCCACATTTGAAATATCTCTTAAATCCAGACTCTTCATATATGTTATTCTACTGGTCGAATTTACCTTCTTTGTGTTGTTTGCCTTGACTATTGCAGGATCATCTCCAATAAGCTTCCTAACATAATTCTTTTCTCATCCTTGTCCATTCTGCACTTTGCCACTGGAGTAACACCCCTAAAGCATGAGTTATAAGCACTTATCCCTTTGCATAAAAGCTCTCCATAGCCTGCTCTCCCAGTGAAAGCCCTTTCAAGCATTACACTCCTACGTGTGCTATACAAGGCCCTCTTAGCCCTGGATAAAAGCTGTCTTCCCTCCAGATATGAACTAAATTTTGTCCTCCCTTGATTCATATGTTGAAGCCCTAACCCCTAAGTGATAATATTTGGAGATGAAGCCTTTGAGAACTGATTAGGGTTAGATGAGATCATGAAGGGGTAAGGCCCTCATGATGGGATTGTGTCCTTATAAGAAGAGACAGCAGAGAGCTTGCTTCCTAGCTCTCTCCACCATGTGAGGACACAGCAAGAGGGCAGCATCTGCAAGCCACATAGAGCCCACACCAGTACTCAAGTATGCCAGCACCCTCATCTTGGACTTCCAGTCTCTAGATCTATGAGAAAATTAACTTCTGTCATTTATGCCACTCGGCCTGTGGCATTTTGTCATGGTGCCCAACCTGAACCCCCCTCCCTTACTGCATAATGCCCTCTCTCACTTCATGTGAACCCAGTCCATATTAGACTACTTTTGATCACTCTAGTCCACTCGTTTACACTAGACTATTTCTGCTATTCTCTCAGCCTACATTTCCAGTGCCTCCAACCTCCATAATCACCCGTCAAAATTGTATTCACCTTTTTGTGTGTCCATTAGCATTCTCTATGATAAATAATAGAAAATGAGTCAAGTTGATTTAAGCAAAATGAGGTGAAAGGAGAGTCTCGAAAATGAGGCTCAGGGAATGAGCAGGAACTGATAGAACCTAAGCAGCCAGAACCACAGCAAAGACCAGACAACAGGAAGGGTGCGCTAAGGATACACGGCTGTGACTGCAGGACCCAGGTATCGCTGGCACCACTGCTTCTCCATGCCTCCAGCTGCACTGCCACCACTATGGCTGCCAGTGGCGGGGATGTTTCACTTCACCCGCTTCTTTGCATCATTTGCAGAGCATCTGGTTGAGTGTGGATCACGTGCCAGTGGCCTGCCTGCCAAGGCTTTGAGGAAGGCCACACTCAGATTTTTGTTTAGTTTTGGTGGTGGGATAGAATATATGCTTCCCATACAGGAGACAATACATATGGAGAATTTCCCAATCACAAGAAAGGGGTTAGATGCTAAGTAGTGGGAAAAAAATTCTTTTTACCTTTGCAGCCTAGATTAAGGCTGGTCCCCTTGTTAAGGCTTTATCTCATCTTTTTATTTAAAATAAATCTGCACATCTTCAGTGGTGCACCTAGCATATTTGACACAAAAGCAAATCACTTTTAGCATCCCTTCCTCTATATGGAAAAATTATTTTCAGTAATAACTATGTGATAATAATCATTATTTTATTGATTTACTTTTTAGTTTTAAGATAAGAATAAGTAAAGTATATTTTAAAAATATACTATATATGCATGGTTAAATTTAAAAAATTTAATATATATTTAATTTTTTAACTTTTATTTTAATTTCAGGGGTTCATGTGCAGGTTTGCTATATAGGTAAACATGTGTCATGGGGGTTTGTTGTCCAAATTATTTCATCACCCAAGTGTTAAGCCTAGAACCCATTAGTTATTTTTCCTGATCTTCTGTCTCCTCCCACCCTCCACTCTCCAATAGGCCCCACTGTGTGTTGTTCCTCTCTATGTGTTCTCATCACTTAGGTCCCACTTGTAAGTGAGAACATGTGGTATTTGGTTTTGGTTTTCTGTTCCTGCATGAGTTTGCTAAGGATAATGACTGCCAGCTCCATCCATGTTCCTTTAGAGGACATGATCTCATTCATTTTTATGGCTGCATAGTATTCCATGGTATATATGTGCTACATATTCTTTATCCAGTCTACCATTGATGGGAATTTAGACTTCAAGCACCAGTGTTGAAGTGAACCAGGCAGAACTTCATCTTCTTTTATGAGCCCATAGTTGATTCCATGTCTTTGCTATTGTGAGTAGTGGTACAGTGAATATACATGTGTCTTTGTGATAGAATGATATATATTACTTTGAATATATAATAAGTAATTTAAATAAATATATATTTACATTTATATAAATATATAAATGTATTTTAATTTTAAAGCTATAAATATTAAATATGCTATTTTATGTATCGACTAAAATTTGCACTTACCCAGTAAAAATACTATGCTTTTTTTTTTTTTTTTTTTGAGACAATCTTGCCCTGTTTCTCAGGCTGCTTAATTATTTGTATATTCCTCACTGCAGCCCTGAATTCCTGGGCTCAGGCAGTCCTCCCACTTCAGCCTCCCAAATAAAATACTATAGTTTGCATTCACACTAGTTTATTGTTTTAAGTTTTAGACATGAATAAAAACTCCAGGTGGTCACATAGATTGGAAGAATTGAAATAGCTCAAGTTCTCTTTCTTCATTTTTACAATTACTATGCTATCATGTCTTTTTTTTTTTTCTTTTTATTTTTTTCAAAACTACTGTTTAAATGCACTACCACCGGGGCTGGAGACACTAAATTTAGCAAAAGCCACAAATGATTCCCACCCTCTATGAGCTTACTCTCCAGATGAATATGAGTAGATGAGTCCACATGTCTGCTAGGGGGCAAATGTATATAGGTGGGCATTCTTTGAATTAATTTCCATGTGTAATGCAGTATTTATTACAGATTATGTAACAAAAGTGTGCTTACTTAAAGCTTACATACATATTTTTAATACTCAACAATAACTGCAACAGTTATTTCAACTTATATCAATGTTCGGTTTACTATTGCTCCATAACAAGCCACCCCAAACTTTGCATAAAATAACCATTTTACTATGCTCACAGACTCTGTAGGTCAGATATGTGAAAAAGGCAAAATGTGGCTATCTTTTCTCTTCTCCATGGTGTTTCCAGCCTTAACTGGGAAGATTCAAAGGCTGACTTCAAAGGTGACTTGATAGCCAGGACATGCAGTTATCTGAAGGACTGTTCATTCACCTCACTGCACCTGGGCTAGGAGAAGGTAAAGACCACAACAGCCTACCCATAATCTTCTCACATGCCTTGGCTTCCACACAGTGAGGCAGCTCTGGGGAGTGCAGCTTCCTA
Source organism: Hylobates moloch (assembly GCF_009828535.3). Classification (NCBI taxonomy): domain Eukaryota; kingdom Metazoa; phylum Chordata; class Mammalia; order Primates; family Hylobatidae; genus Hylobates; species Hylobates moloch. The sequence continues at coordinate 127,832,008 of NW_026652280.1, forward strand.
CAGGACTCCAAGCACCAGTGTTCCAGTGAACCAGGCAGAAATGTGTCTTATGAGCTCAATCTTATGAGCTCATAGTGTCACATCTACTGCATTTTCTTGATACAAGCAAATTGCTAAGGCTGCTCAGATTGAGAGGGAGGGGAATTTGACTCCATCTCTTGATAGGGAAGATTCAATAGTGCAAGGGGTTAGAGACTGTTATAGCCATCTTGGAGAATACAGTGTGCCACAACCAACAAGAGATTTAGAGGGCAGGAGTATGTTATCACTGACACTGCCTAAATTGCTAGAGCATGGCAACAATAAATAGCAGATAGACATTTAGTAGGTTTTACTGTTGCATCCCCTCACGGCCTGCACCTGGGCAGACTGCTGCTATGCCCACCCTTAGTTTGCCACTGCCCATGTTCTGATCTCTGCAGGCCTTGGTAATGTGGCTCTTAAAAAGATCACCCTTGTCCAGTTATCCTGTGTGTATTCCTACCTCATGTAGACTATAACATCTCTGAGGCTACAGACTGTTTCTCTATAGCTGTCACAATGCCAGCCAGGGCGTAAATATAACCCAGACTTAGAAAAATAGGTTGATTGGTTCAAACAACAACAGCCATATAGTCAGTGCTCATTATTTGGAAGTAAGACTTTCTAATAGATGACTTGCCCTTTTCCTCTAATAAATCCATTGTCTCAATGTATTCTGATGCAGAAAAAATACCCAAGACTTAGAGGCTGTGCCTACACAAAGCATTGGATCCATTGTTCTGAATAAATAGGTCTAATTCCTTAAATAAAGTAACCATTTGCATTTTCTCTGGCAATTCTGTTAAAGCCAAGAGAGACTGTCTAATACACCTTGGCATTTATAGAAGACCCCACATGTCCTCCTGCTAAGCCTCTTCACCACTCCAGTCTCAACTGGGAAAACTTTTAAGCAATCCCATAGTTGGAGATACTGCCTGAAGGGGATCCATGCACATCCTGAGGATCAGGAAATTTTGTTGCACACCCGTAAACAATTCTGAGTACTTCTGACATGCCTGTAGACATGGAGACAACTGGGTTGGGTTTGGAGATGCTGACTGGAGGACTCTTTGTCTCTAGCTGAGTCTATGGCTGCTTATGGCCATTTCAGCATCTTGCACAGCACAGGATGCTTCAGCAGCCCACTTCAGAATGCTCCTTACACACTCTAAAAAGCCCTAAAACTTAAGACCTTTTATCTTATTTTTTCACAGAAGGTAACACTGTATTTGTGTGAATAATAAATAATGTCCTTCTATTATTTATGCCAGTACTGTGCTAAGTGCTTTACATAGATTATCTCATTTAATCCTTATAGTCAAATTCCATAGGTACTATTATAATTCTCAAATTAAAGATGAGAAAACTGAGGCTCAGAGAAATTCAATAACTTGCCCACAGTCACACAGCTGGTATATGCTGGAGACAGGATCTGAATCCAGAACGTCCCCCATGTCTATTCTCAGAACTACTTCATTCCATTGCCTCCCCCTTGCAGCCAGTAAATCCAGGTGCATGTTGAGGTGGCTGACCATGCAGAATACCAGGTCCCTTACCCTGGGCACTTTGTTCTGGGTGGCGAATGTCTCTGTAGTTTTTTGGAAGAGAGTGGGATTTTGATTTCCAGCATGGTCCTTTGCTAATCACATGGCCATGGCGTAAAGCAGTGTACTGGCACTGCTGGCTTCTCAGTAAACAGCGAGCAAGTAATCAACGTGCACCTGCCAGATAAGGAACACGAAAGGAACCACTGCACATAAAGCAAGCATATTTCTTATATTTAACTATTCTTAATGGCCTTTGTGTTCTTATATTCCTTGCTTTTAAGTTTAACTTACTTACAGTGACACCCACTAATTCAGTGCGGCTATTTTTAACATAGAATCACAGGGACGTTTGACTTGTTCTTATAATTGGTTTTTCTTATCCTATAAAGTTTTCTTATTGGGTACTTTCTATTTCATGAAGCTCTGTGGTGTTGATATCATAAGTGGGGGTTATTACAAATATAATGAAGAAAATTAAATAGTAAAGGTGAACAGTCGTATTACCTAGGATGATAAAACTGCTCTCCTCTCCCACTTGTACAAACTTAGTTCAGGCCCTCATTATGGCTTGCCTGGATTGCTAATAAAAATTTCCTAATAGCCCCTACTCCTGCTGGTTGAAATTATTCATTCTTTATATAATTGCCTACACAACTTTCTAAAATGGAGATTATGATGTGTGGACCTGGCTTCAAGGATGTGTGACCTGATTCAGGTCCTGTCTCCAGCACTTGGTTTGATGCTCTGCTGTCACTATCTCGTAATTTGTAATGATTTTTGAAAAACAGGTCTGTCATTCATTTTCATTTTGCACTAGATCCTACAAATTATATACCCAGTCCTATAACATACAATCATGTAATCCACCCCCAACTCCATAAAGACTCCAGAAGCCCCTCTGTGAATTACCTAAGAATTCATGAATGTGGTTTAGAAGCACCTGGATTTTCTGTAAACTTCATTCCACTTTAATTTTTTTAAATTCTGTGAACCATGAAGTGTTTCACAGTTGGAGGGATGTCACAGACCTAATGTTTACACAAACACCTCAAAAACGATCCTCACTCTTCTTCTCCTGTTCCCTCATTTTTAAATCTCTCATAAAAATGGCCCCTACAGGAAGTTTTGCCTAACACTCCCCTCACGTCCGGGTTGGTGGTTGTTTCCATTCTGCTTGAGGGAAAGAGTCTTTTTATACTTGAGACTTAAGAAGAAACTGTTGATCAACCTGACTTCTATTTCCTGTGAATTATTTCTGTGATTTGTGCTCTTCAACATACACCTCAGTTATTCTTATTAGTCTTTTACGTGTCTCTCCTTTCTCTTGGACTAAGAGCTCCTTGAGGTCAGCAGCAACAGACTTCCCTATCTCTATATTGCTAGCCCAAGCTCATTATCCAGGACATGGGAAAGACACCATAAATAGTATTTGAAACTGGATGAATGAGTGTGGGAATGAATTAATGTATTCTGTACACTTTTGCTTTCTCATGAAGCCTCAAGCTGTTTTTAAACTTTTAATTGATAGCTTTTTCTATATACTATATATTCAGTGGTATTGTAGGAAATCTCTTCTTATCTGCCATAAACACACAGTCTGCATCCACTCTTCCTTTCTGTGTTTTGCCCAGGGATGACAAGCTTGCATCCATTGGCTCCTACCTATCAGCAAGCACATGCCTGCTCTGCTCCCTCACTAGATGTCCTATTGCCACCCAAGCTCCAGGTCCCAGAAAAGCAAGAGTTGGGGGAACAGGCCTGTGAAATAATTTATCCTGTATCCCACATTCCCATGGACATTTATCCCAGAAGCATAGCTAAACTTCTCTGCCTTCTGGTTCCAACTTCTATGTCTCCTGATGCTGCCAATGAGAGCCTAGGATCCCTGTGTTCTGTCTTCCTCCCCTGGTGCCCATGCTGCACCACCTGCCAGAAACATCTTCCTCTAGCCCCTCAAGCACCTAGGACACTACCCCCTGTCCTTTTGCATAAGTAACAAATTCCTTTACACAGCTTTCAAGGCCAAGCTAGTTTTCCCACCATGATTCTCCAGCTTTAGCCAGATACATCTGCTCACGTTGCCCAAATCTTGCCTGACTTCATGCCCTGTGGTGCCTTTCCTCACATCACTACATGCATCAGAGACAACCCCATCCATCCCTGGCAGCCCCTTTACCAGGAAAGGTCTTCCCAAATCAACCAACATTCTCTGGCTATTCGAATGGCCAGTATGTCTTCAGTACTTTCTCAGGTTTCAGAGCTGGATGTAAATGCCTTCCTGCCACCATAATTGGAGCTGCCAAGTAGTTACAGCACCAGCTTTGGTTATGCAAAGCTCCGCTTTTCATCTCTGCACTTGGTTCTTTAGTGCCATTATCTCATCTGGTCCTCAGAACAGCTCAGTTTCATAATCCTTTATTCTTAATTCTGAAATTTTTTGTTGTTGTTGTTGTTGAGACGGAGTCTCACTCTGTCACCCAGGCTGGAGTGCAGTGGCGTGATCTCGGCTCACTGCAAGCTCCACCTCCCGGGTTCACACCATTCTTCTGCCTCAGCTTCCTGAGTAGCTGGGACTACAGGTACCCGCCACCACGCCTGGCTTGTTTTTTGTATTTTTAGTAGAGACGGGGTTTCACCGTGTTAGCCAGGATGGTCTCGATCTCCTGACCTTGTGATCCGCCCGCCTTGGCCTCCCAAAGTGCTGGGATTACAGGCATGAGCCACTGAAACCTTTTTTTTAAAAGCCCTCTCTATGCAAGGCAAGACAAATTTTTGTTTTGTTTGTCCCTGGATGAAAAACTTTATCTGACCTGAATTTATTGGAGTTCTTCACTTATTCTGCTTACTGTGAGTAGCCATCTGTTTTGAGGTAGAAATGTGAATGTGTTTTATTATAGGGTGCAGCCTTGACCACACTGGAGGTATCAATGGGCAGTACATAGATCATATTACCGCAAATCTGAAAATGTTCTGAATGCTGAAATACTTCTCTACTTGAGGGCTCAGATAAAGGAGTGTGGAGCTGTAGTAAAGAAGACCTTGCTGCTTTCCAGATTTGACCAGTGAGGAGACTCAATGAGGATAAGTCATCACCCACCTAACATCATAGCCCTAATGTACTGAAGGATCAAGACTGGAACTCAGATCCTCTGATGCTATCTGGACCATTATCCACTCATTATAACCAACTAATGTGCATGCTTACTGCAGGCTAGAGGGGAAGTAGAGATTCTTTTACCATAGCCTGTTAAGTACATTAGATTTTAGAAAAATCAATAGATTCCTGGAAAATAATACAGTTTCTTAGAGGTCATTTCCAAAATATAGTAACTACTACACACCTAAAAAATAGCTAAAGTAATGCTTAAGGCTGAAAGGTCACATAGATTATTCATTGTGAGAGTTGCTGTACATTTTGTATATATTTTTGCTCTAATTAGATATAAGCAGTGTGATATACACAAGCCCAGCTCTCCAAAGCAGTACGTTCATTTATTCACCCATTGAGTGACCCTGTGCCAGGGCTGAGTATTGAGTAAGTGGCAAAACAAACATTACTCCTGTCTCCACGGAGGCCTAGATGGTGTTTTAACAGTTGTTTGAAACTGTGACCTGATGGAAATCATGTCATACACAGAGTTTAGGTATCCAACTCAGCCTTCAAATATATTATTAATTGTGGACTACCATGAGGTACAGTGTTTCCACGAGAAAGCAGGTGGAACATCTTGATTCTTGTCGTATGTCTGGATATAATTGTACTTCCAAGTGGAACTATAGATTTCCTGCCTAGAAACTTCTGTTGGCCACTGAGGCCTGAGACTTGTTATGTTTTATTCCTCCCTCACTGCACTTTCACCTTCCACCCATGACCTCACCCAGTTCAAACTCATGGGTGCACGTAAGCACGCATCCAATTAACCAACAATTCTGGCCAGTTTAACATCCTAAATATTCCAGTCTGTTCATAACTGCAGCCATGACTCTAGTTCAAGATGTGATGATCCAGCACTGGGAACTGCTTCTCCTAAAGTGGTATTTTAAAATTCAAGTGTACTCCTGTCACATTCTCATATCCCCCTTACGGCCTCCCATTTTCCTTTTAATACGAATCCCTCACTTGGCACACAAAGCTGTTTGAACCTGGCCCCCGTTAACCTCTCTGGCCTAATTCCTGCTACTCCCCTCTGTACTCACCCCCGCCCCGACCCACACAACCTTCAGACTGACACACTGAGTCATTTTCAGCTCCTCCTTCAGGCATGCTTTTGAAGGTAAGTAGTCTTACCTCTGCTTGAGGACTACTCCAGCCCTGCCTTCCTCTCCAAGGCTGAGGGAGAAAGGATCCTTGACTCCTGTACTGCATATATTAATAGCATCTTTGTTAGCGCATGGGCTCTGTAACTGAACTGCTTGAGTTTGAATCCCAGCTTCATCACCTTTTAGCCTTAAGTCCATCGATAAGTTACTTAACCTTTCTGTGTCTTAGTTACCTCTGTTGTTGAGTACCAATGTCATGGAATTGTTTGGATTACCTGATTGAGTGCACATAAAGCACTGAGGACAGTTCTTGACACATAGTAAGCATTAATGAAATTTTAACTTTTATTATGATTAGCTGTTACTGAGAGTGAGCCAAGAACCATACCAGGTGCTGAGGTTACAAAGAGAAAAGGATATTCCTATCCCATATAAGCTAGCATGGGAGAAAAAGATAAATATTTTTATGTAAAAATAACTCTTTTTATAATAATTATGAACAGAATACTGGTAGCAAAGTGAGAAAGAGTCATCCTGCTCCTCCAACAGCTGGCACTAAGGCTGAGGATGTGATTTGAGGTGCAAGCAGGCACTAAGCAAAGAGATGTGTTTTGACACCTTTGATAACTTAACATGCCTTAAACGCAGTTTTTGTTGTGAATGGTAGAATCTGGTAGGTGTGGGAGAAGAGAGGTCACAGAGGTTCATCCCCATCACCTTCCTCCTTCTTGAAAGGGTGTAAAGTGAGAGTTGGAAGCTGGGTGGGGACCCAGTGGGAATGGATGTAGGAAGCTTTTGGTTGAATGAAAATTAAAGGAGTTGGGGAGGGAAATTGCAAGCCTTGAGAGGGGGAAAGAAGAGCACTTCCTGAGGACCCAACCTGGAAAACTTCTCCCCTGCCCTTTACTTACTCACTGATGAGGGTTAGGAATGAGGTCAGAAATGTGTTATAAGCACACTCTTAAATTTTAGGACATCCTTTGAAATGTCACACTGTCATTAATGTTAGTTATATTTATTGAAATTAGTGTGGAGCTGATAAAGTATTTTGTTGCTGATCACAAACCTATAATGTGCTGCAATATTATATTTATCTTTCTAAGGTATGATGAGTCTTTTTCTGTTATTATATAATTTAAGATAGTATCTCAACAGTATCTCATAATCTAGAATCTAATTGTGACTTAATATTTAAAATTTTCTGGTTCTATATGATATATGTATATTATGTACATAGTAGATCATACAAAGATCAGACATATAGATTATCACATTATCATTAATTATAGTTTCTTTCCTTATCTGAAGAAATCCTGAGAAATATTTTGAGTCCTAAAGATTTAAGTACTTCAGACAGCTTTAAGGACTATTCAGAGATACTTGAAATATGCTTTTATTGTTATACTATTAATTTCTTGTCCCTGACAGTAAACTTAAATTTTTTATTTACGTATTTTAAGTTTTGCAGGTTCTAATTCATTTTTGTGTAAGGTATACCAAATCTAACCCTTCAATTCGCCCAAATGTCTTGTGCATATTTTTGTAGTATTTAAAATTTCCAGATTTGTCTTTTACATATTGATTTTAGTTCCTTACTTGCTTGTCAGGGAATTTTAAATCTTGGAGATGATGGGATAGAATTATAGCAATCAAATATATTTTGCTTGCAGATAATTCTTCAGATGTCACACAGCTTATTTATTTATTTATTTTTGCTCGTATCACAAGCTATCTTTATGTAAATATCATCCCACTTTCTATCTGGTGTATGGAAAACAAATGGTAAGTGGTGAATATGTGTGGTTCTTGATTTCATAGATGATAATGTCAAGCAAAAATGTGTTTGTTCTTCTAGCTGATGGATGACGTGCCACATGTGCAGTATATTTATTGGGTCGGCGGGGAGTCATACTGGAGATAAATAGTCTCCATGTAACATCAGCCATGGCTGCACTTTAGGGATTAGGTAAATGTGTCCATGATGAAGGAGCTGTTATTCATAACCAAACCATCAATCGGCCTTTGTGCTGAGGGCAGCAGAGTTACTGAGCATATTCAGGTCTTAACTTCATGTACCAGCTGGTCCTGAACACTGAGGTTGTTGTTACTTACATCACGTTTGTGACTCCTTAGTGTTTTTCATTCAAGGACATCAGCTACAGGATAAATTCTGTGTTCATGATGATGTAATCTTTTGTTAGGTACCCATTAAGGATATTGTAAAGAAAGTGGATGTTTACTCTTGATTTTCAAATACAATAAGGAGCTTTATCCCCATGCCCATAAGTTAGAATACATTATTTCTCCTAACACATGTATAGTTTTAATCCAAATATATTGTTTTAATCCATTTAATTTATTCTAATCACAAAGCGAACAAAAATTCTCATGGTGCCATGTGACGGCAATGAAACTTACACTTCTTATGCGATTACCATTCTAAATCCTACAGATTATCATAGTTATTTTCATTTTACAAGTGATACAACTAAGAGTCAGAGAAGTTTAGTAATTTGTGTAAGGTCACAGAGCTAATTGGTGGTAGATTGAACTTTTAACCCTGACTATTAAATTCCTAAAGCTGAACTTTTCCTCATAGCTTACACTGACTAAATACGGAATCTCCCAAGTCTCTAAAGGTATCAATAAAATACAAAACAACTGGTTAACTTTGACGAAGTAACATTTTTAAAAAGTAGCCATTATGATAATTAGAATCTGAAAAAATAGGGAATATATATTAGTTTAACTTAGAAAACTCTAAATAATTCCATGATACTATCATTTTATTGCACTGTTTACCATTTGACATGGTAATATATTAACAAATATTTAAAAATAGATGTAGATAAAAATATGCAGGTAAATGTTGCCTAACGCAGCTCAGGCAGCCTGGAAAATGGTTTTAGGATCAGTGCCCAACTCGAAGCAATATAATAAATAAAAATAATAAAGTAGCAGTAACTGCTGAAATGGGTATAATCTTTTTTGGAATATTCACTGATCATTTTGCATACCCTTTAAATTATGATGCTCTTGTCTAGGTCAGCATTGTCCAATAGAAATAGAAAGAGAACCATATATATATATGATTTAAAACTTTCTAATAGTTTTTTAAAAGTAAAAAAGGTGATATTAATATTTAATATTTTGTTTAACCCAGTATATCCAAACTATTACCATTTCAACATGTATCAATATAAGTTAGTAATAAGATAGTTTCCATTTTTCTTTCTCAAAATGTTCTAAATCCAGTATTTTTGACACTTGCAAAATACATTCCAGTTCAGACACTAAATTTTCATCTGAAATCCTTATTCTGTATTTAGATATAAAATTTACAGTGTAAAAAGTAGATGTGAAGCCCAATTTGTTTCAAACATATATTAACATTTTCTAATTATCTAATCGAGTACCATTTTTGAAATCCTTTTCATTAAAACCAAATAAATTGAAAATTTAGTACCATAGTTGGCCTCATCACATTTCAAGTGCTAATGGCTACAGTAGCTACTGGCTACCATATCGGTTCAGTGCCTCAGAGAAAGACCTCAGGATAAGAAGAAAAAGAAGTGTTTAGCTTCAGTAGTTAAATGAGGCTAGCTTTGTCAAGAGAGAACAGGAATTTCTAAATATCAAAGCTTTACATATCAAAAGCAAAATTTGAATATCTGAATATTTTATTATGAGCATAAAATATAATTATAATTATATATAATGTAAGTCTTATTATTATACTTTATTATCTGAGTATTTTATAGAGAAAACACAAATTATAAAGGGTGATACCACCAACCTAGGGGAAGGGAAGGAAGTACTTCCTGTCCTAAGAAGTGGAGGATTGGAGGAGAGGGAAGGGCTGAATGGCACATGTGCCCATGTAGGTGAGCACCCTTACGTCAGGAACCCAAAGAAGGCAGTTGATTACTGGGTAACAGGAACTCCAGAGAGGTTGTGGAGATAACAGAAAGAAGAAGGGCTTGAAACTGGGAGAACAATTTCTCTTAGTACACCTGCAGCAGGTAAGTCAGGCTGCAGAGAAGACAGTGGGAGCCCAGGGACCTTGCAGCAGAGCTTGGGAGGGTAGGCAGCCCACCTGGGGCTACAAGGAAGATGTGCTGGAGATGAAAGGATCTTTATTTCCTGTGAGTCTAGATGGACCAAGTCAGTATGGGGCCACAAGGACGTTAGCAGTTGTTGTCAGTAGGGCACCAGTGAAGCAGTGGGATACACACCTGGCAGTGGAGGCCAGTGAAGGCTGGTGGGTTGCCTCCCCACCTTGACCTTGAGGTCTTGCAGGCCTCCAACTAGACCCCACTGTTGTTTTTCCAGAAGAGAGAATGGTGAGAAACTGAGAACAACTAAGCATTTATTCAGAATTCCTCCCATCCCATTTCTGTTCAGTGGAAGATGGGTGCTTATGATGAAGTTTTGATCAGTTATGGAAACTAGAGTTACTGCATGTTTTATACAATCTAGATTATAGCACTGTGTAGAAAATTTATGACTTCAATATCCCACTGCTTATTATACCACCATTACCACCCCTGGCCCCCATCACAGTCCTGAAGGTCTGAATTAAGTGAACACAGGTCTGTCTGGCCAAGTCCATGGTCTTTCCACCATTGCATCACAATTTTGTTACACACCCCATCAGACACCTTTACATTGCTCTTTGGCAAATTTATCAGTGTAACAAGAATATCAAGTCCAGGTACATAAATAAAACTTTCAGGACACTACATGGTTGGCTTAACAAATGAATGCCCCATTTTTTAAATAAAAATTTTATACGAAAAATGTCAGTAGCAGTTTGTAAACAGATCTCAGGCGAAGTGCCATGAGGCTCTGTCCTTGATGCTGTCCTGTTATTGGTGATCTGTCTGGAGCTAACTAGAATCTGGGAGAAAGATAACTAATATAATATGATAGATGCCAGCATAAAAGTTCAAAATGGTGTTGACAGGATAAAATATTTTTTGAAAACAATAATAAATTTGATTTTTTGAACAATTTCAGGAGCCCAGGGTAAGGGGAACTTGATAAGGCATCATTTCATGTGAAGAAGTCATGGAAGATTCAGTGGACCACAAACACAGTTTGACCGATAATGCTATGAAGTTATTAAAACACACACACACAAACTAATCAAACTAGTGCCCTGTTAGATTGCATTAATCAAAGTCATCAAAATCTGGAAATCGGTTTAAAGATAATCCAATCCTAACTTGACTATGAGATACGAATCAATGAGTTAAGACTATAGGGTGCAATCTAGAAGAGTCTCAACTGCACTCTGGGCTGGTCAGTTGTAGTGGGCACTGGTTTGCTTAATTTTGGGCTGTACTCTTTGAGAGAAGTACTAACAGATGTCAAAAGCACTAGAGTGTGCAGAGTGCTGAGGGATCTGGCCACTGAGTTATTCCCATACTGAGGGGAATTGAGGCTGTTTGATCTGTAGAAAAGAAGAGGCAAATAGTAAAAGAATAGGTATAATCATCTGCAAATAAACAATTAGTGGATGTCTTTAGGGGTAAATAGCATAAGAAAAAGGTGAAAGAAGCATGAAAACAAGAGAAGGAAAAAGGTTCTCCAAAAGCTAGGCCACAATGAATAGCCTAGACTTGGCTTCTATGTCCTCACTCTAGTGAAGGAAACAATGAAAATAAATTATAACCATACATTGTGGCCAGTGTTCTCAGATGAGGAACAAGGTGCTTTGAGAACACAGAGGAGGATTGTGTATGTTGTCTAGGACACCTTTCCCCTACCACTTCCCTTTTGCCTGGAACTCTCATGCTCATTCTTCAGGATCTAACCATAGATGTCTCCTCTTTGAAGAAACCTAGCACAGCCTCTGATGCATAGTAGGTGTTTAATAAATATTCGTGTTTTTAAATTTTCATTTATTTTTATAATAGCATTGTTTTATTATTAATAATAGTTCAGTGTTTTCTCAATTTACACAAAAAGGATGTATATTATAACAAGTGAGTCAACGAATATTATAGACTAATAGGACATTATGATTATATTTTAGTAAAAGCAAACAAGTAAGCAAAACCTTTTTATATGTGTGTTAATTATTGTATATATTTGTATAAGCAAAGAAAAAGTGTAGAAGACTATACACCAGGCTCTTAACAGGGAGCAAATGATCAGCTTTGGCTTTCTGCATCTTAGTGCTAATGGATATTTGTGGAATGGATGAATAAGCTCTGCTAATAATGATTAAATGGATTGGCCTGCGAGATAGTGAGCATCTACTGACCCTAGAGGACTGAGTGAATACCATCCTGCTCAAATCACACACCCTGCTGTTTGTATTTTATTTTAGCTACATTTTGACATCTGGTTAACCTAGATGGTTTCATAAGTGAATTAAAAACCAAGAGAGCATAAATAATCAATTCCTGTTCTGTATCCAACATGCTTAATAGATTATTATGCCATAATTTCCTCTTCTGCAAATTAAGAATAATAGACTTTCTGTAAGGATAACACAATTAGACCGGCTAAAAAGGCACTTATGTTCATAAAGTACTAAAGAGTTGCTGAGTACAAGTGAAAGCTCTCTTAATTTTTCTTTTGTAACATCCATGCCAACTGATGATGCTGCAGAAAAATTTGTGCATCGTAAAGCACTGCTATGATCTACTTTAAAGTTAAATCTATAACCCCTGAAATTCACATAACCCTTGAAATTCAGCCACTGTCCACTCTCCACTCTGATGGAGGGAAAAGCCAAATACCAGGCTAGTCCTAAAATAGAAGCTTTTTCATGAGTTTGCATTGTGGCTAGACTGTCTATGGGCTCCTTATAAACCTTGCTTGAGTCATTAGGGCAATTTAACGATCAACTCGACATTCAAGAGAAACTTCACAGGGAGGTAGCCCAAGCCCACGTTTTACTATGGGCTCGTACAACTTGGACAAGTAAGGGATGGACTGTATCTGAGATGGCTTTCGGGGGTGAGGGAAAGGCAAATGTTTTCTGAAGCCATATACATTCTGTAAGGTATTTTGCACAAGGACCACATTTACACTATTTCCCACTTCTCCGTAATAGCAGAGCATAAATGTAGCCTTACTCCTATGATTCTATGGTGGCCTCCATTCTCCCGTCTTTAGTTTCTGACTGTCTTGCATTCACTGGTACTCAACTTATGCTCATTGGCCATTTCCTCCAAGCAAGAAATCAATGAAAAAGTAAGGAAGATTAGGAGATACCTAAGTGCCTTCCCTCTACTTTCCATTTACGCCTGTCTTTTCTCAACAGTGCCACCGCAATCATCAAATTGTGTAGTCTTCATAATAAGCTTTATCTTGATTCAGTTTTTAACCTATAAAATGTAGGTAATAATGATATCTAACTTCGATGATTGTTTTGAAGATTGAATAAGTAATTTGTTATGCTTAGAACATTGCCGTGAAGAGCAATCCTCATTAAATGGTAGCTTTAATTGATATTAGCAGTATCAATATTATTCAATTATCCTCTCACATTTATTTTGTCTCAATGAGGACAGAATATCTTGAGTATTAACAGATGTAAAGAAATGCAAAAGTAAGAAATCATTAACCAGCCTTATAGCTGTGTTAAAGAAAACCTCACAGGAAGCCCGAATTTCCCTGTCTATTCATACGCACTAGTCATACACGGAGTTAACTCAATTAGCTGCATCACTGAAACCTGAAGTGATGTGATAGCCTGGCCTTGTTATTCATGTGGGCAGAACTCTTTCACACATTCTCTCAGAATGGCAAAAGCATCGTTTTCTCTTTCTCATCTCTTCCTGTTCCCCTCTCATATATACTTATCCCCCGTAACTGAAATTATCAAGCTTTTCCAAACACAGTCTTAGACACAGAGACCGAGCTCCGAAGGTCACAGGCCAAGATGGAGAGAGTTCAGGTCCCCCCGCCCCAGAGTATTGAGACCTGGGATGGATTGTAAAAGGCTAGAACTTGGCTAGAGAGATGCCTTGTATCACTTGGACTGCTTACATATTTTTACAGCCCCTTTTGGTAGCTACAAGGGCTGCAAACTTTGCCCAGAACAAAAAAATAGAGAAGATAATTACTGGATTTCATAGTGTTCTAAAATGGCTGATATGAACTAAAAACTTAAATTCTGATTTTGGTTTACTCTCTTAGGCAGATGTATTGTTTATTTAACCAGGGACAATAGTTAAGGATATATATGCATTTCTAAGAATTTTTCTGAGCGTATCATCAGTACCAGATACTTACTGACGTTTATACCATAAAATCTGATTATATTATCAAAGTCATCTCTTTTACAATTTCTCTACTAATGACTTGAAATAATAATTGAATACAGTCAACAAATTTGCTTATAAAGTAATGCATAAAATTATGAGCAGTTGAGCTATAGAATAAATTAGATGGGGGAAGGACCAAATTATTCTTGAGCATAGTGGCTCGTGACATTTCATTCGCTGCAATCAGTTGACACCATATATTCATTAGCATATGTCCAGATGCCAGAAATGTAGGTACCTATTCATTGTTTTGTTTTTAGTTGACACATTTCCCTTATTTTACTTAAGTGTTTTTTCGTTTGTTTGTTTTGTTTTTGAGACAGAGTCTCACTCCGTCACCCAGGCTGAAGTGCAGTGGCATGATCTTGGCTCACTGCAAGCTCCGCCTCCTGGGTTCACGCCATGCTCCTGCCTCAGCCTCCCGAGTAGCTGCGACTACAGGCACCTGCCACCACACCCAGCCAATTTTTTGTATGTTTAGTAGAGACAGGGTTTCACCGTATTAGCCAGGATGGTCTCGATCTCCTGACCTCGTTATCTGCCCACCTAGGCCTCCCAAAGTGCTGCGATTACAGGCGTGAGGCACCGCGCCCGGCCTACTTAAGTGTTTTATTGTCCTAATTCTGGCTGATAAAATGTAGTTAAACAAAGTAATTTCACAATTTCATTTAACAACATGAAAGCAACCTTGGCATTGCATTGAATCTTAAAGTCTTTCTTCAAAGTAACATCTGTTTGGTAGAAATCTTTTCCACTTTATTTTTTCTAGCTATATTCACAATCCTGGTTTTTATCAAGTGTGCATCCTCTGAATATGGCATACACAAATGGAAACATTAAAAACACTTAAACACTTCATCAGTTTTCCCCCTTCTAACAGTATTGTTGAGGTTGATCTAAAGTGAAAATTCAGATAAAACAAGAACGGATACGGTAAGAATAAAAAGAAAAAAAGACAATTGGACTATCTGTGCTTGGTGTTTCTAGATGATTAATAATGTTATGCTAAGAATTGGCCATTTGTAAGAGATTGCCATATAAGGTAAGTAAAATGAAATAATTGCTACTCTTGAATTCTGCTTTTAAGAAACTGATTTCAAAAACTTCATAAACTCCACTTAATGATTTGAATCATACAGGCATATATATGTCTATAAATATATGTTTGTACATACACATAATATGCTATGCTAATAAAGGAAATACCTTCATGAAAAGTCATTTTTTTTATTGAATGTTTCAGATGTACATTACCAACACAATCAAAGCCAAGGGAACCAGACTTGCTAAGCCAGTTCTATGCTTGGGCTTAATGTGTTTGGCATTTCTTACTGGACTCAACAGAGTAGCAGAATATCGAAATCACTGGTCAGATGTTATAGCAGGCTTTCTGGTCGGAATATCTATAGCAGTATTTCTGGTAAGTACAAATTTACTTATATATCATTGGGTTTTTAATTAACTTGCATAATCACCTGTGGGAAAATACAAGTGTGAATCACTGGGTTTGTCTAAATGTAGTGTATCAAACAAATCATTCATTTAAGTATATAAGACAAATCATTTAAGTCATTCATTTCTTCCTCCTCCCCCATTTGTTCTGCCACAAGTCAGGTTTAGGGATGAAAAAATACAAATCCTACACTTAGAGTCGAACAATATATTTTCATATAAAATAGAGCTGGCCTAAAAATATACTGTCCCTCCCAAATAGTTTTTAAGACTGGGTAAAAACTGCCTATAATATTTTTTAAGGATTTATAACAAACTTTATATAAATCCTTAAAAAATATTATAGGTGAGTTTCAGGACTGGTTCGGATATTTTTTAAAGATTCCTCAGGGAAGTTGGCATGCTGGGGTATCAAGAGCATCCCAAAGTCCCCTAGTGCCTCCCTGCTGTACTTCCCCTGAGCCTCCATGTCCCAGTGCTAGCAGGTCAGCCTCACCTGTGAGATGAGGCGTTTTACGTCAGTAACTAAAAACTCATGAGTAGTTTCCAAGACCGTACCATGTCAAATCATATTTCACCACATAGTAAAGAGCATACACAGTGACTTCTAATGAAGTAAGCATTCCATTTATCTTATTATAAAATCCTCTAGGACTATTTCCATAGGTTTTGGTTGTTGGAAAATGCATTTTAGTCTGACTTTAGAATTCATCATTATTTATTTAATCAGAGGCAATAGTCAAGGGTTTATATGCATTTCTAAGTATTTTTCTGACTTATTATCAGTACCAAATACTTACTGATGTTTATACAATAAAATCTGATTATACTATTAAAGTATAGTATAAGTTGTGAGTGTATAACGTTTTATAAGTATGAGTATACAATAAACAGCCTGAACTTCCCTCTATTCATTTGCACTAATCATTATGAGTATATCACATTTTACTCAAATGAAACAATGTGTAGACTATGAATCAAAACATATTTTTGCATTGACACATTATAATTTAAAAAATACTTTATGTCCATTTTGATTAATTTAAATTGCCCTTACATGTAACTTAACTTTATTAGCCTCATTTTACTAGTTAATAATCAGTAAGCAAACACTTCAGTGAATCTTTCCAGCTACCAAATGTTGAAACATAATTTATGTACTGGGCATTTTAAATAAGTTATTTCCTCTAGAATCTCCTGCGGTAAAGTAGTCACCATGACCTCATCTCTGTACTGCATCCTGTGCTCCATTTTTTTTTTTTTTTTTTTTTTTTTTTTGATACCACTCTCTGTGATTCCCAAGGTCCCTGGAAGACTTAGACTCAACCTTCTCTCTTTCCTGGAGATATCTTGTAGCCTCGTGAAAACTGGGGCCCTGGCTTGAACCAAAACCTTTTTTTTTTTTTTTTCTTTTTGCATTCACTCACCACAGCTGAAACTGGTTAACATTCAAAAAGCAAAACCAACAACAAACTTTACATAAATCCTTAAAAAATATTATAGGCAAAGCCAAGAGCATGTAAGTAGCCAAAATTTCAAAGCACTAGTGTCAGATGCAACTGTGTTTCAGCTCTGTGGGTCCATAACATCTTCACTGGCATCTCATCAGCCTTCTTGTTTATCTGTAGCTGTTGCCACCTTCGCTATACTTCTAGTGAACACCTTACCTTACAAGGCCAACCTCAGAATGCTGGTGCCTTCCAAGTCGCTTCCCTGTCTGGTGAATGTTGAGCTGAGCTCTGGATCCCCCTTGAGCTCAAGACCCTCCAGTTGCACATGTTGAGAACGTTTCATGATAGCCCTTTGAACATTCCCATACTGCCAGGAAAATGACTTCGTGAAAAGATTATATGTAAAAAATGCCTATATAATAACTAAAAATGCATTTATGCATTCTTTCACAACCATTTATGAATGCGAATGCCTATAGGTAGGTATATTTAAATGTGGCTAAACAACAGCCTCCCTAAAGGATCATTATAAGGCTCTATAAAGGTTAAACAAAATAGTGCATGTTCAGCGAATGACTACATGAATGACTGGAAAAAGTTCCATAAACTATAGTTTGCTTCCTCTCAGTCCCTTTTACCCTATGTAAGGTTTGTGTTTTGAAAATGTATTTGCAGGATGATAAGACAAAGCTGAGGATAGAAGAGATGGGTTTTGTGGAACCAGGGAAACAGGATGGTGCAAATTGGCCCTCAGTGGCACAAAGAGGGAGGGTATCCATCATGTCCTCCAGGATATTTAAGGTGGAATGGTTTGGAGCCTGGTGGAACATGGAAGGTGATGTGGACGAGGCACAGGGAGCCTTCTATGATGATTCCCAGTTTTCTCATTTGGGAAACTCAGCACATTTATTTTGAGCAGTAACTCCAGCTCTGGCCTGCAGTATGTTGTAATATCCTAGGGTGTTTCTAATTATCTTGCAGTGTGTGCAGAATTCTAAAGTGATTCCAAAATAAAAATAATGCTAATCTACTCCAGGTCTCTATGTCTCAGTTAAAGGAATCCAGACCACCCAGTCACCCAGACTCAATGGCTAACATTGGTCTTTGTCTCATTCTCCTGTTTCATTCCACACACCAGTGATTCATTTAGGCCAGATTCATTTCCACTATAAAAATATTTCTTCCATGTCTTGTATCTTTGCTCTCTGACCATAACTTTTGAATTGTAGACATTCTTGCTTCATACTAAAATAGTGAGGCCTTCCCTGAACCATGTTTAAAATGACTTCTCCTCCTTGAGGATTCCTTTCCTCATTCCTTACTTTACTTTTCTACATAGGATGTTTCAACTTTTAATATGTAATATTAATTAATGTGTAATAAATTACTGTGCAATATACCATATGGAACATTTCTTGTTTTGCTTTGCTATCAATCCCACTAGAATGTAAGCTCTCTGTGAAGTCTTTTTCTTTGTTTTGTTCACAGCTTATCCCCAATAACTAGAACAAGGTCTGGTACAGAGGAAGTTCTGAATAAATATATAATGAATGAATTAATACAGGAAAGAATGATTAAAGAATTTTTTATTTACTTCCCGGAGTTCTTTTCAGGATTAAGTGAAATCCCACATGTAAGAAGTGAAGCCTAGTGCAGACAAGACACTGAATACCCCAGTGTTCACGTTTGATGACTATATTCAAACCCTTTACACACTTGAGATTTGGCTCAGACAAGATCCAGTTTCCCCAGGAAGTTTCCCTGTTTGGCTGATTTTTTCCATTTTTTCCTGAATTTCAACCACTCTTTCAGTCTGTCCTCTTATAATTTAATAAGGAATTATGTGCTGTGTTAATTGTATTACTATTATCTCATGGGCATTTTGTTTCAGGTTAGAGAGAATCACCGTACTTAGCAAAATACAAGACAAATACTAGTTGAACAATATTTGTAGATTATGATATTTATGACAGCATCAGGCAGAATAGCTCAAGTTTATTGAGACACAAAAATAGTTTGTCATGTTATCATATACAACAATAATAGTTATTGTGCTCTTTACTACATTAATGCAATTAACCCTCAGGACAGCTCAGTGAAATGTTTTTATTGTCTTCATTTTGCAGGCTTAAAAAAATTGAAGCCTGATTATATAAAGTAACTTGCCCATGTTTACAAAATTAGTAACTGAGAGATCCAGGATTATGATCCAGACCAGTTTGACCCCAAAGCCCATGCACTTAACACCATGCAATAATGATGTTTCATTTGCCACAAAGAGTGAAAATGAACAAGAATGGATCAGATTAAGTTATCATCACGACAGGAAAAAGAAAATATATATGTAGTGATGATTTACTCATATCATCTTGGTAGGAGAGAATAGAATTACAAGAATTATACACGCGGAAATCACTAAAGTAAAACCAGAACATCTGAAAGCAAAGTAATATTAAATTATATAAGCACATCAGAAAATTTGAGAATTTCTGTCCTAGATGCTTGCTCATTCATTAATCTGATCCCTCACTGTGACAGTGGGAACACAGCAGTGAGCAAAAAAGAGCATCTTTGCATTTGTGGAACTTGGAAGAGACACATCAATCAAAGTATTACTTTAAATGATGTTTAGTTTCATACTAAGTGCTCTGATAAAAATAATCACAGCTCCATGTGAGCAAAAAGCAAACAAACAAAAACAAAATAAACCATCCCAGCTAGGAGTTCAAGGAAGGCATCCACGTGGAAGTGAAGCTGAGATGAGATATCATGGCTGAGTTAGATATGGCATCCAAAGACAGTGGAGGTGAGGAGTATCCAAACAGCAGGAAGTGAAAGGTAACAGAAAGCGTTTTGAAAACGGAGAAGGAAGGCTGCAAAAGTGGGGCTGGGCCAGAGTTTACACATTAAGAAAAACGGAAAGCCAAGCAATGAATGGCTTTAAGGGGGTAACATAATCCAGTTTGCATTTGGAAAGATCATTCTCACATTATGGTGGAAATAGAAGGGCCAAGATTAGATTTAGAGAGATAGTTTAGAAAGCTGTGTAGGAATCCAGGCAACAGGTGGTGGTTGCTTCGTTTTTGGAGTTGATAAAATGAAGCAAATATAAGAAATCAAGATATTTAGGTATCAAGATATTTAGAAAGTAACACTGAGCAGATTCAGTAACTGGTCAAGTGTAAGAAGTGTAAAGGATTAATTCAAGTTTTTAGCCTTGTGAATCTGCATTGGGGCGGAGGTGGGTGTTGGGGGGTGGGGTGGCATGTTGCCTTTCCTTGAAAGTGTCCAGAGAAAAGATCAAGTTTGGAGTGGGTGCTGGAGAGGGCAGGTCTTGAGTTTAGTTTTGAGTAGTTGTTGAATTGTCATACCTTTGCCAGCCAAAGAAATGACGTTAACTTAGTGATCTATTGCAACCTCTTTGCTTTCTAATTGATAAAAGTGAGACGCAGAGAACTGTCTGAGAATGTATAGACTCAGGCATGCCCAGGATCAAAAACCAGGTCCCTCACTTTTTCTTATCACCATTTTTACAGACAAGACATCTGTTCCATATTGTAAATGTTAGCAGACAAGACTTATTAAATATTGGAATATAACTCTGCAGAGGATTAGGTAATTTCTTTCCTAATAATTAAAATACTAAGAGTAAGAAGAATAATCATCGTTGTTATTGTTGGCTAAAATTCTTGATTATATCCTTTGTATTTTAGAGTAGTGGTCAGCCAGCCAACTGCGGCCCATAGACCAAATTCGATCTGCTACTTATCTTTGTAAAGAAAGTTATATTTGAATAATGACACTCCCATTTGTTTATAAACTGTCCATGGCTATTTTTGCACCAAAAAGGAGGAGTTGAATAGTTGCTGCAAAGGTTGTAAGGCTGCAAAGCCAAAAATATTTACTGTCTTCCTTTTACAGACAAAATTTGCTTACCTTATCTCTAGAGCAATCAGTATCAGACATTTGTGGGGTCATGAAGCTGGTAACACCATGAGGTAGTAGCTTTATCAAGTACCCATCTCCAAGCCCTTACTGTCCCCTTACTTTAAAGATCTTTAAAATGGCAACTGCAAAGTTGAGGTATCAAATTATCAGGCTTTGATCTATGTTTCTAATCTGTAGTTCTTCTGGGAAGTGGAAGGATAAGAAATCTGTAACAATTTGCAAAGAAGTATTTTTCTGACATAAAATCTCAGTAGGTGTTATTATATTGTAGATTTGTAAATTTTATTTAAAAACTGGAAAGCAACAAAGATCTAATTGATCTAATTGGCCTTTGAAGATATTCAGTAATGAACTCTACTAAAGAAAAGGCTTTTCATTGTAGCATTTGTGAAAATATGAAATGTAAATGTATATATTAAGTGCTTACTTTACAAAATGAATGTTAAGTTATAGCTGCAAATGAGGCCTGTATTTTGATTTGTAATAGAATATGAAACAAAATAAAACTCAAGAATACCTTTACCAAGAATACCTTGTTATTGTGTAAGCAAACAGTAGCAAATAATCTTCCTGGTATGTTTAATTCATTATTTCTTAAATATGATTCACCTGCATTAGAAGCTTCTCGAATGCATTTTTGAAGTGCCAACTCCTAGGCCCCATTCTTCATTTACTAAATCAGAATCTTTAGGGGAGGGCTTAGGAATATGCATTTTTAACAATGCCAAAATGTATTTTTATGCACATTAAGGATGAGAACCTCTGGTTTAGTTCAAATTCTGTCACCTGTGAGATATAATCCATTGAAACAAGGGTCAATTTTCTTTATGTAGAGGGCTTTCTATTTCAGTGGTAGCCCCAGTAAGCTATTTTTGGAATACCAAGTATATATGGGACACAATAATAGACGATAAACTAGGTTAATTAAGGGATGCTGCTAAATTAGAGAGTGCCAATTGTAGAAGGTTTATTATGAATATAGTGATACTGAAGCAATGAAAAACAATTAGCATTTAAATTCAGTTGCAGATTAGCCATATTGGGAAAAGGTTAGCTTGCTATGAATTTTTATAAGGTTATAGTGTTATGATTGATTTGAGCATTGACTATACTTTAATGTAATGAAAATTTTTGAATAATAAAATTGTCATAATTAAGTGAGCTACATATTAACTGATGAATTTTCTTAAACATATCTGCATTGGAGTAGCTATTAACATTTATACAATAAACTTTACAATAAATGTATACAATAAATCTGGATATAAATTCATATACATGTAATATTTAAGTAATTTTAATACTTTCTTACATGTTTAGATTTATTAAGCTCCTCAAAAGGGTGAAAGTCACAGTGAGCACAGTTTACTCTAACTGTAATTGTTTTCTGAAATTTTAGGTTGTGTGCGTGGTAAATAATTTCAAAGGAAGACAAGCAGAAAATGAGCATATACACATGGATAATCTGGCACAGATGCCAATGATCAGCATTCCTCGAGTAGAAAGTCCTTTGGAAAAGGTAACATCTGTACAGGTGATTCACAATTTAAATTCTAAATTATAATAACTAGAGCAAATGAATCATTATTCCTGTATGTATATCTGGAGCATGTCCACACAGTTTATGTTGATTTACTTAGTGTAATGTGATATTTAGCAAGAATTTAGCCACTAAAGAGATAATCATAGAAAAATATATATCACATTTAAAAAATCTGTTTGTAGGCCGGTCACAATGACTCGCACCTGGCCTGTAATCAATCCCAGCTTTTTGGGAGGCCAAGGCGGGCAGATCACTTGAGACCAGGAGTTCAAGACCAGCCTGGCCAACATGGAGAAACCTCATCTCTACCAAAAAAAATACAAAAATTAGCTGGGCGTGGTGGCATGCACCTGTAATCCCAGCTACTTGGGAGGCTGAGGCACCAGAATCACTTGAACCTGGAGGCAAAGGTTGCAATGAGCCAAGATCATGCCACTGCAGTCCAGCTTAGGCAACAGAGTGAGACTCCGTATCAAAAAATCAAATATCTGTTTGTCTTCCTCATGCTAAAAGCTGAGGAGTACCTGTGTGTGAAATCCATTTAGTACTTTGCTGTAGTTTCTAAATAAGGAACATTGTGTACTGGTCTCACACAGAGGAAAAATAAGATAGTTCTACTTGTGGATATATGCATTTTTTACAAAATATATTCCACGTCTTCCATGCTCCATTTATATGAGAAAGTGCTCAGCACAATGCCTGGCACACTTTCACGGTTCAATAAATATTTGTTGAATCTCAGTGCGCAAAGGTCTGACATCAGGAAAACACCAGTCGTGCTGTCCTAATC
Organism: Hylobates moloch; assembly: GCF_009828535.3. Taxonomy (NCBI): domain Eukaryota; kingdom Metazoa; phylum Chordata; class Mammalia; order Primates; family Hylobatidae; genus Hylobates; species Hylobates moloch. Next base: position 127,855,305 of record NW_026652280.1, read on the forward strand.
AGGGAGATTCTGAGACTCTGTTGGGCTGAATGCAGCCAGAGGGTAGCACTTGGACTGGTAGGCCAAGGCCTCGTTGGGCATGGCAGTGAGCACAGAAAGCAGGTAAATACTTTCCTTGAGACTTTTGTGAACCACATAGGATAATATTTCCTAAATGTTGGTGCAGTTATGTGCATTTGTAACTAGTTAAATGGTTGCTCTGAGGGCTACTAGTAGCTTCTCTTCAGTCTTGTTCAGTTCCACATTTGGTCAATATCTTAGCTGAAGAGTCAGTTACACACTAATCAGGTGTTCAGATTGTGTGAATCTGTGAGAGATAATTAACATATTCAATGAAAGAATAAAAATTCTTCAGTCACTGCAATAAGATACAATTCATAATTAACGAGAAATAAAGGAAACATTTTGTATTTGGATTTTTTTTAAAACTTCACGTGTAAAGTAGGGTAAATCCAGATTAACTGCACAAATGAAAAAGGCTTGGGGTGTAATAGGCACCGAATCAACATGTGTCAACCGCATGATAAGGCTGCCAAAAGAGTTAAATGATCTTAAGGCCCACTTGGGGAAAATGATACCCTGAATGAGGGGATTGACGGTGTGCATTGCTAGGCTCTGGTCAGACCAACTTTGAATATTGTGTACTGATCTTGACAACACAGTTTTAAAGTGGGCATTGATAAAATAGTTGACACTCAATAAATATTTGTTAAATGAGTGAATTAATGTCTTTAGGATGTACTCAACATCATGGATTATGAGGGACTGTTGCAGGAACAAAAACATGCTTAAAGAAAACTCATGAAAGAAGCAATAGCTTCCCATAAGAATCTGAAGGGCTCTTGTATGACAGAGGGATGAGATTTGTTCTGGAGGGTGTCTGAGATAACAGTTAGGACAAAACAAAACAAAGAAAAGTGAGTGTAAAAAGATAAATAATGGCTAGAAAGAAGAAAAAACTCTGAAAATGAAATGGCTGCCTTAAGAGAGATAAAATTTCCTTTTACTATAGGAATTCCAGAATAGCTAAATAATTACTTGCCCATGATACTTTGGAGAGAATTCAGGCATTCAGGTAAGGATAGAAGTACTTAATAATAATAATATACTAACACTAATAATGACTACCATTTAATGATCATCAGTATGTGTCAAGTCCTGTGCTGATGGTTTATATAAATTCCACAAACTACTTCTGTGCTCTACGAATACAATTTCAGTCCTCACAGCAATTTTTAAACATGATCCTCATTATAATGGTAAGAACTGCTAATTCTCAGTATTTCATCTCCCCTACTTCCTTTAAGTAATTGAATTCCCTAATTTTAGCTATATTCATGACTGTCCAGCTACAATCTATATTTCCCAGCTTCCCTTGCAGTTAGGTGTTACCATGAAACCAAGTTTAGACAAATGGAATGTCAGCAGAAGGGATAAGTTCAACCTCTGATTTATCTCTTTGAAGACTCTTGCCCTGGACATTCTCTACCCCTTCTCACCAAATGAAAAAGGTAATGACTGGAGCAACCTTGGAAATCACTTTGTAAGATGACCAATCTATCCTGTAGTCTGGGTCCCTGGATGAGCTTATGGAGCAGATTTCACCCAGCCTAGATGGTTCTGAGAAAGAAGTGAACTACTTTCTCTCTAAGCCATTGAATTGTTCTAATTTCTTTTCTATAGTGACTTAGCTGATATCCTATTGTAATGCATATTCCCGTTTTTACAGTTAAGAAAACTGAACTTCCAAATGGTTAAGTAATTTGCAAAAGTCCAGATCATTGATAAGCAGCTGAGAAAAATTATACAATGTAATGTTTTGAGACACATACCTATGTCAGAAAATATGTTTAAAAGCTGAATAATCTGTACAAAATTAGATCTTGTTTAATTTACTAAATAAAGTTTAAAAATAGTAGAATTTAGCCCAGGGATAGTGGTCCATGCTTGTAATCCCAGCGCTTTGGGAGGCTAAGGTGGAAGGAAGGATCGCTTGAGGTCAGGATTTCGAGACCACCCTGGGCTGTAACAATAGTGAGACTCCATTTCTACAAAAAATAAAAAATAAAAATTGGCCAGGTGCGGTGGCATGCGCCTGTAGTACTAGAGACTCAGGAGGCTGAGATAGGAGGATTGCTTGAGCCCAGGAGTTCAAGGCTGCAGTGTGCTATGATCACACCACTGTACTCCAGCCTGGGCAACAGATGGAGACCCCATCCCTGACCCCATCTCTAAAAAAAAAAAGGGTTGTGAAATATAGGAAGAGATCTTAGACATATTTTGAATAATATGGTCAGGGCAACTATTACAACCTTTTCATTTTGTGTACCTCTGAAATTATCTTCAATAATAATCACTGCCGTCTACTTTTTAACATTTATTTGCGTGAGTGTTTTTTTGGTAGCTTTCTAGCATTGCCAAATATTCATATATATCATTGCATCATTGTATCTATTAAATTATTTAAAAGGTTCTTGTTGATGTTATGCTAGTTCATTTTTATTTATAGTGAGCTTTGAAATATTAGATAGTAAAATCAAAAATATTCTATTCATCTATAAATTGTTAGGGATGAGTATTCATTAATATATGTATTCATGTACATATTAGGTTAAGTGGCATGTTTCTTTTATTAATTTTTTGGTTCATAACAAATTTATGCGCTCTGTTTTCACTCCGGTAGCTAGGAAATAAAAACGGTTTGAATCTGATTTGGTTCCCCCCTTACTCACTATAGTGCATTGGCACCACACCCTGCTGAGCTCCAGCTTTACTCTCCCATCTTTTTATTCCTGTTCCCAGGCAGAATGCTGTCTGCACAGTGCAGGTTCTGCCCCCTGCGCTCACACAGAGCATGGGATGATCACAAGGCCAGGTGCTGAGAATACATCTCAGGCTTGCCTTTGTAACTGCGCTGCTGAGAGGACATGTATTTGTGTTCATCAGGCAGAAAGGGAGGAGGGCTACCACTTAAGGGAAGCCTACAATAGCTTTCTTTTTTCGTGTGTGATAAGGAGCATTTGGGATAAATACACAGCAGGTCTTCGAATTACATCGTTTCATTCAATATCATTTCTAACACCGATGAGGAAAAAAAAAAAAAAAACACTCTCTGGCTAGGGCTGCTGTCTGTGTGGAGTTTGCACGTTCTCCCCATATCTGCATGGCTTTTCTACCCCGTTTTCCTCCCACCTCCCAAAGATGTACCTATTAGGTGAAGTGGCATGTTTAAACGGTCCCAGTGTGGGTGAGTGTGACGTGCGTGTTAGTGCATCTGCTGTGGGATGGCATCCTGTCCAGGGCTGGTTACTGCCTTGTGCCCTGAGTGGCTATGCTAGGCTCTGGCCACCTGCTACCCTGAACTGAAATAATTGGGCAGATAATTATCATGCTTGTTTTTATTAATCTTTCTTAAATATATGTATAATCACATTTATTCTAATGTTTTATACTAGAAGCATTTTGGTCTTTATTTAGAAGTTTGGTGATGTCTTTGTGACCAGAAATATGCCATAGAAACTTAATTCCTGTTTATATCAATTAGCCTATGGTCAAATTGGTTTCATTATACTTCATTCTACTTAAACTTCATTTCCAAGAGCCTGTCAACATCACTAAGTGAGTACTCACCTTATTGGATTCATCATGGCTCATACTGGTAAACAAGTAAATGCAAAATTCTTCCCAGTACTTTGATCTTAATAATTGATAGTTGGAGAGTGACATTAGACCTTAAAGCTGGCCCTCTGAAAAAAGTAAGGGAGCCTGGTGTGAAAGTTTGGTCTGCAAGTATGACCAAGAGTTAGCATTATTACGCCAAGCTGTCATTTTCTGGTTGTCACTTTTGTATGGAGAAGGCAAAGGGTTTCGTTTAGAAGTTATGTACTTATATAACCTTTTATGTTCAAAGTACATGTTTGATAAACTATAAGCTGCAGTGTAATTATAGTATAGCATACAAGCATTCTTTATTTTTACACCAGCAATTTATCCCTTAATTATAGGAGTTTTTCATATAGTTAATTACCATAGTTTATGAGGAAAAGTCCTGATTTTTCTGAAAGACAAGTATATCTGAACATTCATTACATTTGGTTTGTGAAAAGAATTAATCATCTGTGGAAACTGGCCCATTGTATCCCAACGTCCACTAAATATTCAGGTTACTAGTAACTTTTTTGTGACTGTTTGTCATATGAAAATATATACGCTAAAATATACATGAGTAGTGAATTATTAAATCAATGGGATCTAGTACATCGTAGTGTAGTGTTTCTGCTCGTAGGTTCTGGGGGCAAACTAGCTGAGAATTTTGGATAATTTTGACCTTAGGCAACTCACTTAAATGCTTGGTGATTTGGTTTTCTCTTTCATAAACTGATCATCATTTGAGTTCAATAAGTTAATGGTAAAGCACTTAAACTGTGTCTGGTACCAGTGAAACCCTTAATAATCATAACTATAATTATTATTATTATTTAACAGCTAAGACGGATGAGGTAAATCAAAACATGGAAAGTTTTCCAATATATATTGGAAAGTTTTTTTAAAAAGACTTTATATGTATATTAAATGTATATATAATAAAATAAATTATGCGAAATACCATCTATTTATCTTTAGTAGTATAGAAAGGAACATGTGGATGAGAGAAAGAGAGAAAGAAAAGAATAAAGAAAAGAAAGAAGGGAAGGGAAGGGAGGGTAGGGGAGGGGGAAACAGACACCAGTCAAAGCAATGCTTAAACTTAAGGAGGCAACTGAGGTTAGTGGACCATGACCTTATCCACATTCCTGACCCTTCCTTCCTTCCTCCCTCCCTCCCTCCCTTCCTTCCTTCCTTCCTTCCTTCCTTCCTTCCTTCCTTCCTTCCTTCCTTCTTTTCCTACTTTTCCTACTATACTATTCGTAAATAATTTTATGACTGAAAATCATTATCTTTTTAAAAATTATTCAATTATTTAAGCTGCTTTCTAAGGAGGTTCCAGTGCTTCCTCATTGGATTGACTGCTGATATGTTCAGATTGACAAAAGGCCCTCAGAAAAACTCCCCCAGGGTAATTTAAAACCCTGTACTTCCTTAGGGCTCACACGACCTTTCTGAAAGTGTTTGATTTATTTTTCTCTGCCAAATTGTGCATGGAAATCTTGGCGGTAGCTCTCCCACCTTCATGCCAAGGGTTCAGCTTTTTGTGGCATCTGCAGCCATCCCCATTTTACGTACCATTAGCCCTGGGGCCCTTCATGTGAGCTGTGTGCAGGTGCTTGTCATTTACAGATCCACAAACCCCCCATCTACCCAAGGACCCAGGGAGCCAAATCTCCTCATGGGTCACACCACCCCTTTCTCTCAAATTCATGCTTTTCTGGCTCGAGTCTTCAATGGCCCACATATCTCAAAAAAAAAAGCATCGGTGTTGCTGGCTTCAGGATATCTCCGGACACAAGGACTCCATTAATTATCCTTAGGAGTCCAAGAAACAAATTTCTGACTCTAGGAAATAGAGATGGAGATGTTTACATTTTATTACATTTACACTCCTATATTATCAAAAATAATGTAGGAATTAATATCTTAATAGCTGTGTCACCAAGAGTGAAGAGTAAAGTAAAATTTTTTTTTTGGCATTTTGACTAGATCTGGTGTAACTAAATCCAGCTTTAGGAAATCCCACAAAGGACAATTCCATTTTTCCTTTGCTCTTAAAGAACTACAATGCTGTATGTGTAGCTAAAATTCTATGCAGCCTCACTAATGTCCCAAAATTCCAGAGGGAGAATGACAGCTAGGAGCAATCTCTAACAGAATAAGGAGTCCGTTTCATTTCCAGAACATCTCAACACCTTGGATCAACACCATTTTGAGACAGAGTTAGCAAATAAGCAAATACCGAAAGAAAGCTCTCAGACAAGAAGCTGTCCTTGGATAGGCTTCTCACTATTAGGGGTTCATGCCAGATGAAGGAAACCTTTTGTGAACTGGATGGGTACCCCACACCTGGATGGGGAGTTACCTTTATTCAAAACCAAAAGCTGCCTCCAAGGATTACACATACTCCTGGAATAGAAGTTAGACTGAACTAATCAGTAGTCTTCCTGGTTTCAACAAACATAATGAAAAATTGTATAGAAACAAAGTGACCTTCCGAAAATGCTCACGGTCTTAGCTTCTCACAATCCATTCAGACTGATGGTAGAAAACTACATCCTCCAGATCTTCTGCTCAGGATCTAAGTGGAGGATTCCCTAGCAATTCATGGTTATCATTAAGAGATAACTGATGAATCTTTTCCCATTCAATTTAGGAAAATGAACTGAGCTAAATCTGTCCTATTTCAAGCATGAATAATCAGGACAAGAACTTAAATCCTTTAAAAAAACACAGAATAGAGAGAAAGAGATATTTTAATAGAGCATTAAAAAAAGAAAAAATTATAAGAAATTTGGTTGGGCGCAGTGGCTCACACCTGTAATCCCAGCACTTTGGGAGGCCAAGGCGGGTGGATCACCTGAGGTCAGGAGTTCGAGGGCCAACATGACAAAACACCGCCTCTACTAAAAATACAAAAATTAGCTGGGCATGGTGGCACGTGCCTGTAGTCCCAGCTACTTGGGAAGCTGAGGCAGGAGAATCGCTTGAACCCGGGGGGGCAGAGGTTGCAGCAGGCCAAGATCGTGGCACTGCACTCCAGCCTGGACAACAGAGTGAGACTTCATCAGAAAAAAAAGAAAAAAGATTACAATAAATATAATTAAATGTATTATAGATAGCATCTTCTTTCCACAGACAAGGAAATTAAAGAAAACATGTGAAATGAATGTCAGATGAAAGATAGCTGACACCTCAGAAATGTAATATAAGAAAACAAATGATGCCATGGTGGGATGAAAACTATACTAGAAACCATAAAGAACAAAGTCCACGCTGGAAAAAGTTGTCGGTTATATTACTGACAGGTTTTATAATTTAAAAAAATGAGAATTAAATTGATATCTGAGAAAAGATGATAGATATGGAGGACACACGACAGAATCCTAACATACGAATCATCGTATCTGAAGAAGATGACAAATGGGGCAATAGCAATATTCAGAAATATACTTTAAAGGAACTTTTCTTCCAAATAAATACTTGAATCTTTAAGCTGGAAGGGTTAAACAGATACAAAACAACTATGGAAATATATATATTGGAATTAGATGTTTCTCAGTGAAATTTTTGAATTTCAGTACTGGAGAAAGGACCCTATAGATTCCATGATAGGTAGTAGTATTGTTCCCAGTTGTCAGCTATTTCCTTCCTTAGGCAGAGTGTTCTTCCCTACTCCAGTTACTTTGGACTTGGTCAATAACATGTGAATAGACCTGATATAAACTTCATTAATCAGAAACATGTAGAGCTATCATGAGTTTCTGCCAGTATTCTTGCTTCTGCCTTCTTGCAGGAAAAGATCATTTTCCAGACAAGTACTGCTGCCTCAGCCTGGGCTGTAAAATGGAAAGACAGGAGAAGCCAGCCTGCCCCCAACCTGTGGCCTAGAGCAGATTCATAGAACCTGGCCAACAACATGTAGTATGAGGATGAAATAAATATTATTGTTGGAAGCCACTGAGCCTTTGGAGTTGTTACACAGTATATATATATATACATATATATGTGCATATATAGTACTAGGTAATACTATATACGTAGTATATACATACACACACTGTATATATACTAGGCATATAGCATTACCTGGTGAAAACTAATACAACCACAACGACAGAAAGAGTTGTTTACCTACCCAAGGCTGATAGCATGCTGGTCTCAGACTTGTGCCTGCATAACATTGGATGCAAGATCTATCCTACTCTAATGTAGATGGAGTAATGTCTTCAGAATTTTTAAGGAATTAGTTTGTGACATAATCATATTTCCACCCAAAAGGTCCTTTAAGTATTAAAATAACCATAAAATATCAGCTATGCAAGAATTTAGGAATTACACTAATCACAGAAAGGTACAGAAAATGTTTAGCAATTAACTGAGTAATACACCAGTAACTAGAGATCAAATTAGGATACGAATGAATTGGCAGAAAGAATAGAAACCATTTAAATATAAAACTTAATTAGATTTAACTGTGGTAAAATAAAGTAACAGAAACTGTAAAAAACTATAAAATTTAAGTAGAAGATATATCAGAAAAGAAAATTATCTAAGATGACAAAATGAGACAAATTCTAGATAATACCAGCAAAAATGTAAAAGTATAAGATTCTCCAGATTTCATAAAGGTAGAACTCATTATCACTGCTTCATTCTTGGCATTGCTAACTAGGAAAAATGTTCAAGCATTTTAAAAAATAAGTTACCAAGAGTAGTTTAAAATGATTTATAAAAGGCCAATTACAAAGTATAAAATATAAACAACACACATGTCAAAAAGTTGATGTCTGTAATATAGAAAACATCCTAATTGGTAAAGTTCATGAATAGGCAAATCATTAGAGAGTAAATACAATTAGGAAATAAATACATGGAAAAGTGTTCTGTGTGACCTTGGATGAACGTTATGAAGGATCTTTTATGCAACATTAAGAAGTTGATTCTTATCCTGTAAGCAATTGAGTACCTTCCAAAAAGGACTTCCTTAAAGTCCTTCCATAAAGGACTTTAAGGAAGTGAGTAGTTTAATTCCTAAATGGCTTGTTCAGAGAGGAGAATAAGAGAGCAGCATGGAAGAACAAAAGAATCGGAAAGGCTATCGTAAGAATCCAGTTGAATGCTGCAGATGATGCTTACTTAATCTTAGTAAAGCCCAGCACGTTACGCCATTTTGACTGATGAGATGTCATTTGGCAAAGTCTGCTGTTAGGTGCTGATTTAAAGGACTTATCTCACCTCATGATTTACAGTACAAAAGGGCTCCCAGCCAGAGTGTCACTAAGAAAACCATCCCTCTCCCTTACCCATAGTATATGCTGATCCTTCATCTATGGCCTTTCCCCGTTCTTTCTTCACGGATTCCTCTCCTTTGTAACTAACGGATAAGGTGTGCATTGGCAGTCCTGCCAGATGATCCTCATAGGTCAGACTGCAGTCACCCCAACAGCAAAGCACTGAGCTCTGTAATCCTTCTGTCTCTCCTGCCTGTGCTTATTCTCACTCCAAGGGCCAATGCTGGGTCTATGAGACTGGCATAGGTCAGCACGTGGAGATAATGTATGAATTATCCATTTTAACTGATGCCATATAGAAAACATAGAGAAAAAGGCTTTATCTGGTAAAAGAACAAAAATATTTAAAAATAAATATAAGAATGAATAGGATTTGATAGAAAATGGCATATTTCCAATAGATCTAAGGGAAATTAATATCCATATAGTTTTATTAAGGCAGGTACAGCAGGCCACAATAACCACTGCTGGCTAATTTGAAAATGCTTTTTGAGGAAATGATTTTTTCCATCTAAACCCAGGCATTATTTTTTCTTAGGTTGGTGTGCTCCTAATCAGTTGAACCAAAGGGAATTCTCTCTTCCCAAAAAGAGACGGAAAGTAATGATAGGAATAGTTTACAAGATTCAGTTTTATACTTAGGATAAGGGGCTTTTCACCAACCTATACTACCCAATGAAGCTCATCATGTAAAAGCACACCCCTCTTAACAGACACATCAGCTGAATGAAAGTGATAAGAAGTGATGACAGCTCCAAAATCTAGAAATATTATAATGAATATGTACTATTACAGATGAAAATTACCATGTTTAATTCCCATGGCAACTGCAAAAAAAATTATACGGATAGGAATGTTCTGAAAGAGCTCACGGTGACCCAAGGAATTGAACTTTACATTGATTGACTATTTTGTAGATTTTATAAGATTACAGTGGTCATGGTAAAATGGGAACTGGAATGTAGTCAGAGTGATGGGTGGACAGAGAGCTTGGATTTTGCAGCTAGGTTTGAAGCCTGGTTCAGCTGCATAATAATGAAGTGGAGTTAGACAAATCACTCCTCTCCTTATCTGAAGAACTGATACAGTGATGGTTTCCCTGTAGGATAATTGTTGGAATTAACACATCACAGATAAACTTCTTGGCACATAGTAGGTGCTTCACACGAGTTAGTTCCCTCCCGCAACAATCATTTCTTTAATGGGATTTTTTTTAAATTTCACACTAGGATACTCCCATACAAAGACTTCATGGATTTAAAAGTTTATACAGATTGTCTATTTCATACATTGCACATATGCAGGAAATACTGTAGTATAAAATGTTGCATATATTAGTGTCATAGCAATAGCAAAACAATCCTGTGGTTTCTTGCCAAGACAAATATGGTTATACATTACTGTGTTCCCTGTGATAAATTCCTTTGAGGTTTCAGAATGCTGTGCGTAACGCTGGCAATCTATTTAAGATTCAGTTGATTTTCTATAATGCAAATCTTTGTTTTACAGAACTGCTGAACTGTAATATAAATGTTATATAGGACCTTGTCAAAACAATCTTATTAGTGATTAGATATTGGAATAGTTAGTGAAACTAAATATGTTCATATTTAGGCATTTTTCTTAATCTAAGCTTTGAGCATTTATTAAAAATATTTGAAGTAAATCAATATTTACAAGCTATACTGTGTTCTCATTTGTAAAATTTAATTTTGTTTAAAAAAAGGAAATTGAAAGTAGAAGCTTAAAAATGTCCAACAGGCATCAACATTTTAGGTTGAAAATACTAGCACATTCTGTTATTATTTTGCCATATGTCATTTTCCTATCTGTACTCCAGTATACTCAGAATCTATTTTTCCACACTATTTATGAATTATTACATACTACACGAAAAATAAAAGACAGCTTTCCCCCTCAGTTATCTAACAGGCCTTTTATAAAAGCATCTTTCATTAAATTACTTTGGAATATAGACTAGAAGCTTTCTCATCTGATTTATGTGAATAAATATAGAATTGGTGACTGTATCTTTAAATTATATGATTCATTCAGTCATTAGTTAAGGAGAGAATAATCAGTGATAGATTTAAAAATCATTTCCAATGCCCACATAGTTACACATGGATGGGAACCTGATCCCAGCCATTCATCTCCCTCTTTTTTCAGGTCTATTTCCTTATTGGGGACCATCCTGGTGACACTATGGAGGGCCTTCAAAATCAATCAGAAGATTGCAGTTCTGTGAAAACATTTTGTTGAAAAAATATAAAATTTTATTTGACTAAAACTAGGTAAATAAGCAATGACTGAATTCACAGTTTTATGAAACAGTTTATTTTTCACAGTTTTGATTAAAGAAGCAATCCGTAAATAATTTGTATATATTTATGATCTGAAAATCTGAATAAGCAAAACAAAAAATGAATAGGAAGTATCTATGGGGTCATCACAACAATCACAGGAAACATTTTCTTAAAATAACCTTCGAGACCCAATGAACGTGTGTATGAGTTTGTATTGAATACAGAATTTCCCTGTATATTTTATTGCTTTTATTCACATAACAATGCATCATAGATATGATTTCAGATCAACAAATATACCAGTCATATCAGGCATACTATTAAGAGCTAATCTTCAATTATAGCTTAATATGTGCTTGGAATTATGCAGAGAACTTCATATATGAAATATGTGAAGTCATTTGAGTGTGTCTTATTTCCATTTTACGGAGCAAGGGACATAGGTTAATACACCCAAGGTCATACAACTGGTCTGTGTTCTGAAACAAGCATATGAATCCTTACTTTCCATTTTCAAAGAAATATGTTCCATATTTGTCACTTCAGAGCTCCAAATCATAATCACTGTGCTGCATAATAACATTATATTATTAAAAGTTATAATCCATATAAATTCTCTAACCATTACATTTGTTCAACATAGATTATTGCTTCCACTTCCAATTTTCCACAATTATAAGTACTACTAAGGTAAATGTTCCTTAAATATATATTTTTGTAAGCTCAATTAATAATTTAAGATAAATTCATAGACATAGAACTGCAGAAACAGAGTATGAACACTTTAAAGGCTTTTGGTTGAATTCATATCTGTATGGTCTCTGCAACAATGGAGAACATTGTTCTTCATAATCTTTACAATCTTATAGGCCAAAAATAAATAAAGTTCTCATTTCAATTTATATTTTTGAATATTTTTCAATAAACTTATTTTGTATTTTTCTTTTGTACTGAAATAACCAGATGATAAAACAATAATTCAATAACTGACAAGCCAAATTTTAGACATGTCTTGGCCTTTAGACTTCATGTTATGGCTGGTGGGCCTAATTTTTTTTAATTGGGATTTATTAAAGCATAATTTGCATCCTGTTACATCCTTTCTTGGCATATAGTTTTATGAGTTTTGACGAATGCATACTTTCATGAAATTATCACCGTAATCAAGTCAGAGAATGTTTCTGTGACTCCCAAATGTTTCAGCCTTCCCCTTTGTAGTCATCCCTCCTTCAATCTCCAACTTCGAGAAACCACTGATTTGTTTTGGTTCCTCGCATTTTGCCATTCTCAGGATATTATATAAGTGGACTCATGCATTTTGAGTTTTTGAGTCTGACTTATTTGTTACATGCATCTGTAGTCTGTGTTTTTCCCATTTAATTGCTGAGTAGTATCCTGTTGTATGGATGCACCACAGTTTGTTTATCCATTTACCAATTGAAGGTTGGGTTATTTCCATGTTTTGGCAATTATGAATAAAGCTGATATAAACATTCATATACAGATTTTGGGAGTATATATATTTTATTTCTTTTAGATAAATACCTAGCAGTGAGATTGCCAGGTTGTATGGTAAACATATATTTACCTTTATAAAACATTTTTCAAGTTATCTGTGTCATTTCTAATGGCCCTTATGATTTTGAGTGGTTCTGAGATGAATCTTGATGTAGCTCACTCAGATTTTTATCAACTGGTGCCTCTTTGTGAAAATAAGCAAGTTTTTAAATGAGGAGTTTTAATCAACTCCTGGTTCTACAAGAATTTATCATGCACTTGGTCCATTGTCCACATCCTCCGATTCTTCTCTGTCAAGTAGTGTTAGGATGCTTATTTAGTAAATCTAAAGCATTTTAAAAAGTTAAAGGAAAATGAAATAACTAAGAAGCAGCCAATTTTATAGGTTAAAGTGTTAGTATATAAAACAAGGCATGGATACAATTTACTGTTGAGTTATCTTATCATCAGCTGTTATGTATAGTGAAATTTTATTTATAATCAGATTTGTAATATATGAAATGTAACAAATATCAAATACAGAGCACTATGATATGTCTCGTGGGGAGAGAGAGAAATTTGTAACGATATACAGAAGATGATGATGGCTATGGCGGAGGAACACATAAAGGGAGATCTGTCTAAACTTAGCAATGCTTGAAACATCATCTTAGGGGAGATCTGCAGGACCACGAGCCAAGTGAGGACAAGAGAGAAGAATGGTCCAGGTGGAGATTCCAGCTCGTGCAATGGTTTTGTTCAGCAGGCGAGAAAAGGGCACAAGGGCAAGAAACTTGAGGATACTGTTAAAGATTGATCATACGATCAACCGTGGGGTCCAAAAGGAGTGAAAAAGAAGCGGAATTCATAAGGAGCATGATAGACTGGAACAGATGGATAAATTAGTAGTCAGGAAATTTCCTCATGGCCAAAGAAACCTTGTTGTGTGAGGGAGGTAAGACAGGAGGCAAGTTGGGATTTTACATTTCAAACATGATTACTGGTTGAGAATATAGCTATGAATATGTGATAAAATTGTGGTAGAGAGGAAGGTTATTATAGTTGAGGAGGTTAACAAACTTAGAAGACAAAGTGCATGGATACCCATATCCACCAAATACCATAAACACGTTAGCATTCATAGACTTCCATGAAATTTCATGTCAATACATTTGGGAAACATTGAGTTAAAGTAAAACAAACAATTAGCTGGGTGTGGTGGTGTGTACCTGTAATCCCAGCTACTCAGGAGGCTGAGGCAGGAGAATCGCTTGAAGCCGGGAGGCGGAGGTTACAGTGATCTGAAATCTCGCCACTGCACTACAGCCTGGGCGACAGAGCGAGATTCTGTCTCAAAAAAAAAAAAAAAGTGAAATAAACAGGTATTTTCTGAAGGTCTTCCTAACACGTTTATGTATTGTGTAACTCTAAGCATGACATATAATGTGCAGTTAATGTCAAAAGGCTTGAATTCAAAGATTTATTTTTTGGAATTATTCCGGTTCACTGATTTTTTAAGCAATACTCTTTTGCCAGTGAAAGGACAGCATCTTAAAGAAGGAATTGATTTTTACATCCCTGATAATGCTTACTCCATTAATAACTTTTCTTCAACTTTAGGCAGTGGTACTCAGACTGGCATAAAAGACAATCCATTGCTTGTGGCACTTGCAAAAAGAGAAGATATCTGGGTTTCACACCAAGACATTCTGATCCAGAAGGCCTGGGCTTGGGCCCCAGGACTTGTGCTACATCAGTCATATCAGGTGATCTGGATGTGGAGTCAGCACTTGATCTGGATACCGCTGGGCCTGCAGAACCTCTGACACAGTGGTTCTCAATATTGGCTGTACATAACAATCATCCGGAGAGCCTTTAAAAATTCCAGTAACCAGGCCATGCCTCATACCAATTAAATCCTGGTCTCTGGGGTTGCATCAGTATTTTCTTAAAGATCCTGAATGATCCCAGCATGAAGCCACAGTAGAGAATCAGTGCCTCTAAAGATTTGGTGTGAAAAGCCTTAAGCTTCTTTGGCTTCTCAGGACTTGGAAGTACTTCATAAGATCTGTAGCTAATGCTCTCCTAAAAACTGGGCCTGCCTCTGGTTTAATTATCAGAGAAAGCTGCCTAGAGATTCTTTTAGAAGGTAGCTGTTAGCTCTTTTCTCTGAATAGTAAAAAAAAGGAAACTTCCGAATGGTAACAAAAATTTGAACCAATATAAGACTCTGAACTGAAACAGAACCACTGTACAGAAAGGTTAACAATCCCCCAAAAAAGTCACCTTTCCCAAGAAAACTTTGGTTCTGTCACGTGATAGCTTTTATGTCTCCAACTTCTTAAAACAACAAGAAATTGCTCAACATAAATTTTAGAATCAGTTTTACAGCTTCAAATCTGAATTTAACTAATTTCTTCTTCAATAGTTCTAACATTGTTTCTCTTTACTAAAATACCAACTTCACAACCTACCAGAAGGAAAACAATGTGACAAAGTAGAACCTTCGAACACATGAACACATACTCCGTGTACTTTGCTTTTTTCCTCTCTTCTGCTCACTTTCCCCTCCTCAAAGCACACAGCGAATGAAGCAAATGAATGAGTTAAAGAAGCAAATTGCAAAATAAACGGACAATATTTGAGATTATGACATCCACCTATCTTTTCCTGATGCAATGTAGGCTATGTCAGAATTGTTGATTAATTTATTGGACCATGATTCCTTCTCCAGAATCCTTAGTGTCAGATGTTTTTACAGAATTCAAAATATTTTATATTTTAGGAATATGTATATTTTGTTACACAAGCAGCATCTGGAGCAACAACTGTAACCACAGATGAGTATTTCTGCAGCAAAACATGGAGTATAAATTGCCTCACAACAGATCAGGTTTTGCCACCAAATGAGTTTGAGCCAATCTTAAAAGAAACATTCTGTTGAGTTTTAAACTTTGTTTGGATATGAGCTTTGAAGATCGGTAGAATAGTGTATTTTATATGCAAATGGTGAGCTTTATTTGTAAAATTCTAACCAATTACTTAAAAATTATTTATTTATTTTACTTTTTCTTTTTTTTAACTTTCCTTTATAGCTTGTTTCTGTGGCTTTTATAAGTAACTATAAATAAATGATGAATATGTTTGAGTAGGGACAGGGACCCCTGTGTATATAATCCCATTTAATCCTAATAAAAATCCATTCAAAAAGTATGTATTCTTATCTCTATTTCACAGATGAGAAAGCTGGGTCTGTGAAAGGTTAAATTGCTTGCTAAAATTTCAGTTGTGATGGAGACCACATTTAAACACTTGACATTCAGACAACTTGACTGCAAAGACCACTGTACCACACAGCTTCCGCAGCAACAGAGTCAGAGACATAAATCATTGCATGAAAGACAGGTGCACAGATCCCATTTTATGTTTAGGTTAAAACCCTATGCTGATCGTTGATAGCTTCTCCTATTCAAATACAAAAGCTTTTTATCATCAATCCTCTTGAAAGAATGAAACTGGAATAATATTTAATCTCAGCATTTGGTCTAACAATGTAACAACATGGAACTTTAAATAAACCAGTACTTTGAATAAATTAAGTCAATATTTAAATAAACATTTAAGTAATATGTAAAACACATTTTGTAGGTGTACCAGAATCAACCTATTGAGAATGGTCAAGAAGAAAATTCACAGGAAAGGTCCTTTAAAGACTGTCTTGCCAGGCTCTTCAGCTGGATAATGAGAATAAGCCACTGTGAACACCTTCAATTAAGGCAATAAACGTATGTGTGCTGGAGCGCACTGGTGTTGGAATTGGGTTGCAAAGCTAAGACAAATACAGAAAAATGTGTCCTTCTGTGCAGGTTTTCCTTACAACCAAAAGCAATATAGGAACTAGAGCTTTTGGTTGCTGCTGTTGTAGTTATAATTATTAATCTTTCAAATACATTTTATTTTTCAATCATTAACATGAATTTAGCATTCCTTAACTAAGAAGCCATTAATAATGGCATTTTACTTGTTTTCCTATAGCTGTAATTCCAAAGACTTCCCTGGAGTATCCTTTTTGCATTTTCCCATACTTTGCCCCTTATTTGTTGATTGTTGAGTGATAGATCTTGCCAGATGGCAAGTCATCACCAAAGTTTCGTGTCATGAATCGTGACAGTTTTGTCTTAATTAACATTTTTTTTAAATTACAGACTGTATTTTCTATGTGGAGGTGTAGAATAAATAGTAAAATAGAGATTTTCATGCAGAACTTAGAGCTTTTAAAATGGACATGCTATAGAGACTTTAAAATTTATTAAATTTAAGTATCCAGTACAACTTTCCAGAAACAACGTGTTTGCTTTCTCTTGTGACCCCTGCACTCAAGGACCAGACTCAGTATTTTGCTCAGTGGTTTGCTGTGCACCTGAGTGAACACTTTCTAATGGATGCTTCATGTAGCATATTCTAATCTTCAACTATTTGGGGTCAAGCTTTGTCATCTCCATGGTAAGCCTCTGTTAATGTAATTGCAGAAGGTACCAGGAATTGTGACAATAAATTATATGGCCACTTTCTTCTCATGATTCTGAATAGAACTTTTAAGCATGAGCTTTTGGTTTGCCTACTGCTTTTTTGCACTATCATCTACTAATAAGATTTAGTATTGCATATTAAGAATTTAGCCATATTGAAAAAGAGAAACACTTGGTCAACTACTTTGCCTCATAGGCAGTCCATTTCTCAAGACAGCAATCTGAAAATACTAAACACAATTCTGGTTTTCCATGTTAATGGGAAAAATACTGCTGGGAAGTGAATAGACAATAACTTCCTGCACAGGAATTAGGCCATCTGTGTATTTCAAATTATGAATGTACATACCTTGGTAATGTAAGTTGTATAATGTACCATCATATAATAGATTCTTATAAAAGGACCTCAAGTAATTATCTTGGCCCTTCTTTAGATTCCTTCAGGGAAAATCACCCCTGTGCCAGAAGAGAATTAAACTTAAAAAAAAAAAAAAACTACTGAGATAAATAATCCATCTCTTTCATTTATGATAATAGGTTCATTTGCTCTTAAACAGTAAAGTAAATGAACAGAAGCTCTCTGATCTGTCTGTACACTTCTTTCACGTACTACGATTAAATTTCCCCTTAATTTTCTCTTTCCTAGGCATACTCACTTCAGTGTTTTATTTTTGTCTGTTTATCTGTCTGCTAACTGCAACTAAAATGATGAGCCCCAAGCAGGATACTTCTAATCCCAGTCAAATAGGAAAAAATGAAAGCACCTCAGAAGTTAAAACTTAAGTGATGTGAAATGGAAAGATGCTAATTTGGGGGAGGGGGCAAGAGTTTTCCCTAGAATCCTGGGATCTAAAAATACAGTCAGTCTAGAAATCAACTGTTGTCCTTGTAGTTTAACTTGGTAATATTTTTGCATAGGAAAAGAGTATTATGGCTTAAACTTTATGGGCAGTTAAAGGGAGATCTAGTGATCACTGAAACATGTGATTTTAAATGCCAAGACTGAATTCCAGTATTTTCTAGATCTCAATAGCTCACCTACAGTTATACATTCCATGCCTCATTATCAAGGTTTCTTAGTCTGTTTTATGCTGCTATAACAGAATACCACAAACTGGGTAATTTATGAGGAGCAGAAATTTATTGGCTCAGGATTCTGGAGGCTGGGAAGTCCAAGGTCAAGGTGCTCACATCTGGTAAGGGCCTTCTTGCTGCACCATAACATAATGGAAGCACAAAAAGAGGGAACGAGAGAGAAGGGGACTAAACTTGCTTTTTTATAACAAACCCTGACCTATAATAAGGACATTAATTCTTTCATGAAGGCAAAACCCTAGTGGTCTAATCACCTCCCATTAGGCCTCACCTATCAACACTGTTGCCTTAGAAATGAAGTTTCCAACATGTGCATTTTAATGGACACATTAAACCACAGTATAGGGTGACTTTATATTACTATTTGGGACAATCCTCATTTAAGCCTGTTGTCCTTGTGTAGTATTAGCACCCTTTTCCCCCTTCCACATGTCCATATTTAGATGATAAATTATATGGTCACCCTACAGTTATTACAGTTTCTTTGTTACACTCTCCAGCTTGCACTTGTGCAGTTGGTTTTTCCTCTATTTCTGTCAAGTTCTGCATTGATCATCAGTGGTTTGCTTCTGATTATTTCTCTGTTTATTAAAGTCCTTTAATGTGTATTTAATTCTGCTTTCCAGGTTGGTGGTTGCCCCCTAAAGATCATCTTCAGCAAATTTAATGAGCCTTGTGAACCCTCCCTTCATTATCTGGGTCAACAATGGGAACCCTGAGGCCTAGGCCAGTGGCCTTTGGGACACCATCCATGTTCTTTCTTACCTCCTTTCTTTTCTCTCTGCTGCCCCTTATTGACCCTTTTCCTACCCACCAGTTGTCACTGACTGATTAATCTTTAATTTCTATCTTAACATCTTTCCAGAAATTATGTTGTTCTAGATCCTATTAAGAAGTGTGATGTTCATGATGGTTTTGTGCTGAAACACTCTATATCAAATTGCATTTTCTCAGTTCACTGGTTTCAAGTACCCGTGGGGCCACTGGAAATAAAACTGTGATGTATTATTTCCATAGTTCTTATTGTTTTAATTCAATCATAGTGCATTATATAACTCTGACAAGTCATCTTTACCCTGAAGTCATGCCTGAGCTTTTGTAAGGAAAACTCAAGAAAACTTAGAGATGAGCTACTGAATGTCCAGGCATTTTCGTGATGCATTTTTAAATGGGAAATTAAAGTTTCTAAAGTGTTACCAGGAGTTAGTGAAAAACTCAGCATGCTCTGCTCACTCCTGATTCTTACTAATTTTGTTTTTCTCTAGTATTAAGTGGGTCAAGCCTAGAAGATAATGTCCCAAATTGTAGTCAATGAGATTCTTTTCATGTGGTTTAATATGCCTAAATTCAATGAAAATGAATTTAATTTCTTTACACACATTTTAAATATGTTTTGATGAATTAAAATACTTAAACTTGAAAAAAGCTATATGTATGTTGAGAAAATTTTATAGCATACATTCATCATACAAAATTCTGTTTATGATATCATTTATTATAAAAGCCAATGCAAAAGCCATACAAAAACTATACAAAACACATTTAAAATGGGTAGTGTGATGGTAGAACCCTTTTGTAATGTTGATGTTATTTGTTGGGGTTGTCAGTCATATTAGATCTTGACATAAGCCCATATGTAGCGTGATTAATTATGTAATAGTGGTTTTTCATTGCAGTATTTCAGCAGGCATGACATGGCCTGTTGCCTGCCTGAATCTATTTAAATATTAGCCATTCCACAGAGTTTCTTTGTACATAATTCTGTTGATTTCCAAAAAAAAAAAAAAAAAAAAAAAAAAAAAAGGCTCTGTAAAGAATTCTATGGCAGAGGTAAACAACAGAGACTACGGTCTGGAGTCAGGATTCATGCATCAAAAATGAAGTGTTTAAGTAGATTTTTGTCAACTAGCAAATGCCATTTTAGTCTGAGCATTTCACCACCTCATTCTACACCATCTGTCTCTCAGGGAGCAATTAATCTGAAACTCCAACATGCAGCATTAAAATTCCGTTAACACTGAACAGAATATTAACGTGTCTGGCATTGCCATTTTTATCTTTTCAAATTTCGGAGTTAATTTTGAATAAAGCAGGTATAACATTTTAATCTATTTGTATAATTAAGATTATTGAATAAAATATGCAATTAGCAGCGAAAATTATGTAATAATACATAAAACTTAGTTTAATAATGCTGGATGTTTTGGCAGCTTCAACATTCAGCATAGAAGCTAATGATTATTTGTAAAGGTACTAATGTTCCCAAGCCTCTCACTTTGTCATTCCTTTTTCTTTTTGCAGAACCACATCACTGCCTTCGCAGAAGTCACATGATACTGAAGCAGATGGTTTTTCACTACATTGGACATCATCCCTTTTTACCATCCATTCATAACACCCAAAGTTTGTTTGATTGCAAAGGAAGTTTATAAAGTTGTGTAATAATTTTTATAATTTTAAAATCAATGTCAACCTGTTTCCCCCACTAGACTGTGAGCTCCTCGAGGGCAGGATTGTCTTTTTTTTTTTTTTTTCTGTGTCCCCAGCACTTACAACAAAGCCTAGCACAAAGTAGGTGTTCAACAAAAATGTGATGACCAAATGAACAAAATTCTTAAATAAAACATTCGCTTTAGTTTCTCACAGAATCATTGCAATTATGTTAAGAGAAATCTCTACATAAATCGTATTTGTGTATGAAAACCTTCTATTTTGGGCTAGTTATTTTTTTTTAGTTTTCATATGTCTATTCAGCAGTATGCCATATTTAATTTGAAGTGGACTTTGAAAGTCATGGGGGTTTTTATTTTGTTAATCAGCATGACATTATTTCCATTCTAACATTTCAGTGTGTGAAATTACTTTACTTTTAGAAAGTATGTCCTATAGTAAAATAATGTTTCCACATTATGTTATATTTCACTTAAAATACGATTCATACTATACATTCTAAGACTGGTGCTTCTGCTTTTGAAGGGGAAAATGCCAATTTTTACTGTAATAAGTAATGTATGATAATTAAAAATTATTTATTTGGACTTCTTCTCCTGACAATTGTGGCTTAATTCATGACTTGTTTTTGAATGCAGGCAGTATTTAGAATAGTTTAAATGAGTAAATTCAGCACTGGTACCTTATTATTGAGTCATTTCCCATGGGTAGCAGTGTCTCAAGAGTGGTCAAAGGCTCCACTCTTAGGCTTTTTTACTACTAAAGATTCCACATAATTTAAATGGGAAAGAACTACACCCTGACACATAATTTAAATTATATAAATGCTAGAAATATGGTTAATGTATTTTACTTTGCATTTGTGTAGTACTTTATAGTTTACAAAGTATATTTACAGCCATTATTTTATGTAATCCTCATAATAACCTGGTATAAACATGAAGAGTATGGCTTTATTTTAATAGATAAGAAAAATGAAGCCAAGACAGGGTAAATAACATGCCAAATCACAAACTAGTAAGAGACATCGTTGAAGCTTAAATTCAGGTTTTCTGACCCTGAACTCATATTCCTTTCTAATATAGTGCAGCTGTCATCTCATTTTGGACACTGAGGCCTTTCAGAGCTCAGTAGAATCCTGGGCAACTACCTATGGTTCAAAAAATAAAGAAATGCCAGAATACAATTATGAAAGCTCTGCTGTGTTTTAAATGTTTCTGTTTTAAGAATGAACACTTTTCAAATATAAAACTATATAATAATTGTAATCCAGTTTTAAAATAATGAATATCAAGAGTCTAGATGTGAGGCTCTTTGTAAAAGAGAAGCCTAAATTCAGCATCTCCCCTTCCACCCTCAGCCTCAGGTCCCAGCCTCCCACTCAGGAGAGTGCCCAAGGGACATACCTTACATTTAGCATGTGGAATTACGGATTAAAATCGCCATAATATAAGGAAGGTGAGCTCCTCAACAATAACTTTGCAATAATTAAAACTACCCTAAGTAACTTTGGCTTATATGGCAAAGTAACTTTGGCAGTAATTGACTGAAATGAATCTTTCTAAACTTTACAGTACTAAAGAAAGCAAACTTTTAATTGTCTCTGTAATTTCAACAGAGATCAGCAAATGAATATAACCAAAGATTATCCATTACTCCCCAGATAGATGTAAGTTGCCCATTTCTATCACTGTGGAAGCTAAAACACTTCTACTAGGGCCAAAAAGGAAAAAGAAAAGAAAAGAAAATTTCTACTAGCCTCGGACCTCTAGAGTGATTCAGTCCTGTTGGAAATTTAGAACATGAAGAAACTTTGAATGTCTTGACCCTTTTTAAAGTTTTTTTTTTTTTTTTTTACTAATACGTTATTAGAGTCTGAATTTCGCTCTATCCCCCAGGCTGGAGTGCAGTGGCTCAATCGTGGCTCACTGCAAGCTCCGCCTTCCGGGTTCACGCCATTCTCCTGCCTCAGCCTCTCCGAGTAGCTGGGACTACAGGCGCCCGCCAACACGCCCGGCTAATTTTTTGTATTTTTAGTAGAGATGGGGTTTCACCGTGTTAGCCAGGATGGTCTCGATCTCCTGACCTCGTGATCTGCCCGCCTCGGCCTCCCAAAGTGCTGGGATTACAGGCGTGACCGCGCCCGGCCCCTTTTTAAAGATTTTTTAGGCAATAACAGTAATAGGGAATTCACTTATTGAGAATGAAAGTGAAGGGGATGATCACAATGTCTTAGAACGCTAGATTACTAGTAAGGCTTGCAGAGTTTTATCAGTTCTATTGATTCTACATCAGACTTCCAAGGAGCCAAGCAGGAATGTTTTTCCGGCTGGAAGCCTTAGCTATATGTTCGTATGTCAAGGTTGCTTCTTTGTACCTTGCTAAACCTAATCTGAATGCAGGAGTTATAAATTCTTCAAAAACTCAGATTTAACCCAGAACCAGAGTAAAGTCACCTCTGCTATTTACACATCATGGGCTCAAGATTGTACAGTGAGTGATGCTGTCATGAGGAAAAATCAGATGAAAAAGGCAAGATATATGTGAATAAGGCAAAAGCCAGAAAATAGCCCTTATTCATGATGCTATTACTGAGAATGAAAATCATATTTCAGAAAATATTAATATGTAAATATGTACATATGTAGTCTAGTAAAAGCAAGCAAACACATATCTTTCTGATAAAAACATCCTTTTTATTCTACTTACTTGGGGCCCAGGTCAGTATAATTTGGTCAACTTGAAAATTTCAGTAGTCTCTGTTTGCATGGCAGAAATTCTGCACATGTTTTATCTGATTCCTATGATAACTTAAAAGGCTCTTTTATGTTAAAAGAGAGGTGAATCTTCTTTGACAGACTTTGTATTTTCCACTTCTAACTGGGCCTCTCTTTTCTCAGGATCTATCCTAGCCAAATATCTCAGTTACATTTACCATACAGTTTCCTTTGTGAAAGAACAGTAGGGGAGGAAGGAATTCTCTGCTGTGTATTGTATTTTTCAAATAAAAATTTAAAAATTCAATTGAAAACTGAATTTTGACTTTGTAATATATTGGTCTTGATAGGGGGTAGAGGAATAAGGAATGCTTATTAATGTGCATGAAAGAATTCTCAGAGTGACTGAAGAATGTTTGGAAATGGATCACAACGGATCAGATTAGACCAGTTCCTTGGACAGCTCAATTACCCTCTGCATCTCATGGACCATCCTGGGATCTTACTAACATCCTTATTTCCAAATCACGACTCCCTAGAAACTATTTGAGACACTGAGCAGGTATATGATCCACTATATAGGGTCACTTCTATGTTAAGCAAAGCATTTAAGATTGGATGTAAATTAGCATATTCCTGCCTTCTAAGACACCATTTATTATATTTTGATTGCATGCTCTAAAAAGTTGCCCTGGAAATATACCAAATGGTTCTATTTATGCTTTGAAAATATTGATCTCAAAATTTGCCAGGCATGGGCTTTCTAACGAATTTTCCAAATAACAGTTCTTTTAGAATATCAATTAAGGGAATTTCCTCCAGACTTTAAGTGAATGAATCTCTTTTAAGAAAAACGCGAGTATTCAAATTCCTCTTTCCTGTCCACTTTAGATTATAGTCTGATCTTAGCCTAATAGAGCCTCAGGACATGGCCAACACTGAATAAAATAAGTCTGCTCTCTTTACCCCAAGTCTTAGGAGCCATGAATGGATCATAGCATCTAAATTCTAAACTCAGATTGCTATCTTTCAAAACTGTGGCCTTGCTCACAAAGGAGCTTCAGATAAGAAAATATAGATGAGTGGACACAACTGCCTTTAGCATTCACATGAAAACTCAAAGCCATGTCTCAAAGGCCTCATTCTTTAGACGAGTGATATGGACAGGTGCCATCCTCTGGCATGATTACCTTCATATTATTTCATCTACAAATATGTTCTCATTTTTGCATGGAAACTCTATTGCTTGTAGAAAAAGAATTATTTTTTCTTCCCAGGAGGAGCAAAAATGAAATTTTAATTGAATTTTGTTTTAAAGGAAAACATTTTCAAGATGGTGAGATGTTTTGAGCATTAATCAGGTATCCCTAGATGTATTGCTCCTTGTCAAGAAGCACTTTCAGCCTTCATTCATTTGGCATATTTATTGAATGATCTTGTGAAGCAGATAATTTGCAATGTGCTGACTAAACAGTACACAGAAAGATCTGGCCTCTGCCCTTCCAGATTGTACATTTCAGCTGCTCTGATGATGGAGCTGTAAGAGATCTGTTTTAAGTTCAAGTAGGAGAACCGGCTTGGAGTTAATCTGCTGCTGAGGACTAAAGAGAGGGCATTTTTATAGATTACAACAGCAGCTAGGTTAATTTAAGAAAACAAAAAGCAGTGCCCCCATAAACCGTATTGTATTATTCAACTATTGGTAATTTTTAAAACCCCCAAATTCTATATAATAAACATTTACTATCCTTCACAAGTCTATGGTTCAGCCAAGTCCCTTTTCTGGTCTGAGCTGACATTTTCATGCAGCCATGATCGGGTTGGTAGGCTCTGGCTGATTTTCACTGAGCTGTCTCATATATGGGAGTCATCTGGCTGTATGCTGGTCTAGGATGGCTTCTCTTGGGACAACTTAATTTTTCTCTATGTGGTCTCTCAAACTCCATCAGGCTAGGTAGGCTCTTAGGCTCTACTGAGAGAGTAGAGGCATGCCAGGCAGTAGTACATTGTCACTTGGCCATCTCAGTCAATTGGCCAAGGCAAGTCCCAAGGCCAGCCAGATTCAAGAAGTGAGGGAGGAGCTACAAAGTCAAATTACAAAGAGGCGAACACAGAGATGGGTGGAGAACAAGGGCCATTTTTGCATTCAATATATCATAAACTTTTACTGCTGCTAAACTTGTTCAAGCAGTACTCCCCAGAGTTGAGTTCCTAACTTGTCAAGTACCGATTTATTCTGATAAACATGAGAAACCCTCAAATGACAATAAAAGCAAGTTTGTTGTAACTGAAAAAGAATGGCCATGCCACCAATCACTGAGTGCATCCCAAAATGCCTTTGTGATTTCTGTCTAGAGAACTGTCTGCCCAGCACCGACGGCAACAGGGAGCTTGCTGAAGTTTTGTTTACAGACAAATTTCCTAGATCTTCTCCAATAGGCAATAATGAAGGAAGAGAACATAATTTTACAAGCAGAAATAAAATAAAGGAGAAAAACCACCCAGGCGGAAAGAATAGGAAAGTAACTAAAATATAAGATCAGGTTACGACACATTGACTCTATATATGTATGTGTGATGTGTGTGTGTATATGTATGCATGTGCTTGCTTTGTATAATTCTGATTTTTAGAAATTTCAGTTACTATGATTAGATAACACTACTCCCCCCAAAACAGCGTTCAAATTTTAGTTACAGTATAATAACTGAGAGTAACGATTAAATGTACAAACTTTGCTGCCAGTTCTTCAGTCCAGAAATCACTATAAAAATAACAAATGCACATATGATTAGTGACCAGTCATTTCACTTCCTTCAAAGTCTTCCAGTGATCTGTCACTGAATATTTGCTATTCTGTTCATGCACAGACAGCAAAGCATGTATGTGTTGACTCCTTGTCTCCCTGTAATAAATCCAAATGACATCTTGCAAAAGAATGCATAATTTAACCAGGATCTGGTCAACAAAAATGGAACTACAGCAAAGACAAAAAGGTGGCAATACTGAAAGTGAAATTTGAATATTGAACATAAATACACTTATAAAAGACATAGCATAGCCAACCTTGGAAATGCTGAAACTACCACTACCATCTGAGAGACTCTAGAAATGCATCCAGAGAAACTTAGTGAAAGTGAGCTTATTAATATAAATGGGAGAAAACTTTGTGATGAAGAAGATGAAGATATTGTAGAGGAAATAACTCTGATTCAAAAAAATTCACATTAAAGGAATTCTTGGAGATATTTCACAATACTGAAAATACAAAGGATAAAAAATGAATTAGTAATGGATCCAAATGTAGAAAAGTATATGGCAATTAACGTAGACACAGAAAAGATGCTTGCGCCATATCCTAAGTTATATGACAAGAAGGTGGTGGTGAACACTGTTGAAACTTGTCTTAGCTTGGGATGTAGTGACAAACTACCATAGACTGAATGGCTTAAATACAGTCATGCATCACTTAAGGACAGGGACGTGTACCGAGAAACGCATCATTAGGCTATTTTGCCATGTGAACATCATGGAGTGTACTGACACAAATCTAGATGCTACAGCCTACTGCATACCTAGACTATAAGATATATAACCTATTGCTCCTAGGCTACAAACCTGTACAGTATGTTATTGGACTGCATACTTCAGGCAGTTGTAACACAATGGTAAGTATTTGTGTGTCTAATGTATCTAAACATAGAAAAGTTATGGTAAAAAATATGGTATTATAATCTTATGGGACGAGTGTCATAGGTGTGGTCTCTCACTGATTGAAACATCATCAGTATGTGGCACTTGACTGTAACAGACATTTATTTCTCACAGTTCTGGAGGCTAGGAAATCCGAAACCAGAGTGCCAGCTACAATGGTCAGGTTCTGGGTAGGGCTCTTTTGCTGGCTTGCAGACAGATGCCTTCTCCCTGTGCATTCTACCTGTCTCACATGGTGAGAGAGAGAGTGAGCTCTGGTTTCTTCTTCCTTTTGTAAAGATACTAATCCCATCATGAAGGCCCCACACTCAGGACCTAATCTAAACCTAATTTCCTCCCAAAGGCCCCGCCTCCAAATACCATCACATTGGAGATTAGAGCATCAACATTCAAATTTATGGGAAACACAAACATTCAGTCTGTAACAAAACTACTCAATAAAATTTTTACAAAGAAATAAGACATTTAATTCTCAACATTTCTGTTTTAGATAACAGAGCATGGAATAAATACCAGATATTTTTTATTTTTCTCTGTATTTAAAACTGTCAGTAAGAGAGTTTTAAATACTTTAACAAAATGTTTAAAGGTAACATTAATTATAATTTTTTTCCACTGCTTATTAAGATCACTTTGCATGGTTTCAGCTTGCATGGTCTTTTTCTGGTCTCACACTGCTGTACAAAGTAAGGACTGCCTGTCTATATTTATATATAGGGATACATAGATGTGTGTGTGTATATGACTGCCTGTCGATATTTATATATAGGGATATATATACAAACCCACACACCCACATATATATCCCTATATGTAAATACAAACAGGCAGTCCTGTCTATACATATATATGGGGCTATGTGTGCATATATGCATATATATGTATTTGATACATATATGTTTTAATACATACAGATATACACCTATTTTTAATACATATATACACACCTATACACATATATAAAACCCCATATATATGAATAAAATCCCATATATATATGCCTTCTTTTTAAAATAAATATTGTCCCTACTTTATATTAATACACACCAAAGAACTTTGTAGTCTCCTAACTGTTAATTATTAGATTTATTTCTCTTGGTCACTTATTTTCCTATGGCCAAATTTAAAAATACTGTTCTGATCAATGGATAGAAAAGGGTTTGTATTAGAGTATCACTTCAGCTATTCAGAGGAAGGAGGATGAGGAAAAGTGATTTTTTTCAAAGTTATTTGTATTTGATTTTTTTTTTTTTTTTGAGATGGAGTCTCACTTTGTCACCCAAGCTGGAATGCAGTGGCACAATCTCACTTCACTGCAACCTCCGCCTCCCAGGTTCAAGTGATTCTCCTGTTTCAGCCCCCTGAGTTGTTGGGATTACAGGCATTTGTCACCATGCCTGGCTAACTTTTTTTATTTTTAGTAGAGACAGGTTTCACCATGTGGGCCAGGCAGGCCTCGAATTCCTGACCTCAGGTGATCCACCCGCCTCAGCCTCCCAAAGTGCTGGGATTACAGGCGTGAGCCACCGCACCCAGCCTGTATTTAATATTTTAACCATGTTTTAAGATTATATTGCTCACATTCTGGCTTGGTACACGTACACACATAATTTAACCCAACACACCTTTTGAACGTGAACCATTTGTTGGTGCTCTAATGAAGTTCTTGAAAGTTATAAAGAGCTATATAGGGGAGTTGAGTCCCTTGATCTAAAGAATCTCAGAAACTATGACTGTTTATTTATTTTTTTTCTGTTCGCCTTTTTTTATAGCTTTATCTGCCCTCTGCTGTTAATTCTCGTTATTTCTTGTCTTGAAAACTATCTTAGAAACTTGCTCACCTACTTCCAGTCTGCTATTGTATTTGTCAACTCAGGCTGCTATAAAAGAATATCACAAACTGAGTGACTTAAACAACAGAAATTTATTTTCTCACAGTTCTGGAGATTGGAAGTCCAAGATCAAGGTGCCAGCGGGATTGGTGTCTTGTGAGAGCTCTCTCCATGGGTTGCAGATGACCGCATTCTCCATACACACATGGAGAGAGAGATCTATGGTGTCTCTTTTTATAAGGACACCAATTATATAGGATTTGGGCTCTATCCTTATGACCTGATTGAACCTTAATTGCCTCCCTAAAGGCTCAATTTCCAAACACAGTTACATTAGGG
The DNA here is from genome assembly GCF_009828535.3 of Hylobates moloch. Taxonomy (NCBI): domain Eukaryota; kingdom Metazoa; phylum Chordata; class Mammalia; order Primates; family Hylobatidae; genus Hylobates; species Hylobates moloch. The sequence goes on from NW_026652280.1 coordinate 127,884,725, forward strand.
ATTGGGACTTCAACATATGAATTCGGAGGGTGAAACACAATTCAATCCATAACAGCTATCCACTGTCTTGAAATTTCATCTCTTATAGTTATGCCCTGCAGAAGAACTAAAGGATGCCAATGTAACACAGATAACCATGGTGTTATTGTATGTAAAATTAAGTCAATTAGGCAGAAATAGACTCTACTTCTGTCATATAAAATAAAATTTTTGGGCTTTGTGAAGGATGTTTTCATCGCTGCTGTTCTGACTTGTTTGCTGTACTTCTGATTTCAGATGGCCCTTTATTTATGGCTCAAATTAAAGTCATCTGATCATCAAAAGTGGTACTATGATTATGGGTAAGTATATCTATGATTGTGGATAAGTATATCTTTAGGGCGAATATTTTTTTTTCTCACTACTAAAAGTAAAAAAGTGAAACATGAGGTTCATGGATGTCATGATGAAGAATAATATTCAAGCGCCCAAACAGATCTCAGATAATAATATTTGCTCTCTTAGAGAATGATTCTAGCATATGGTTCGATGTTAAAACAGTTTTATTACAAATGAAATTTAAACCTCTGGGATCCTAAATTGCAGTGATTGAATGTGAAGCTTCAATGCTATAAAAATTTCATGCAATCTTAGCTAGCTTGCTTTATTTATGATTCATTGTTTTCTGTTATAGGAGAACAACTTGTATATTATACCAGATAAGTCAAATGATATAGACTTCGTATTTTTAAATGGGAATTTCATAAGACATATGGTGACAGTATCTGGGATCAGATCCATACCTTTTCAGATGCCTTTATATTTATTCCAAGTACTTGGTCCTAATCTTGAAATACTGAAGACATATAGACGTAACAGCTGGGCCACCATCAATTGAAACTCTAACACTGTTCACTTTAACAACATATATTTTGAAAAATAACATTGCTGCTTTTCAAGTATTTTTTTTCATTATTGCTTTTTATTTCTAATTCACCAAATTCCCAGGAACATTGGAAGGATAACAGAAGCAATAGTAAGCTAAATTCTCTTACATCCAGGTTAATTCAGATGTTGTCAGAGAATTGTTTATACTGTTTATATCCTGATATAAACTCATGGCAATTATTTTTAAATTTTGGGGTGTGTGTGTGTGTGTGTGTGTGTGTGTATGTGTGTATTCTGGCATCAAAAATGAAAGACTCAAAATAAATTTTGTAACAATTCAGTTATAAAACACAGAAAAGATTAAAATGCCTAATTCTGGTAAGAATGTAATATTTCTGATGCAAATATATATTTCTGCTGGCAGTGTAAATCCCTTTGGAAAGCACTTTGGAATTACATTTCATGAGCCACTAAAATGTGAATAACCTTGACTCAGTAATTTCATTCCTGTGATTCTGTCTCCAAAAGTAATATAATGTAATAATCGCAAAGATGATTGTAGCAGTGTTATCTGTGATAGCAAAAACAACCTAAATACACAGCAATAGGAGAACAGTTAAATGAATTATGGTTTGCCAATTACATAGAATATTATGTAGGCATTAAATGATAATTATTCACATTCTGTAGCAACAGGAAAAATGTTTATGATATAATTTTATGTTAAAAAGATACAAATTATACCCTACAATTACTGTTATGTAAAAATCATAAATGTAAATGTGTGAGATTAAAAGTGAACATGGAAAAATGAAATCTGGAATGTGCAAATTTGTTGTCATTTAAAAAAATACTTCTGTCATTTCTTTACCTTTGTCAAATGCTTAACAAGCAATTCTACAGTACTGTTTATGTAATTAATTCAAAAATATAATTAAAATGACCACAGAGAACAGTGCCTTCCCATTCAATGGATTTGATCTTGACTGAAATCCTAATATCTATATCCTGTAATCTGACTGAACTTTATTCTATACTAATTTATAATCATAAAATCAGCACTTTTGTGATTTCTACTTTAAATTACTGTTGCAAATGGTGCCCTATTTCTTAAACAAATACATCTGCAATTTAGTGAATGATATAATAAGCTATAATGTATGTATTAGTCCATTTTCACACTGCTATAAAGATGCTACCCAAGACTGGGTAATTTATAAAGAAAATAGGTTTAATTGACTCACAGTTCCACATGGCTGGGGAGGTTGCAGGGGGCTTGCAATTGTGGTGTAAGGCAAAGGGGAAGCAAGGCATGTCTTCCATGGGAGCAGAAGACAGCAGAGAAAACTGCTATTTTTAAGCCATCAGATCTTCTGAAAACTCTCTCACTATCATGACAACAGCATGGGGAAAACTGTCCTAATGATCCAATCACCTCCCACCAAGACCCTCCCTCAACTCCTGGGCATTACAATTCAAGGTGAGATTTGGGTAGGGGACACAAAGATAACTCATATCAACATATTTCTAATACATTATTTTAAAATGTAGATTAAAATTTTTTAAATATTTGATATCCACATTACTGAAGTTTGGAGGCAAGCCATCTCTGCCTTCATTGCTTAAAAGTGGATTATGTACTAAAGCTAGTAGTTCTCTAAAGACAGCAAGTTTGTTCCCCAGGGGACATTTGGCAATGTGTTGAGACATTTTTGCTGTCACAACTTGGGGAGAAGAAGTTTGCTCCTGGCATTCAGTGGGTAGAGTCCAGGGATGCTGCTAAGCATCCTACAATGTACGGTACAGTTGCAGGACAACTCCCGCAACAAAGAATGATCTGGCCTAAAATGTCAGTAGTACCAAGGTTGAGAAACCCTGGAGTGGGCAGTGAAAAAAAAGCTAGAATAGAGAAATCTAGCTTTTCGCTTTATTTCCACTGCTAAAAAGAATGGGCTTGTGCTAGCTGCTTACATTCTGTCCCTAAATTTCCTTATTTATAAAGTGAAAGTATATAAGATTTATCTTATCTCACAGGATGGTTCTGAGAGTAAAATGAGAAACAAAGTGATAGTACGGCTAAAATGTACCATCCTGGGTTCCATTCCAAGATGGCCGAATAGGAACAGCTCCGGTCTGCAACTCCCAGCGTGATCAATGCAGAAGACGGGTGATTTCTGGATTTCCAACTGAGGTACCTGGTTCATCTCACTGAGACTGGTCAGAAAGTGGGTGCAGCCCACGGAGGGTGAGCTGAAGCAGGGCTGGGCATTGCCTCACCCAGGAAGTGCAAGGGGTCGGAGGATTTCCCTTTCCTAGCCAAGGGAAGCCACGACAGACTGTACCGGGAAAATCAGGACACTGCCACCTAAACACTGCACTTTTCCAACGGTCTTAGCAAATGGTACATCAGGAGATTATATCCCATGCTTGGCTTAGCAGGTCCCACATCCATGGAGCCTTGCTCACTGCTAGCCCAAGATGGAACTGCAAGGCAGCAAGCCTGGCTGGGGGAGGGGTGTCTGCCATTGCTGAGGCTTGAGTAGGTAAACAAAGCGGTCTGGAAGCTCGAACTGGGTGGAACCCACCGCAGCTCAAAGAGGCCCGCCTGCCTCTGTAGACTCCACCTCTGGGGCATAGCTGAACAAAAGGCAGCAGAAACTTCTGCAGACTTAAACGTCCCTGTCTAACAGCTCTGAAGAGAAAAGTGGTTCTCCCAGCATGGTGTTTGAGCTCTGAGAATGGATAGACTGCGTCCTCAAGTGGGTGCCTGACCCCCAGGTAGCCTAACTTGGAGACACCTCCCAGTAGAGGCCGACTGACACCTCATACAGCCAGGTGCCCCCTGAGAGGAAGCTTCCAGAGGAAAGATTAGGCAGCAATATTCGCTGTTCTGCAATATTTGCTGTTCTGCAGCCTCCACTGGTGATATTCAGGCAAACAGGGTCTGGAGTGGACCTCCAGCAAACTCCAACAGACCTGCAGCTGAGGGACCTGACTGTTAGAAGGAAAACTAAAAAACAGAAAGGAATAGCATCAACATCAACAAAAAGGGCATTCACACCAAAACCCCATCTGTAGGTCACAATCATCAAAGACCAAAGGTAGATAAAACCACAAAGATGGGGAGAAATCTGAGCAGAAAAGCTGAAAATTCTAAAAACCAGAGCGCCCCTTCTCCTCCAAAGGATCACAGCTCCTTGCCAGCAATGGAACAAAGCAGGACAGAGAATGACTTTGATGAGTTGACAGAAGTAGGCATCAGAAGGCCGGGCGCGGTGGCTCACGCTTGTAATCCCAGCACTTTGGGAGGCTGAGGCATGCGGATCATGAGGTCAGGAGATCGAGACCACGGTGAAACCCCGTCTCTACTAAAAATACAAAAAAATTAGCTAGGCGTGGTGGCGGGCGCCTGTAGTCCCAGCTACTCAGAGAGGCTGAGGCAGGAGAATGGCGTGAACCCAGGAGGCGGAGCTTGCAGTGAGCCAAGATTGTGCCACTGCACTCCAGCCTGGGCGACACAGCGAGACTCCGTCTCAAAAAAAAAAGAAGTAGGCATCAGAAAATCAGTAGTAACAAAGTCCTCCGAGCTAAAGGACGATGTTTGAACCAATCTAAGGAAGCTAAAAACCTTGAAAAAAGATTAGACAAATGGCTAACTAGAATAAACAGCACAGAGAAGACCTTAAATGACCTGATGGAGCTGAAAACCATGGCACGAGAACTATGTGACGCATGCACAAGCTTCAGTAGCTGACTTGATTAAGTGGAAGAAAGGGTGTCAGTGATTGAAGATCAAATTAATGAAATGAAATGACAAAAGAACTTCAGAGAAAAAAAAAAGTAGAAAGAAATGAACAAAGCCTCCAAGAAATATGGGACTATGTGAAAAGACCAAATCTATGTTTGATTGGTGTACTTGAAAGTGATGGGGAGAATGGAACCAAGCTAGAAAACACTCTTCAGGATATTATCCAGGAGAACTTCCCAACCTAGCAAGGCAGGCCAACATTCAAATTCAGGAAATACAGAAAACAACACAAAGATACTCCTTGAGAAGAGCAACCCCAAGACACATAATTGTTAGATTCACCAAGGTTGACATGAAGGAAAAAATGCTAAGGCAGCCAGAGAGAAAGGTTGGGTTACCCACAAAGGGAAGCCCCTCAGACTAACAGCAGATCTCTCAGCAGAAACCCTACAAGCCAGAAGAGAGTGGGGGGCCAATATTCTACATTCTTAATGAAAAGAAATTTCAACCCAGAGTTTCATATCCAGCCAAACTAAGCTTCATAAGTGAAGGAGAAATAAAATCCTTTACAGACAAGCAATGCTCAGAGATTTTGTCACCACCAAGCCTGCCTTACAAGAGCTCCTGAAGGAAGTGCTAAACATGGAAAGGAACAACCGGTAGCAGCCACTCCAAAAACATGCCAAATTGTAAAGACCATTGATGCTAGGAGGAAGCTGCATCAACTAACCGGCAAAATAACCAGCTAACATCATAATGACAGGATCAAATTCACACATAAGAATATTAACCTTAAATGTAAATGGGCTAAATGCCCCAATTAAAAGACTGGCAAATTGGATAAAGAATCAAGACCCATCAGTGTGCTGTATTCAGGAGACCCATCTCACATGCAGACACACATAGGTTCAAAATAAAGGGATGGAGGAAGATCTACCAAGCAAATGGAAAGCAGTAAAAAAGCAGGGGTTGCAATCATAGTCTCTGATAAAACAGACTTTAAACCAACAAAGATCAAAAGAGACAAAGAAGGCCATTACATAATGGTAAAGGGATCAATTCAACAAGAAGAGCTAACTATCCTAAATATATATGCACCCAATACAGGAGTGCCCAGATTCATAAAGCAAGTCCTGAGAGACCTACAAAGAGACTTAGACTCCAACACAATAATAATGGGAGATTTTAACACCCCATTGTCAATGTTAGACGGATCAACGAGACAGAAGGTTATCAAGGGTATCCAGGACTTGAACTCAGCTCTGCACCAAGCAGACCTAACAGACATCTACAGAACTCTCCACTCAAAATCAACAGAATATACATTCTTCTCAGCACCACATTGCACTTATTCCAAAATTGACCACATAGTTGGAAGTAAACCACTCCTTAGCAAATGTAAAAGAACAGAAATCACAACAAACTGTCTACTCAGACCACAGTGCAATCAAATTAGAACTCAGGATTAAGAAACTCACTCAAAACCACACAATTACATGGAAACTGACCAACCTGCTCCTGAATGACTACTGGGTAAATAATGAAATGAAGACAGAAATAAAGATGTTCTTTGAAACCAATGAGAACAAAGACACGTAATTCTAAAATCTCTGGGACACATTTAAAGCAGTGTGTAGAGGGAAATTTATAGCACTAAATGCCCACAAGAGAAAGCAGGAAAGATCTAAAATCGACACCCTAACATCACAATTAAAAGAACTAGAAAAGCAAGAGCAAACAAATTCAAAAGCTAGCAGAAGGCAAGAAATAACTAAGATCAGAGCAGAACTGAAGGAGATAGAGACACAAAAAACCCTTCAAAAAAAATCAATGAATCCAGGAGCTGGTTTTTTGAAAAGATCAACAAAATTGATAGACCACTAGCAAGACTAATAAAGAAGAAAAGAGAGAAGAATGAAATAGACCCAATAAAAAATGATAAAGGGGATATCACAACTGATCCCACAGAAATACAAACTACCATCAGAGAATACTATAAACACCTCTACACAAATAAACTAGAAAATCTAGAAGAAATGGATAAATTCCTGGACACATACACCCTCCCAAGACTAAACCAGGAAGAAGTTGAATTGCTGAATAGACCAATAACAGGCTCTGAAATTGAGGCAATAATTAATAACCTACCAACCAAAAAAAGTCCAGGACCAGATGGATTCACAGCCGAATTCTACGAAAGGTACAAAGAGGAGCTGGTACTATTCCTTCTGAAACTATTCCAATCAATAGGAAAAGAGAGAATCCTCCCTAACTCATTTTATGAGGCCAGTATCATCCTGATAACAAAGCCTGTCAGAGACACAACAAAAAAAGAGAATTTTAGACCAACATCCCCGATGAACATCAATGCAAAAATCCTCAATAGAATACTGGCAAACCGAATCCAGCAGCACATCCAAAAGCTTATCCACCAAGATCAAGTTTGCTTCATCCCTGGGATGCAAGGCTGGTTCAACATATGAAAATCAACAAACGTAATCCATCACACTAACAGAAACAAAGACAAAAATCACATGATTATCTCAATAGATGCATAAAAGGCCTTTGACAAAATTCAACAGCTCTTCATGATAAAAACTCTCAACAAACTAGGTATTGATGGAACATATCACAAAATAATAAGAGCTATTTATGACAAACCCACAGCCAGTATCATACTGAAAGGGCAAAAACTGGAAGCATTCTCTTTGAAAACTGGCACAAGACAGGGATGCACTCTCTCACCATTCCTATTCAACATAGTGTTGGACATTCTGGCCAGGGCAATCAGGCAGGAGAAAGAAATAAATGGTATTCAGTTAGGAAAAGAGGAAGTCAAATTGTCCCTGTTTGCAGATGAAATGATTGTATATTTAGAAAGCCCCATCATCTCAGCCCAAAATCTCCTTAAGCTGATAGGCAACTTCAGCAAAGTCTCAGGATACAAAATCAATGTGCAAAAATCACAAGCATTCTTATACACCAATAACAGACAAACAGCCAAATCATGAGTGAAATTCCATTCACAATTGCTACAAAGACAATAAAATACCTAGGAGTCCAACTTACAAGGGATGTGAAGGACCTCTTCAAGGAGAACTACAAACCACTGCTCAATGAAATTAAAGAGGAAACAAACAAATGGAAGAACATTCCATGCTCATGGATAGGAAGAATCAATATCATGAAAATGGCCATACTGCCCAAGGTAATTTATGGATTCAATGCCATCCCCATCAAGCTACCAATGACTTTCTTCACAGAATTGGAAAAAACTACTTTAAAGTTCATATGGAACCCAAAAAAAGCCCACACTGCCAAGACAATCCTAAGCCAAAAGAACAAAGCTGGAGGCATCAACACTACCTGACTTCAAACTATACTACAAGGCTACAGTAACCAAAACAGCATAGTACTGTTACCAAAACAGATATACAGAACAATGGAACAGAACAGAGGCCTCAGAAATAACACCACACATCTACAACCATCTGATCTTTGACAAACCTGACAAAAAGAAGAAATGGGGAAAGGATTCCCTATTTAATAAATGGTGCTGGGAAAACTGGCTAGCCATATGCAGAAAGCTGAAACTGGATCCCTTCCTTACACCTTATACAAAAATTAATTCAAGATGGATTAAAGATTTAAATGTTAGACCTAAAATCATAAAAACCCTAGAAGAAAACCTAGGCCATACCATTCAAGACACAGGCATGGGCAAGAACTTTATGACTAAAACACCAAAAGCAATGACAACAAATGCCAAAATAGACAAACGGGATCTAATTAAACTAAAGAGCTTCTGCACAGCAAAAGAAACTACCATCACAGTGAACAGGCAACCTACAGAATGAGAGAAAATTTTTGCAATCTACTCATCTGACAAAGGGCTAATATCCAGAATCTACAAAGAACTCAAACAAATTTACAAGAAAAAACCCCATCAAAAAGTGGGCAAAGGATATGAACAGACAATTCTCAAAAGAAGACATTTATGCAGCGAACAGACACATGAAAAAGTGCTCATCATCACTGGTCATCAGAGAAATGCAAATCAAAACCACAATTAGACACCATCACACATCAGTTAGAATGGCGATCATTAAAAAGTCAGGAAACAACAGGTGCTGGGGAGAATGTGGAGAAACAGGAACACTTTAACACTGTTGGTTGGAGTGCAAACTAGTTCAACCATTGTGGAATACAGTGTGGCGATTCCTCAAGGATCTAGAACTAGAAATACCATTTGACCCAGCCATCCCATTACTGGGTATTTACCCAAAGGATTATAAATCATGTTACTATAAAGACACATGCACACTTATGTTTATTGTGGCACTATTCACAAAAGCAAAGACTTGGAATCAACCTAAATGTCCATCGATGATAGATTGGATTAAGAAAATGTGGCACATATACACCATGAAATACTAAACAGCCATAAAAAAGGATGAGTTCATGTCCTTTGTAGCGTCATGGATGAAGCTGGAAGCCATCATTCTGAGCAAACTATCGCAAGGACAGAAAACCAAACACTGCATGTTCTCACTCATAGGTGGGAATTGAACAATGAGAACACTTGGACACAGGGCAGGGAACATCACACACTGGGGCTTGTCGTGGGGAGGGGGGGTGGGGGAGGGATAGCATTAGGAGAAATATCTAACATAAATGATGAGTTAATGGGTGCAGCAAACCAACACGGCACATGTATACATATGTAACAAACCTGCATGTTGTGCATATGTACTCTAGAACTTAAAGTATATAAAAAAGTACCATATAAATATCATCCCTACACATACTTGAAAATCTCCTGAAGTTTCTTACCAATAAAAGTAGAGACAATTATAAGATAGCTTATGCATAATTGCTTTTGACATTTTTAATTTGTCATGTTTCCCTAAAGAATATTAATGAAAACCATAACAACATAATTCCACTTTGCTTATGTTTTCCAGATAAAATAATCTAGCTTTCTTACTTGTCTGCCCTGTCTTGTGTCTTGAATTTCTCCATTGTCACTTAATTTTTGCTTCAGATACAAACACGCCCAGGATCATTTTGTGACCACCCAGGCTTGATCTCAAGCTCTCACTTCCTCTGTCCCATTTTCTACCTGTTACTGTGAATTTCTCACTTCCCATTCACTCCACTGTCCAGTGGCATGTTATCCTTCCATTTCTCCTACAACTGCTGAGGTTAATCTCAATCTCCCTCTTGCCTTCCCAGGGGTTAAAGGGAATGGCATACAAGCAATTACACCTCAGTAGCAATGAGCACACTCAGTGCCTTTATCTTGGTTTTAATACCATTCTCCAATAAAAGTATATACCTTTTAGGTAGGGCTCCTTGAAGAAATGCTGATTCTAGGACTGGGGCAGAAAATATACGAGATGAGCCTGGAGCAGTAAAGAAGTGACACACACACACACACGCACACACACACATACACATACACACGTAGGGAAGAAAAAGTAATATCTTCTTCTCACCTATTGTAAGGTTCATGGCTGGGGCACCTATAACAAAAGACAGATTAACAAAAGAAAAGCATGTAAGTTAACTTTTTGTACATGACTTGAGAAGGACCCTTCAGAAATGAAGACCCAAAGAAACAGGGAAATTTGTGTATTTTTATGCTCAGGTTTAAAGAGTGGAAACTTGTGCAGAAGTATAATTAAACAAGGGGGCGGGATGATCTTATGGTAATAAATCAGAGTGAATTCAGCAAGGCCTAGGTTCAGATTCTTCTTAGTGTCTCTGTGTCTTCAAGGACAGTATGTTTCTAGACCTCAGGACCAGGCTTAAGGAGACACCTCTGGATGACACTTTTATGATCTGCTTCAGAAGAGAAGAAAGACAGGAAGATGAGAGTGATCCTCCTACTTCTGCTTGTTTCTCAAATGCCAAGGTCATATTTTGAGTAATGTGTCCTGAACCCCATGATATGTGATGGGTGGATGTTAAAGTGACACAGAGCTCTACTAAAAGATCTCCTAATGGCCAGTGTTGGAACAATTTGAGCAAGATAATAAAAAATATAATATCGTACAGATTATATAACAAATATTAAAAGAAAAACAATGATTCCATACTGATGTAAATCAATGATTGAATTAATACATTAATAAATGAGGGAAGAATAGACACATCTACTCAGCATAATTGTGAATAGGTAGATACTCCAGTCTCAGAAAGGTGAAATATGCCTCCGCACTCCTTAAGTGTGTCCTACATATAGTGACTCCTATACAGAAAGGATTATATGAAAAAGAGTGTTGATAAAAAGGGTAAAACTCTGTGAAATATTTGAAGAGATTTAGTCTGAGCCAAATACGGGTGACCAATGGCCCACAATGCAGCTCTCAGGAAATCTTGAGAACATGTGCCTAAGGTAATCAGGCTACAACTTGACTTTATACATTTTAGGGAGATGTAAGACATCAATCAATGCATGTAAGATATACATTGGTTTTGTCCAAAAGGTGGGACAATGGGAAATGGGGGTTTCCAGGTCATGGGTAGATTCAATGATTTTCTGACTAGCAATTGGCTGAGAGTTAAGTTATTGTCTAAAGACTTAAAATCAATAGAAAGGAATGTCTGGGTTAAGATAAGGGGTTGTAGAGACCAAGGTTCTAACATGCAGGTGAACACTCCAGGTTGCAGGCTTCAGAGAATAGATTGTAAATGTTTCTTATCAGACTTAAAGAGTCTGTTTTATCAGTCTTAAGGTCTGTGTTGATGCTAATGCCAGTCAGCTGGGCCTGAATTCCAAAAGGGAGGTGGGCGTAATGAGGCATGTCCAACTCCCCCTTCCCATCATGGCCTGAGCTAGATTTTCAGGCTAACTTTGGAATGCTCTAGGCCAAGAGAAAGGGTCCATACAGATGGTCAGAGGGGCTCAGCATTTTATTTTTGATTTACAAGAGTAACTTTACAATGGAGAAACATGATAAATACTACCTCAACCAGATGACCAAAAATAATATTAATGGCCATAAATCTTGTTTATAGCATGTACTCTTCATGTGATGCACTGAGAATGGCACTTTACCTCTGTAGTCTTCTCAAAACCATAAACCCAGTCTTATCATGAGAAAAATATCAATCACATCTCCATTAAGAGACATTCTACAAAATACCTGGCTAGTACCCCTCAAAGTGGTCCAAATCATCAAAAACAATGAAAGCCTGGAAAACTGTCATGGCCAAGAAGAGTATGAGATAAGACAAGCAAATGTAATATGGTATCCTAGATAGGATCCTGGAGCAGAACAAGGACATTAGGTAAAAACTAAGGAAATCAGAATAAAGTATGGACTTTAATTAATAATGTATCACTGAGTTCATTAACTATGAAACATGTGCCAGGTTAATGTAAAATATCCAAAATAAAGTAAACTGGGTTTACTAGGGTATATGGGAATTCTCTTATACCACATTCACAAATTTTTGTATGAATTTTGTGAACTTATTCTAAAATAAAGTTTACTTAAAAATAATGCTTATTATATTAAAATTTTTAAAAACTGTTTTTAAAGATTAGTCAGTGCATCTTCTTGCTGAACTGCCTGTCACAGAAGACTTCCTTTAGTATCCACACTTCACCATCATATATTGTTTGTTATCAGTTACTCATAAAAATGCCTAACATCTACTTGGCAGCCTCTCTATGAATATTTATTTACATATTAAGAACTAGACATTGTTGGCCGGGCGCGGCGGCTCACGCCTGTAATCCCAGCACTTCGGGATGCCGAGATGGACGGATCACGAGGTCAGGAGATGAAGATCATCCTGGCTAACACAGTGAAACCCCGTCTCTACTAAAATACAAAAAGTTAGCTGGGTGTGGTGGCAGGCACCTGTAGTCGCAGCTACTCAGGAGGCTGAGGCAGGGGAATGGCGTGAACCCGGGAGGCAGAGTTTATAGTGAGCCGAGATTGCACCACTGCACTCCAGCCTGGGAGACACAAAGAGACTCTGTCTCAAAACAAACAAACAAATAAATAAATAAATAAAATAAAAAACTAGACATTGTTGAGATCGTTGATGAAAAATTAAGAATAGTAAAGGGAAACAAGGCTCATGTCTCCCTTAAAGGAACAGGGCTTGCTGCCAGGCTGCAATTCATTTCTAGCACAGCCCTAAATAGGATTCTATTTGTGTGATGTCCATCTCCCTACACTGAAAACAATGGATGAGTTAATTAACCCTCTACACATCCTGAAAACTTGTTCTTTCAAGCATGGATTTTTGACTTCTGACAGGTTTGGAGTGGGACAAATTTGAGTACAGGGCCTCTCCCGTCCCCGGGCGGCCAATTCTCAGTCCTATTTGCTTTTCAACATGAAAAACTTATTCCAGGATCTACCAAGTATCCTGGGAAATTGGTCTGGGAACCTGCTTAGCTCCTACTATTCCTGCCTTATATAAGTCAAGAAGCTCCAAAGGGTAGCATTTTGATAAATCACGCTTAGTTCATTTTGCCACAACTCTATGTCCCAAGCCCTCGTGGTTTTGTTTTTATTTCTGTTTTTATGGCAGATATTGCTAATCTATCACTGAATCCATTCTGAGTAGGCCAGACAGGCAGACAGGCTCATTTCCTGTTTTGATGTGGTTTAGAGAAAAGATCAAAAGCCCTTTACTCAAACTGTAGCTTACCTAACTTCCAGCCAATCAGCAACAAAAAACCCAAGAAGCTATTAACCACGAGTTTCTGCTTTAGGGGGATAGGGACTTCCCTTCGGCTCCACATGTGCAGGTAGACTTAAACTTTAACTTATAATTGCCCCTCCCCCTCATTTTAATATTAAAAGTCACACAGCCAGTGGTGGAGATTTAAAATGGTAATATTACATGTGGTGTATGAAGAAACATGTAAAGCCATTGCACAAGTGCTAGAAAAAACCCTCCTATACATGCCCAGATGAAATCCTTCCCTATAGAAAGTCCCCATAAAACGAATCCACATACTACCCTCCGGGAGCAGCCTGCCCTTTTCCTATTGTGGTGCCGACTTCGTTGTGCACAAGCTAAAATAATGCTTTCTCTTTCTGTATGCTGCTATGTCTAGTGATCTTTCTTGATTTCTATTGTAATCTTTCTTGAGACGTTACAAGAACAGAGGGCACTGATAACACCTGTATGCAGCTTCAGAATCAGGCTTAACTCAGCATCTCAGTGGATAGGGAAGGCACGATCTGCTCATAGCTGGAATCAGGTGGACCTATCTTCCTTATCAGCAGATGAGCAATTATATGAGAAGTCATGATTTACTCTAATGACATTATGTCTTCTCTGGAAGGAAAAAATTAATCCTAGAGACAGAGCGCCTCAAAGCCAGGATATCCTAAGCATATTGACAGCTGAACTCAGACAAAATTATGGAAGAGACTGAATTAAGTTTCAAGTCTCCTCCCACATGCCCACCTCTTAGTTTCTCCATAATTAAGCCAGCCTAGAGTGATTACCATACTTCATTCCCTTCCAAAATATATTTTTTCTTCTATTTCCTCCACCACAAAACTTAGTAATTTATAAACTCATTGCTTTAAAAATAACCTTTTGGCTTTAGCACACCTTAGACATTTAAGAAAATGCTGGCTTATCTGATAAGTGGGGAAAAAAGTGTCAAGAAAAAAATGCCCATTGGATGCAAGGAGTGCTTCCAATTAGGTAATTAAATATGCTGAATCCTGTAAATCTTTGTATAGCAACACATGGCAGATTATAACTGCTGGGATGACCCTTAACATGTAGTGAATATGAGATAGTCAAACAGTGAAGTCCTAGCTAAGTGGCTGGGTGGCACTCTGTTTTAAGTAATTTTTAAAACCAACTACAATATCTCCACTGGGAAATTTGCTACACAGAAAGTGGCCATTGTTTACAGCCATTGGTCATTCTCCAACCCAACAACTCATTTATTCTTCATAACTCTTATCAATATGCACAAATATTTACTTGTATTATTATTATTACATATATTCCCTTACTAGAATTTAAGCTTCAAGAAAAAAAGAACCTTGACCATGACTAGATCCTTAGGAACTAAAATATTTGTTGAAAGAATAAATGAATCTAAAACCCAAGCCTTTGACAGTACCCCATAATTAAAGCCAGAGATAATTATAGAATCCCATTCTTCTTAGCTACTGAGAATATTTTAGAAGATACTTTATAAATGTATATGTATAATACATATATTATATACAAATATATGCACATTTTACATAAGGACCAGAAAATATGATGGTATAGCTTAATGTTGAAGAGAAAGAAAGGGGCAAAGGGAAAGGTGGCTTTTTAGACACTAAGTAAAATTTGGCCACTTGTTAATTTTCCCTTAGGTAGGACCTCATCAGAAAGCCTACTTAATTTAATGCAATTGAGATCTTCTTTTCCAGGTGTCAGCCTTCATGCTGATGATATTTCTCAAAACTTCAAAATAAGCAATTCCAACTTCTTTACTCATCCTTTAGAAGTCCTGTTGTTTCTTCTCTATTGGATCCAGCTATGAATTACTCTGGCACTTGAGATTTCACTTGCACCTTAAATCAGAGACTGTGAAAGCAAATGCTTACAAGACCAGGAAGGTAAGAATAATGAGTGATACCTTGGTCTTTTTGTGAATGTTTTTCTTTGTATGAATGAGGGGTATGTACCCAGACAGAGTGGTGGAGGTTGCTATGCGTAGCTCCTGTCAATTGTTGTGATATCAGAATTAAGACCCTCCACCACCAGATCATCTCATATTTCAAAAGAATCCAGAAATCTGGATTTTATGAGAAAATTTATAGTCTTTAGTTGGATTTATTTTTATAAACCACTTGAGGATACACAAGTTAGGTCTGTGTATCCAATGCAACATGCTATCAGTTGTTTTTCAATTCTAAAATAATGATAACTCTGGTTACTTTTCTCAGGACATATGCAGCCTTTGGCTCTCTAAGACCTTTGACTAGCTGTGTTAGGACACATTAGTCTACCAGACTGTGTGGGGCAAGAAACATATCATGCGGCACCCTCGTTTAATAGTGATTACAGCAGTTTCACCCAGCTCATGTAAATGCCTAAGACAGTCCTGGCTATTGGCAATACTGTAGAATATTAGAATGACCTTACCTTTCGTCTGGGTCATACACTCATTTTATATACATATATGGGTTTTCTGTGCTGGTTCCTTATTACAGACCTTGTTGTCTTCTTTTCAGCTTGTTGGCATTTGAGCCAATGCTATAGCCCAGCCATGTTATAAAATCATAATGATTCCCAATTACCTAATATGTGAAGTGTTGGGTGCTTTTTCCCTTCAGGGTTTTTCATAGCTAGTAATCTAATAAACTATGTTCATTTTGGCCCATTCATTGTACTTGAAGAGGATGATATATATTCCATACCTGAACTATTGATTATTCATTAAAATTCAGCCCTTCCTCTTCCCCGATCAATTCCTATCAGTTTAATTTCTCTTCTTCTATTACAATAAGCTTTCAGTGGTTTCCTGACCACAGATCTCATGCTCATTTTGCCAGTCATTCAAACTTATGCCCAAATAACTATTTAAAATCTACGTTCCTATCATAATCAGATAATATTCATAGTTACTTATCCATAGGATAACGTCTATGCGTCAAAGCATGTGATATTATCAGAACAAAATATATATTTAAAATGGTGTTTTTTGCCACTTTCTCAAACAATCTAATATTTAGTCCCAATTCTGCAGAGACCACTTGCTTTCACACCTCTCCGGCTTTACCATGTTTACACTATTCTTTTCAGCTATCCATACCCATTGTATCTTTTGAACACTGACCAAACAGCAATTCTATTTTGACCATTTCATCAACAATTCCAGATAGTAATTGTTTTCCCTATCTGTGCTATTTACCTTTATGATAGCATTCAACATATCTTTTTAGATTTTTTATTTTTCCTTATATTTGTTTGGGATCTTAAAGTAGATGGGGACCATGCGTTCATTTATATAGAACCACTACTCAAGTGCTGAAACTACAAAATAGGAAGGATTTATTAAAATATTTTAGTATAAATAAATAATTTCATGAATCTTTAGTAATAAAGCATAAGGACTAAGAGGTAGGATTTGGAAAACAAAAAGAATTGAATTCAAATTCCATATCTCATATTTTCAGCTGGGAAATTTTAAGCAAGTCAAATTACCTGCCTTGGCCTCAGTTTATTCTTTGAAATATACCATTAAGAAAATGAAGAGGAAATCCAGAGCCTGCAAGAAAATATTTGGAACACATATGCAGATGCTCCTCAATTTATGATGGGGTTACATCTCAATAAATTCATAGTAAGTTAAAAATATTGAAGTCAAAAATGCACTTTAGTACACTCAACCCATCCAACATTATGGCTTGGCCTAGCCTACCCTAAATGAGCTCAGAACATTAGCCTCTTGTTGGGCAAAATCATCTAACACAAAACCTATTTTATAATAGTGACTATCTCATATAGTTTTTTGAATACTATAAATACATGGTTTGATATATGCAAATCATTTTATGTGATTCATGACATAAAAAAATTAAGGAGAAAAATTATGTGATATGGTTTGGCTGTGTCCCCACCCAAATCTCATCTTGAATTGTAGCTCCCATAATTCCTACATGTTGTGGGAGGCACCCAGTGGGAGATAATTAAATCATGGGGCAGTTTTCCCCATACTGTTCTCATGGTAGTGAATAAGTATCATAAGATCTGATGGTTTTATAAAGGGCTTCCCTTTTTGCTTGGCTCTCATTCTGTCTTGCTTGCTGCCATGTAAAATGTGCCTTTTGCCTCCCACCATGATTATGAGGTCTCCCCAATTACATGGAACTGTAAGTCCATTAAACCTCTTTTTCTTTATAAATTACCCAGTCTCAGGTATGTCTTTATCAGCACCATGAAAACAGACTAATATACTGTATGATCATCTCAATAGATGCAGAAAAAGCTTCTGATAGAATTGTGCATCTCTTCATGTTAAAAAAAATCCCTGAAAAACAGCAGAAAAAACATACCTCAAAATAATAAATGTCATATACAATGAACACATAGCTAATATTATCCTGAATGGGGAAAAGCTGTAAGCAGTCCCATAAGAAATGGAACAAGACTAGGATGCCCACTTTTACCACTTCTATTTAACATAGTAGTGAAAGTCCTAGGCAGAGCAATCAGGCAAGAGAAAGAAATAAAAGGCATCCAAATTGGAAAAAAGGAATTTAAATTATCTCTCTTCTCAGATGATATGATATTACACCAAAATCCCTTAAGATTCCTCCAAAACTCTAGACTTGATAAATGTATTCAGTAAAGTTTCAGGATACAACATCCATGTGCAAAAATTGTTAGCATTTCTACCCACCAATAACAATCAAGCCGAGAAGCAATTTAAGGAGGCAATCCCACTTAAATAGCTACACACACACACACACACACACACACACACACACACACACACCCCAGGGATATATTTACCGAAGGGGGTGAAATATCTCTACAAGGGAAACTATAAAGCACTGATGAAAGAAACTGTAGATAAGACAAACACATAAAAAATACTTTGTGCTAACTGATCAGAAGAATTAATATCACTAAAATAACCATACTGCCCAAAGCAAACTACAGATTCAATCCAACCCCTTTCAAAATACCAATGCCATTTTAACGGAATTAGAAAAAAAAATCTTAAAATTCATATGGAACCAAAATGGAGCCTGAATAGCCAAAGCAATTCTAAACAAAAAGAACAAAGTTGGAGACATAGCATTACCTGACTTCAAATTATACTAGAAGCCTATAGTAACCCAAACAGCATGGTACTAGTATAAAAATAGAGACATAAACCAACGAAACAGAACAGAAAACTCAGAAATAAAGCCACATATCTATAGCCAACTGTTCTTTGACAAAGGTGACAAAAACATATGCTGGGGAAAATATACCTTTTTTAATAAATGGTGCTGGAAAAATTGGATTGCCACATTCAGAAGAATGAAACTGGACCCCTATCTCTCACCATATACAAAAATCAACTCAAGATGGATTAAAGACTTAAATGTAAGAACTGAAACCATAAAAATACTAGAAGAAATCCTAGAGAAAACTGCTGGATATTGGTCTAGGCAAAGAATTTATGACAAAGATCTCAAAAGCACCACCACCAACAACAACAAAAATGGATAAATAGAAATTAATTAAAGTAAAAAGCTTCTGCATGGCAAAAGAAATAATCAACAAAGTGAACAGACAGTCTGCAGAATGGAAGAAAATATCTGCAAGCTATGCAATCAATAGAAAATTGATATCCAGAATCTACAAGTAATTCAAACAACTCAACAATCGAAATAAACAAATAACCCCATTAAAAGGTGGGTGAAGGACGTGAATAGATATTTTTCAAAAGAAGACATACAAATGGCCAGTAAGCATATGAAAAAGTGCTCAATATCATTTACCATCAGAGAAATGCAAAAAGAAATTACAATAATCTATCCTCTTAGACCAGTCTGAATAGTTATTATTAAAAAGGCAAAAAGTAACAGATATCGGCAAGGATGTGGAGAAAGGGGGAATACTTATACACTGTTGGTGGAATGTAAACTAGTACAACCGCTATGGAAAACAGTATGGAGATTTCTCAGATAAATACAAATAGAATCACCATTTAATCTGGCAATCTCACTACTGGGTATCTACCCAAAGGAAAATAAATCATTACATCAAAAATATACCTGCACTTGTATGTTTATCACAGCACTATTTATAGTTGCAAACATAAAGAATCAACCTAAGTGTCCATTAATGGAAGAATGCATAAAGATAATGTGGCACATATACAAAATGGAATGCTATTCAGCCATAAAAAAAAGAATCATGTTTTTTGCAGCAACATAAATGGAACTAGAGACCATTATCTTAAGTGAAACAATTCAGAAACAGAAAGCCAAATATCATATGTTCTCACTTATAAGAGGGAGCTAAATAATATATATTTTAATACATGGACATAGAGCGTGGAATGATAGATATTTGAGACTCAGAAGGGTGGGAGAGTGGGAGGAAGGAAAGGGATGAGAAATTACTTACTGGGTACAATGTACACTATTCGGGTGATGGTTATACCAAAAGCCCAGACTTCACCACTACACAATACATTCATGTAACAAAACTGCTATTGTACCCCTTATATTTATATAAATAAAAACCCTTAAAACTCACAACCTAATAAAAAAATGGGCAAATGATGACTTGAGAGGCTGAGGCGGGAAGATCACCTGAGCTCAGAATTTCTAGGCTGCAGTGTGCCATGATAGTGCAGCTGCACTTCAGCCTGGGCAACAGAGTGAAATCCCAGCTCTAAAAAAAATGGCCTAAGGATTTGAACAGATAACGTTTACAAAATAATATATGTGAATGGCAAATAAGTACAGGAAAAAATGTTTCACATATTTAGGCAGCATGAAAATGCAAACTAAAGCTATAATGAGCTACCACTACATATAGGTTAGAATAGCTACATTTAAAAAATAATAGAGAGTCTGGCCATATCATATGTTGTTGAACATGTAGGGTAAGTGAAGATGTTATTCACGACTGTTGAGAATATACAATGGTATCACAATTTTGGCTAACAGTATAGCCAAAACTATTAGTTTCCTAAAAAGTTAAATATGCATTCACCATCCACACAGCCATTCTATTCCCAGATATTTACTCAAAAGAAATAAAAACATATGTCCACTCAAAGATTTGTACATGAACATTCATAGAATTTTTATTTGTAATAAACAAAAGCCAGAAAAATCCAAATGCCCATCAACAGTTAAATGAGAAAAACAAATTGTGATAGGTCTATACAATGGACAATTACCCAGCAAAAAAAGAGGAAGGAATTATTGACACACATAACACAGATTAATATGAAAATTATTATGCTGAGTGAAAGAAGTAAATTAAAATAGTATATACTTTATATTTCATTTATATACAATTCTAGAAAATGTAAACCAATTTATAGTGATAGAAAGCAAATCAGTAGTTTCATGGAAATGGGAGTGGAGGAGGAATGGATTACAAAGGGACATGAGGAAATTTGGGAGGATGATGTATGTATTCACTTTCTTTATTGTGGTGGCAATTTCACAAGAGTATGCATGTATCAAAGCAAATTAAGTTATACACATTCTATATGTGTGCTTGTTTTATACTTAAATTTTATCTTAGCCATTTATGCCTAGTGTTCCACTACTGGAATGCTAAGTATGTGGGAGCTATTTATATGCTACTGCTCAAGGTCATCGCCAAGTTTTGATTGCAAAAATTCAAAAAATTGCAACCTCAGGCATAAATGGGTTAATAAAATTATAGTTATATAAAAACTATACCTATCATTAGATGATAAAAAGAAGATAAAGTTGACAAATTTAAAAGAATTGGCAGAAAAAAATATTTTCAATTTTTTTCTAATTTTTAAATTATCCTCCTCTCCAATTACTCAAGACAAACTGGAATTAGGTGGTCATCAGTGCTGACCAGAATTAATGATTCAAGGGACAAAATAGCAAAGAGACTGTCCTGACATCCTCCATACCCGAAAACCTGTAGCATGGCACTTGCAATGAATTATTATTATAGTCATCATGGGTTTTCTACTGATCTTATACAAAACCACCTGAATATAATTATGAATGTCAGAATGATATCTGTGGCCAGGCAACCAGGGAAAAGAAACTCATCAGCCTGTAGAATAACAGGTCCCAAACCTGTAGCTCTATGCTATAACCAATTCATCTACACAGGTCTCTGGCTATGCACGCTACTGGAGACCAGTCTACATATTTAACTTGTGAAAAATGCCACTGGCCCTGTACTCAAGTGAGGGGGATGTGAGGGCAGAGAGAGAGAGAGAGAGAGAAAGAAGAGAGAATAAAATTCACACATGATAAAGGGGTGGAGAGAGAGAATAAAATTCACTACTAAATAGGAAAAAAAAATAGAAGAAAAACAAGTCTATCATTTTACTAAAGAGTGCATTCCCCAAGGAGGGTACAACATAGGAAATATAAATCTAATGTTTCCTCCGTAGGCATCAATCTCCCAAGTTTCCCGCCTACTATAAGCACTTTATGATCTAAGGCTTGTGGATAAAAGAACTTTTTTAATAACATGGGCCATAAACACTAGCTAACTTCGTCATCTGATGCTCAAAGAAGCAGAGCAACTATCTGTTGGACTTCCCAAGAGACAACATGTGAATCTCTACTCTGAGGGATTTTCAATAACAATTATGAGCACATATAACTTATGTCTTATATTCCAACTTTATAATTTACCCTAGACACATATACATACCCCATCACCATCTCTACCACAACCACCATCATAAGCACTTAAAACGTGATCTCATTATATTAAATATTCAGAATTTCTACAGCATATTTTCCTAGGACTGAAAAAAATTGTCATTTAGAAATTTTTTTCTAGGGGAAAACTTAAAACTGTTGAAAATGATTAAAAATAACAAATCATGATTCAGTTCACAATCAAGTAACTAATATTGTACTTACCCTCACATAATAAAGAATTATAAAATTGGAAAAAATATTATTTTAAAAAACTGTTTTCAGATATTGAACAATGGAAAGCACAAGACTGTGATCCTTGAAAAATGGGAGCCTCGTGGAGTCAATTTCGTTCAGTCATTCACTCATTCTGGCCTTCTGTCTGCGAGAGATTTCCAAATTATTTTTCATAAAATTGAATAAGCAAAACACCTCTACATAACTGGATAGAGAAAAAGGTAAGCGGGTTAAAAAGACGGATATTAGAGTGTGAGGATTTAATGTCATCTTGGAGTTGTTAGGGCAGGGCTCTGAAGAAAGAAAACCACATCTACAAAAGTCTGAGAAATTTGCAAAGAAGTTTCCTGCCAAGTCATTGATCAAATTCTAAGTTGTACATGTGTAGGGCATGATTGTGTGAGGATAAGCAAAAATAGCTGCTGGGGAACTGAAAGGTGAATAGAGACTTCAAAGGTCTCACGGTGCTGGGGAAACATTGGCATTCCCATTCATCCAGATGAAGGCACTTTTTTTTTTTTTAATACTTTAAGTTCTAGGGTACATGTGCACAACGTGCAGGTTTGTTACACATGTATACTTGTGCCATGTTGGTGTGCTGCACCCATTAACTCGTCATTTACATTAGGTATATCTCCTAATGCTATCCCTCCCCCCTCCTCCCACCCCACAACAGGCCACAGTGTGTGATGTTCCCTTTCCTGTGTCCATGTGTTCTCATTGTTCAATTCCCACCTATGAGTGAGAACATGCGGTGTTTAGTTTTTTGTCCTTGTGATAGTTTGCTGAGAATGATAGTTTCCAGCTTCATCCATGTCACTACAAAGGACATGAATCCATCCTTTTTTATGGCTGCATAGTATTCTATGGTGTATATGTGCCACATTTTCTTAATCCAGTCTATCATTGATGGACACTTGGGTTGGTTCCAAGTCTTTGCTATTGTGAATAGTGCCACAATAAACATACGTGTGCATGTGTCTTTATAGCAGCAATGGCAACAAAAGCCAAAATTGACAAATGGGATCTAATTAAACTAAAGAGCTTCTGCACAGCAAAAGAAACTACCATCAGAGTGAACAGGCAACCTACAGAATGGGAGAAAATTTTTGCAATCTACTCATCTGACAAAGGGCTAATATCCAGAATCTACAAAGAACTCAAACAAATTTACAAGAAAAAAAACAACCCCATCAAAAAGTAGGCAAAGGATATGAACAGACACTTCTCAAAAGAAGACATTTATGCAGCCAACAGACACATGAAAAAATGCTCATCATCACTGGCCATCAGAGAAATGCAAATCAAAACCACAATGAGATACCATCTCATGCCAGTTAGAATGATCATCATTAAGACGTCAGGAAACAATAGGTGCTGGAGAGGATGTGGAGAAATAGGAACACTTTTACACTGTTGGTGGGACTGTAAACTAGTTCAACCATTGTGGAAGACAGTGTGGTGATTCCTCAAGGATCTAGAACTAGAAATACCATTTGACCCAACCATCCCATTACTGGGTATATACCCAAAGGATTATGAAGGCACCTTTTTGAACAACCTGAGAATTCAACTGAGAACCTAGGAAGCCCATGCCTCAGGGGTTAGAACCACAGCCTAAGAGTAAAGACCACATGCCAGGACTCAGAGCAAATTAGATCAGAGTTATCTGCCACAAATTTGACTGTTGGTCAGCACAGTGCTCTCACTTGAGCTGGAAATGACATAATCCAGAAGTTCTACCTATATAATTTGCAACATTCAGCATACAATAAAATTACTAAATATGCAAGAAGCAAGAAGCTGAAATCCATCAACAAAAAAAAAAGTGGCTTATAAAGACCCACACATAATCAAATTTTGGAGTTAGCAGTAAAGGATTTAAAAGGGCTATTATAAGTATGGTGAAAACTTCAGTGAACAATACAGATAGGTACAAACAGATGGAGAATTTCAGCAAAAAGCTGAAAAACTAGAAAGGAACTAAAGGGAAAATTTTAAACTAAAAATAAAATCTCTCTATGGCAAAGAACTTATTGAATTGCTTAACAGCTGACTTGAAAAAGCAGAAAAAAATTTAGTAATCTCAAAGTCAGGTCAGTAGAAATTATCTAATCTCACATACAGAGAATAAAAATAAAAGAATGAAAAATGCAGGCTAAAGTTTCCATATCGTGTGACATGCATGGAACTAGAATCCAGAAAGACAGAGAGAAAATGGAGGACAAAATGTATTGGAAAAGATAATGGCCAAAACATTTTTAAATTTTATTAAAAATATCAACCCACAAGTCCAGCAAATTTCAGGAGACTTAATAAATATAAAGGCCACATGGGGCACATCAAACTGAAACAGAAGCATACGAAAAAAGAAAAAAGAAGAGGGAGAGAAAATCTTAAAACCAGCAAAGGGCAGATAGCATTGTATTCAGGGATACAACCATAAGAATGATAGCTGTCTTCTTATTATAAATAAATAGAAGCCAAAAGATAATAGGATAACATCTTTAATATTTTGAAAGGAAAAGTCTACTAGCCTAGAATGAATACATATATATATATGTACATATATATACATATATATATATATATATCCAGGAAACATGTCTATCCACAAGAAATATCTACCCAAAATGAAGGCAAAATAAAGATATTTTGGACAAATAAATGCATAGTAAGTTCAATATCAGCAGATGCACACTACACAAATACAAAGGAAGTTCTCAGGTCAAAGAGAAATGTTCCCAGATAAAAATGTGAACCTACCAGAAGTAATGAAGAGTACTGAAGATGGGAAACATGAAGGTAAATATGAAAGGTTATTTTAAAAATGTTCTAATAACACGTTGATTAGAATAACAATAGAACAAAGGAAATATGGACATATAGAAAACAAGGAACAAGACGGTGGGCTTAAACTCCACCACATCAGTAATTTCAATTTCAATAAATCTAAATAGACTAAACCACTCTATTTAAAAGACAATGATTGTCCACTAGAAAAAGACCAACTGAATGCTGTTTACAGGGCTAGGATCTATTTTAGCATTTAGGATCCATTTTAGCATTTAGGTTCTATTTTAAGTATAAGGACATAGATATATTGAAAGTAAAAGGATAGAAAATTATATACCATGCAAACACCAATTTAAAAATTCTATGGCTGTATTAATATCAGACAAAGCAGACTTTAAAGACAAAGAGGATTAATAGAGATAAGAAAGAGAATTCATAATGATAAAAGTGTCAACTCATCAGGTAGCTATAACAACCCTAAATACATTTAGCCGAATAATACAGTTTCAAAGTATTTGAAAAAAATGAAAAGAAGAAAAAAAAATAGGAAAATCCACAATACACTTGACAATTTTAACACTTTTCTCTCAGTAGTTGATAGACTTAACTGACAAAAAGTTCAATAAAGATACGGAAAATTGGAAGAATACTATTACCTAACTTGATCTGATTGGAATTTATGGAGTACTACACCCAACAACTGCTGACAATATATTACTTTTAAGTATACTTGGAACATTTGTCAAAATAGATAATAAGCTAGCTCATAAAATTGAGTCTTAATAAATTTAAAAGACTGTAATCACAGAAAGTATGTTCCTTAACTACAATCAAATTAAATATAGAAATCAATTTTAAAGTCCCCTAAGATATGAAAATTGAATAACACACGTCTAAATAAATGTGTCAAAGAATTGTCATAAATATTAGAAAATATGTTTAATCACTCTGATTGCTATGTAAGAATAGACAAGAAAGAGAAGCAAGAAGACAGATAAGGATACCAGTTAGGTGGTTATCACATTTATCCAGGTGAGAGATGGTGTTGGCATGGATGAGGATAGTAACAGAGTATAAGGATTGGTCAGATTATGAATACATTGTAAAATCATAGACAATAGGATTTGCTGATAGATAAATATGAGGTTTGAGAGAACAAGAGAAGTCAAGGATTAATTTGAGATTTTGGCCTGAGTATGCAAAAAGATGAAGCCACTATTAACTGAAATGAGGGAGATTAAAAAAGAACCAGGTTTTGAGCAGAAATAGTATGAGCTGAGTTTTGATCACAACTACTAGTTTAAGATGCTTGTGCCTGGCACGGTGGCTCACGCTTGTAATCCCAGCACTTTGGGAGGCTGAGGTGGGCGGATCACCTGAGGTCAGGAGTTTGAGACAAGGCTGGCCAACATGGCAAAACCCTGTCTCTACTAAAAATACAAAAACTAGCTGGGTGTGATGGCAGGCGCCTGTAATCCCAACTACTCAGGAGGCTGAGGAGAGATAATCTCATGAACCCGGGAGGCATAGGTTGCAGTGAGCCGAGATCCCGCCATTGCACTCCAGCCTGGGCAGCAAGAGCGAAACTCCATCTCTCTCTCTCTCTCTCTCTCTCTCTCACACACACACACACACACACACACACAAGATGCTTGTTATCCACTTAAGAGATGTTCAGTAGACAGTTGGGTTTGAGTCCATTATTCAAGGGAGAGGTTGAAACTAGAGACATAAACTTTTATAAAGAGAGAGAGAGAGAGAGAGAGGAATAGACAGATAGATAGAGATAGAGTCAGATATATATACAGACACATATGTAATTTACAACCAAAATAAATTAAATACTATATACTTACATACTGAGATCACTAATAGAGTAAGTGAGACTTACCCCTTAGGCACCCCAATGTTACACAGCCAGGGGAAAGAATCAGAGACTGAGGTGGTAGGAAAAACAGGTGTGATGCTGTGGAAGCCAAGGGATAGTGTTTCAAGGAGGAGAAAATAAGCAAATTTGTGAACTTCCACTTGTAGCTCGAGTTAAGATGAAAACTGTGAACTGACCTTTGATTTAGAATAGTCATGAGTTTGAGACCAGGCTGGCCAACACGATGAAACTCCGTCTCTACTAAAGCGTTTCAAGGAGGGATAGTGCTTCAAGGAGGAAAAAAGAAGCAAATTTGTGAACTTCCACTTGTAGGTCAAGTTAAGGTGAAAACTGTGAACTGACCTTTGATTGAGAACCTGTCAATTTGTGACCTGAAAAAGGCTTGTGGTGAAACAGTAGGAGTGTGAGCCTGACTATAGTGAATGTAAGAGAAAATGGATACAGAAGAAGCCAGTGTGTGGAGATAGCTGTTTTGAGCATAGCTTTTCTAAAAGAAGAGAAATAATGGGAAAGTTGGGTTAAGAGAATTTTTTAAGATATAAGAAATAATAGCATTTTTCTATACCAATAACGACAATCTAATAGAAAATAACTACCAATTCAGATATATAAAAAAAAGAGAGTTAGTTGAAGTGATATTTTTAATTGGGCAAAAGGTGATGAGATTTAGCACCAAAGGGAAAAAGAGGTTGGCGTTAAAACAGAGGACAGGCAGTTCTATTGTAATAGGAGGGAACACAGATTGTACAGAAATAATAGAAACTTGGGAAATTCTGATTGCTTTATCAGCTGAGAATCAGGACAGTGAAGAGGAGGTAGAAGTTAGAAGTTTCAGGAGAGAAGAGGAAGTATAAAGTATTCATTTAGGAAAACGTAAAAATGAATGAGCAGCATTTACAGGCACAATTAAAGTAATCAGTTGTGAATTTAAGTGAGACCAGTAACCCTGGTTGTTTGTTTTTCTCCATGCATTTTCATCTAAGCAGGTACAGGTGCAAGATAGGCAGAGATTTCGATTTAACCAGGATTGAGGCAAAGCCTCAATCAAGCACATGAAAGGTAAATGTGTATTTGAGGAAATGATTATGAAGATTAACAATGGAATTTAAGGAAAGAAGGGAGGACATAAGGATAAGTAAAAAGCTGGTAGAATCAATGCATTTAATTCTTGAAGGGGGTTGAAACACTAAGTCAAAACAATAGTAGGAATGAGCAGAAAAGATAACAGAAACCTTTAGAGATTAGGATGCTTACATTTAAGATCATGGAGTGATTTCAGTCATTGGAATGAATGTCAGAGATGGTTTAGAGGAAAAATAATCATTTGAGGAGAACAGTTAAGGAAATGGAAATGTTGGGGTTTAGAAAAATAGCCTATATGAATACTGAAATCACACACAGTTATGATAGGAGTACTGTGGAAGAGATGGACACTAAGCCAGGATTTAACATCTTCAAGGAAAAAGGTGACTTCAGTTAGCAGATAGATTGGTAGATGGGCTGTATCTGAGTGTAATTTGTTGACATGAGATTAACACTCGAAGGGTAGGGCTTGGAAAGGAAATAAAATGTTCTGGAAGGGATAATAGGAGCAAAAGGGATTCCTGCACCACCTCTAGGCCCTGATGTATTACAAGAGCAGGAGGGGAAAAGCCACCCCAAAAGAGATTCACAGGAGAGCTTCAAAGATGTTCACAGAGATTCGAAAGAGAGCCTGGTTTCAAACTTACTTTTGATGACAACAATCGTGATCTCTATAAATAGCCCAGGAAAGAATGGCTGCAGCAAATCTGCTTTTCTGGCTGCTGAAGTGTCTGGTCTGTCTTGACACTTCCTATGGTGCCATAAGAAAGTGTTTCTGCTGCATCTCTGGCAGTCTCAACCAACCCCCGAACCACTAACAACTTTGAAGATTTCACACCTATTGATAACAAAATCAGTTTCCATGTGATGAGATGGAGGTTCTTTCTTTCTCTTTCTCTTTTTCTTTGGCTCCCTTACTTCTTCCCTCCTTCCCTCTCTCTTCTTACCACCCTTTCTATCATTTAGAGAGGGAAGACAAATGAAGAGAAGATGAGATATTCAAAACACTTTTGGCTCCTGTTAGAACCAGAAAATAAGAAAAATATACTATGAGAAAACACTATGTATAAAACTGAAGTATGCAATTTGTCAGTATTCTCTAGCAGATTAAGTAGAATGTGATGAATTCCGAAAGCAACAAGAGAGAATTCTGAAAAATGAGACTTCCAGGCTCGGAAAATGAGAATTATATTAAAGAAGAAAAATCACTGATGACCAAATGTCTATTTCCCTTTTGACTTTGCTACATTTCTTCACTTTAAGTTGATTCCTCAGCAGAGGGAAAATGTTCTTAGGGATTAATTTACTAGATTATTAGACTACAGTTAGAAATCAATTCCTCTCATTTGTGTGACGAAATTATGTGAAATAACTTGCAATGGACCATTCACTAAATTTTCCTTGCTAACATGTCTTGCATTAGAGATAACTGAATTTCAAATCAGGGTATTGGAACTCCAACCCTGATTCTGCTGTGGGACCATCCTCTTACTCATCTTACTAATTTTACTTTCAGTATCTCTTTCTCCATGAAAATTTTCCCCCTAAGTATACTTCTTATTCTGATAATAGTCTGCTATTGCACCCTGAAATTCTCTTTTGCATTCTACTGGAAATGTATACTTTTTTATTTATTTGATTAATTTATGTCTTTCCTATAGAATTGCAAGCTCTATGAAGCCAGAGAACTCATATTACCAGTATCTACATAGAAGATAATCAATAAATGCTTATTGTCTGCCTGTCTGGCTTGGATAAATAACATACTAAACTTCAGTTTCTTCAGATCCAGTCTGTCAACTTCATGGAATCATGGAGTCCAATATACATAAGGGCACTTCAAAACCTTTAAAGTATTTATCAAATAGGAAGGATTTCTTAATGCATCAAACAGTTTTCTGATACAATAGTATTATCAGTATATATTATTGGCAGAGAATACATTCCAAGACATCTAGTAGCTAATACCAAAATGTATATATATTATGTTTCTTCCTATTCATACATATCTATAATAATCTAATTTATAAACTAGGCACAGTAAGAGATTAATAACAATAAATAATAATAAAATAGAACAATTATAAAAATATGACAGCACCACTATTCTTCTTTATTAAGTAAAATAAGGCTTACTTGAACACAAGAAAGGCAATAACATGACAATTGATCTGGTAATGGAAAAAGCTACTAAGTGACTACCAGGCAGGTAACATTTACAGCCTAGATACACTAGCCAAAGAGGTGATTGACATCCCAGGTGGGATGGAGCAGGCTGGCACAAGATTTCATCACACTACTGAGAATGGCATGCAATTTTAAGTGTATGAATTGTTTACTTCTGGAATTTTTCATTTAAGATTTTCAGACCATTGTTGACCATGAGTAACTGAAACCTTGGACAGTGAAACCACGCGTAAGTATATTCGTGATTAATTCACCATTAAGTTTTACTACTCCTGGTAACAAGTGTTTATTTTCCATAGGATTTGTTAACCACTTTTTTTTTTTTTTTTTTTTTTTTTTTGAGACAGAGTCTCCCTCTGTCGCCCAGGCTGGAGTGCAGTGGCGCGATCTCGGCTCACTGCAAGCTCCGCCTCCCGGGTTCACGCCATTCTCCTGCCTCAGCCTCTCCGAGTAGCTGGGACTACAGGCGCCCGCCACCACACCCAGCTAATTTTTTGTATTTTTAGTAGAGACGGGGTTTCACCGTGGTCTGGATCTCCTGACCTCGTGATCCACCCTCCTCGGCCCCGCAAAGTGCTGGGATTACAGGCGTGAGCCACCGCGCCCGGCCTGTTAACCACTTTTTAATAGGGGGCTTCAAGAAACCAAAAAAGCCCCAGGAATTTGAGAACTTACTTTAAATTTTACGAGATTTATAAATGTCCCCTGAAAACTTTAAATTACAGAATTCTGAGACAAAACGTTACCTCATGGTTTTTGGAGATGCCTTACTGTTTTCTTTAAGTATTATAACGAATGGATTACCTCACTAGGTTATTTTGTTGTAACACTTAACATCATAACCCCACTGAATACGAGGTCAGATAAGGTGCATCTTCAATGTTAATCACAAGCTGGTAATTTTACAGGTTGATTCAGGCTTTCTAACTGGTGGACTTAGTACTTTAGCCATTCATTTTTACGTATAACTGACCATCTGCCCATTCAACAGATATTTAGTGAGCAAGTACTTTGTGTTTAGGATACAAAGAAATGCAGAGAGGGCATTACAAGCCATAGCTTCAGTCTTATAATATTATGATCGTACATGTTATAAGTATTATAACAATTATGCCGTGACACATAAGAGAGATACATAACTCAGAATGGTAGGCTCAAGAAGTACTTTTCAGATAAGGAGCCACCTGAGCTGAGACCTAAAGAATCAGTAAGAAATCAGTGGGGAAAAACGATAGGCATATTATTTCAGGAAGAAGCATGAACATACAAAGTCATGGAGGTGATACAGTGATTGGTGAATTTAAAAAAATGTTGATCATTTAATACTGTTAGAGAAAATAATACGTATCCTGGGAGGGAGGGCTGGAGAGGTCAGGGAGATGAACCGGGGGAGGACTGCGGACACCCAGTCATGAAAGTCTGCGTATGTTTAGACTTTATCTTAAATGTGAATGGAAGCTATAATATATATCTGAAGAGGATTTGCCAAGTGTCTTCTACCTGCTGGGCAATGTTGCAGAAGCCTTCATTTATTCAAAGAAATCTAGACAATCTATCAACAAAGACTAATGAGAAATTATTACCTAGGAGCCCTCTTTAATTTGTAAAACCAGCCATTCCAAAGCCAATAGGAGGTAACACATCATGGGTCTAAGGTCACCTGACCACCCACCATTTTAGCTGTAAGTAGTGCCTTAAACAACTGTTATTATTTATATGACAAATACGTATTCTAATTTTTCTGGAATAGTCATAATGTCATGAAATAGTTCTATTTTGGTAAGTTTCATTTGTTTAATACATAGCTTAAAAATCGATTAAATGTAATTTAAATTGGACTTATTCATAGTTTAAGAAATAAATATAAAAATTTAAAAATTCTCTTCAGGAGTATGTAAAGAATTTTTGTTCCTCAAGTTTACTTCCTATGCCTCTACATATACATTTATAAAAACTATTAATTGTAATGTTCCCAACACAAAGAAAACATAAGTGTTTGACAAGATGGATACCTGTACACAATATGTAAAGGTATCAAAATATCACATGTACCCTTAAAATATGTACAATATTATATGTCAATTTTTAAAAAAGAATAATATAGAGCACTTCCTCAGTTAGAAAAGAGGAATATATGATTTATTTTTTAGATCAATCGCATAGCGTGAAGATAGCTAATAATTGAATTTGTAAATTTCAGTATCACTAAAAGTATAATTGTAATATTCTCAGCACAAAAAAAAAGTTAAGAAAATTAACAAACATAAAAAAAGACAAACAAGGGCATTACATAATGGTAAAGGGCTCAATTAAACAAGAAGATATAATTATCCTAAATATGTATGCACCCAATACAGAAGCACCCAGATTCGTAAAGTAAGTTCGTAGAGACCCACAAAGAGACTTAGATAACTACCCTCTAATAGTGGGAGACTCAGCGTGTCACTAACAGTATTAGACACATCATCAATGCAGAAAACTAACAGAGATATTTAGAACCTGAACTCAACACTTGACCAAATAGACCTAATAGACATCTATGGAACTCTCCACCCAAAAACAACAGAACATACATTGTTCTCATCTGCACGTGGAACATACTCTAAAAGCAACCATATAATTGGACAGAAAACAATTATTAACAAATTTAAGAAACTGAAATCACACCAACCACACTCTTGGACCACAGTGCAATGAAAATAGAAATCAATACTAAGAAAATTGCTCAGAACCATACAATTACATGGAAATTAAACAACCAGCTCCTGAAGGACTTTTGGGTGAATAATTAAATTAATGCAAAAATCAAGAAGTTGCTTGAAACTAATGAAAACTAAGATACAACACACCAGAATCTCTGTGACACAGCTAAGGCAGTGTTAAGAGGGAAGGTTATAGCACTAAATGCCCACATCAGAAAGTTAGAAAGAGCTCAAATTACCAATTTAACACCATAACTAGAGGAAATAGAGACATGAGAGCAAACCAGCCTCAAAGCTAGCATAAGACAAGAAATAAGCAAAATCAGAGCTGAAGTGAAGGAAATTGAGATGGGAAAAACCATACAAAAGAGCAATGAATCCAGGAGTTTGTTGCTTGAACGAATTAATAAGATAGACCACTAGCTTGAATAATACATAAAAAAAGAGAGAAGATCCACTGAACACAATTCGAAATGACAAAGGGGACTTTACTACTGACCCCACAGGAAAAAAACAAAACAAAAACAAAAACAAAAAACCACCCTCAGAAACTACTATGAACACCTCTATGTACACAAGCTAGAAGATCTAGAAGAGAGGGATAAATTAGATCAATCCCTAGAAACATACAACATCTGAAGACTGAACCAGGAAGAAATTTAATCCCTGAATAGACCAATAGTAAGTCCCAAAATTAAATCAGTAATAAAAAGACTGCCAATCAAAAAAAGCCCAGGACCAGTTGGATTTGCAGCCAAATTCTACCAGATGTATAAAGAACTGTTATCATTTCTACTAAAAGTATCACACAGAATTGAGGAGGAAGGACTCCTCCCTAACTCATCATATGAGGCCAAAACCTGGCAGAGACACAACAAAAAATAAAACTTGGCCAGGCACAGTGGCTCATGCCTGTAATCCCAGCACTTTGGGCAGCCGAGGCGGGCAGATGACAAGGTCAGGAGTTTGACACCAGCCTGGCCATCATGGTGAAACCCCATCTCTACTAAAAATACAAAAATTAGCTGAGCATGGTGGTGTGTGCCTGTAATCTAAGCTACTCAGGGGGCTGAGGCAGGAGAATTGCATGAACCTGGGAGGCGGAGGTAGCAATGAGCTGAGATTGCAACACTGCACTGCAGCCTGGGCAACGGCGCAAGACTCTGTCTTGGAAAATAAATAAATAAGAAATAAGAAAAACTTGAGGCCAATATTTTTGATGACCATAGATGAAAAAATTCTCAACAAAACACTAGTAAACTGAGTCCAGCAGCACTTCAAAAAGCTAATCCACCACAACCAAGTAAACTCTCTCCCTGGGATGCAAGGTTGGTTTAACCTATGCAAATCAATGAATGTGATTCATTACATAAACAGAATTGAAAACAAAAAATACGTGATCACTTTAATAGATGCAGAAAAGGCTTTCAATAAAATTCAACACCACTTCATGTTAAAAACCTTCAACAAAGTAGGCACTGAAAGAACATACTTCAAAATAATAAGAGTCATCTATGACAAAACCACAGCCAACATCAGACTGAATGGGCAAATGCTGGAAGCATTCCTTTTGAAAAGCAGAACAAGACAAGGATGGCCTTTCTTACCACTCCTATTCAACATAATCCTGAAAGTCCTGGCCAGAGCAATCAGGCAAGAGAAAAAATAAAAGACATCCAAATAGGAAGAAAGTCAAACTATCCCTGTTTGCAGATGATATGATTCTCTACCTGGAACACCCCACAGTCTCTGCCCAAAAGCTCCTTGAGCTAATAAACAACTTCAGCAAAATTTCAGAATACAAAATTCACGTACATAAATTACTAGCATTCCTATACACCAATGCTATCCAAGCTGACAGCCAAGCCAAGAATGCAATGCCACTTACAATAGCCACAAAAAAGAATAAAATACCTACGAATATAGCTAACCAGGGAGGTGAAAGTTCTCTACAATGAGTATTACAAAACACTGCTCAAAGAAATCAGAGAAGACATAAACAAATGGAAAAACATTCCATGCTCATGGATAGGAAAATCAATATCATTAAAATGGCCATACTGCCCAAAGCAGCTTATAGATTCAATGCCATTACTATCAGACCGCCAATGACATTCTTCACAAAACTAGAAAAAAACTGTAAAAATTTATATGGAACCAAAAAAGAGCCTGAATAGCCAAGGCTATCCTAAGCAAAAAGAAAAAAAGCTGAAGGCATCACATTACCCAGCTTCAAACTGTATTATAAGGCTACAGGCCGGGTGCGGTGTCTCACGCTTGTAATCCTAGCACTTTGGGAGGCTGAGGCAGGCAGATCACGAGGTCAGGAGATCGAGACCATCCTGGCAAACACAGTGAAGCCCCGTCTCTACTAAAAATACAAAAGAATTAGCCCGGTGTGGTGGCAGGTGCCTGTAGTTCCAGCTACTCGGGAGGCTGAGGCAGGAGAATGGCATCAACCCAGGAGGCGGAGCTTACAATGAGCCGAGATGGCGCCATTGCACTCCAGCCTGGGCGACAGAGGGAGACTCTGTCTCAAAAAAAAAAAAAAAAAGGCTACAGTAACCAATACAGCATGGTACTGCTACAAAAGCAGACACATAGACCAATGGAACAGAATAGCAAGCCCAGAAATAATACTACACACCTACAAGCATCTAATCTTCAACAAAGTCAACAAAAACAAGCAATGGTGGGGGGAGGGGGACAGGACTCCCTATTCAATAAATGGTGCTGGATTAAATATCTAGTCACATGCAGAAGATTGAAACTGGAACCCTTCCTTGCACCATATACAAAAATCTACTCACGGTTTATTAAATATTTAAATGTAAAACCTAAAACTAAAAAAACCCTGGAAGATAAACTAGGAAATACCTTTTTGAACACAGGCCCTGGCAAGGATTTCATGACAAAAACTCCAAAAGCAATTGCAAAAAAACCCCAAAATTAACAAGAGGGACCTAATTAAACTAAAGAACTTCTACACAGCAAAAGAAATTATTAACAAAGCAAACAGACAATCTTCAGGATGGGAAAAAATATTTGCAAACTATGTATCTGACAGAGTCCTACTATCCAGAATCTATAAGGAGCTTAAACAAATTAACAAGCAAAAAAACAACAACTCCATTAAAAAGTGGGCAAAGAACATGAACAGACACTTATTAAAAGAAGACATACACATGACCAACAAGTATACGAAAAAATGGCCAACATCACTGATCATTAGAGAAATGCAAATCAAAACCACAATGAGGCCAGGCACGATGGCCCACTCCTGAAATCCCAGCACTTTGGGAGGCTGAGGTGGGTGGGTCATTTGAGGTCAGGAATTTGAGACCAGCCTGGCCAACCTGGTGAAACCCCATCTCTACTAAAAATACAAAAATTAGCCAGGCGTGATGGCAGGGACCTGTAATTCTAGCTACTCAGGTGGCTGAGGCAGGAGAATTGCTTGAACCTGGTAGGAGGATATTGCAGTGAGCTGAGATAGTGCCACTGCACTCCAGCCTGGGCAACAGAGAGAGTCTTCATCTCAAAAACAAACAAATAAACAAACACAATGAGATATCATCTAACAGCAGTCAGAATGGCTATGATTAAAAACTTAAAAAATAACAGATGTTGGTGAGGTTGCAGAGAAAAAGAAATGCTTATACACTGATTCTGAGAATGTAAATTAGTTCAGCCACTGTGGAAAAACACTTTGGCGATTTTTCAAAGAACTCAGCAGAATTACCATTTGACCCAGCAATCCCATTATTGGGGATATTTCCAAAGGAATATGTATCATTCTTCTTTAAAGACACAAGCATGTACATGTTCATCACAGCACTATTCACAATAGCGAAAACATGGAATCAACCTAGATGCCCATCAATGGTAGACTGAATAAAGGAAAAGTGCTACATATACACCATGGAATACTATGCAGCCATAAAAAACAATGAGGTCACGTCCTCTGCAACAACATGAATGGAGCTGGAGGCCATTATCCTAAGCAAACTAACACAGGAACCAAATACCACATGTTCTCATTCATAAGTGGGAGCTAAACACTGAGTACATATGGACACAAAGAAGGGAACTGCAGACACCAGGGCCTACTTGGGAGTGCAGGGAGGGAGGAGGGTGAGGATTGAGAAACTTCCCACAGAGTACTATGCTTATTGCCTGAATGGTGAAATAATCTATACACCAAATTGCTATGACACACAATTTACCTTTATAACAAACCCACACATGTACTCCTAAACCTAAAATAAAAGTTTTTTAAAAAGTTAGAAATTTGAGGTGATGGATATGTTAACTATCTTAATTCAATCTTTTCATATTATACTTTAAAAGCATAACATCACTTTGTAAGCAATAAATATATACAACTATGATTTGTCAACATAAAAGACTATACATGTGACTGGATATATTAAGAAATAAAGTTCTGTCTGAGAAAAAGTTCATAATTTCCTTTTGTCATGTATTAAGACCAATTAAAGAGCTGTGTCTCCTTTAATCTCAAATGTATTTACCACTCAAGCACACCAAAAGGCACACTAATTTGTATAAATCTATGTATACAACCAAGTTCAAAAATGGCCCCCAAAGATTTTTCCCTCCTGGTATTCATGATGTCATATAGTCCTCTCTACCCTGACTCATGGCTTGCCTGGGTCGTCAACTGGATACTGTGGAACTGATAGTGATGACTTCTAAGGGTAGATCAAAAAACACTGTGGTTTTCACCTTGGCATTACTTGAATTATTCTCTCTAGGAGAACTCAGGGCTATGTAATGAGGATTCTTAGGAAGCCTATGCAGAGGTCCATTTGGTGAAGAACTGAAGCCTCCAGTAATAGCCAGCATCAACTTGCTATATGTGTGTGTGTCATTTTGGAATCAGAGCTTGCAGCCCAGTGAGACCTTCGGATGACTGCAGCCCTGATAACATCTTGACTGAAACTTCGTGAGAGAACCTGGGCCAGAACCACCCAGCTAAGCCACCACAGAATCCCTTACCCACAGAGACTATGTGAGATAATCACTGTCTTCTGTTGTTTCAAGCCACAAA
Organism: Hylobates moloch; assembly: GCF_009828535.3. Classification (NCBI taxonomy): domain Eukaryota; kingdom Metazoa; phylum Chordata; class Mammalia; order Primates; family Hylobatidae; genus Hylobates; species Hylobates moloch. The sequence continues at coordinate 127,922,682 of NW_026652280.1, forward strand.
GTTTTAATTTGTTACATAGCAACTAAAGCTATGTAATACAACCTAATTCAGATACCTAATGCAACCCAAAAAGGAGTATTTATAATCACAGATGATAGTGAATCTGGTGCTTTTAGAAGCAATAGTTCAAAAACAAAAAAAGGTTTTGAGCATTGAAGTAGACAGAATAATGGTCTCCCAAAGATGTTTATTAGGATTCAAGGAGGTCTAAATCTCTAGAACCTGTGAATATGGTACCTTACATTATAAAAGGGAGTGTAGGTATGATTAAATTAAAAATTTTGAGATGGGGAGATTCTCCTGGGTTAGACAGGTAGGTCCAAGGTAATCACAAGTGTCCTTATGAGGAGAAGGCAAGAGGGTCATGAGATGTCAGGAAATGTGACAACAGAAGCAAGACATACAAATGGTACAAAAAAAGAGATAATGATCCAAGGAATGCAGGCAGCCTCTAGAAACAGAAATAGGCAAGACAATTGATTCCCCAGTGAAACCCCCAGAAGTTACACAGTGCTGCCAACATTTTGAGTTTAGGTGAACTCCAGATTTGTAAGAGAAAAAAATTGGGTACTTTCAAGCCGTTGATTGTGTGGTAATTCATTATAGCAGTAATAGGAAACTAAAACAGTAAACTGATACTGTGCCACAAGGAAAAAATAACAATAAAAAGAGTCAAAAAGAGTGGTAGGTTTCATTATTTTATCTCACGAAAGTTTCTCTGAGCTTAGTGAGAAAACAACAACATTAAGATTCTATTCTGAACAAATGTCTTCCAAAGGCTGCGATCTAGAAAGCGAAAAGGGTCAAATGACTCATCATTTAATTAAAAAATGCATTTGACAATGCCAAGCCTCCTGTGCTTTCACCCAAAATGCAAATGTTTTTGAGGCAAGGAAAGAAATTTTATTTCCAGTATGAGTTCAGTAAATATTTGTTGATGATGATATAGAGGATAATTTACCAAAAGCGTTTTTAGCAAAAAAACGAATTTGGGGATCTTTGCATACTTACTTTTGAAAGTGGATTTCATGCCTCCTGATGTGTGACATTTTTTTTTAAGTGATAAGAACAAACCTAATATTTACATAGCCTGTCACAAACATTTTCACATACATGTCTCAAGTAATCTTCAACATGTGAAGTAAGACTATTATTGTTATTTATATCTTACTCATGAAGTGCCTAAGTCTCAGCAAGGTTGACTTCTCAAATCTCACCCAACTATGAATGATAGAGCAGCAAGAATGAATGAAAATTCCTATTCATTTAGTTACGACTTCACTCTACACTGTGCTTTTCTAGTGTAAGTTAAATATAACAAGGTTATTAGAAAAATAATTGGATACAGTGTTTATCATTGTAACTTTTTCTTTTGACAAGTTAACACTGAGTCACCAGGTTTACAACAGTGAAAGAGATGCGATTTCTATCTTGAAGTTCATTGTGTAGTAGAAAAGACAAATGAGTGGGTTGATATTTACCCTGAAGGCTGGCAGAGACTGTGACAGGGCTAAGTAGCACTGTGTCAGGGGATCAAATAGCAGGGGACATTAATCTATAATTGAGGACTTAGGGAGAACTTCTCAAAGGTAGTAACTCAAATTTGTCAACTGAAGCTAAGAAGATTAGCTAGGCAAATAGAAGATAAGTGTGGGTAAGGCAAGGTGTTCTAGGAAGAAGAAACAAAAAAGTCTGGGAGTGGGCTGGACATGGTAGCTTATGCCTTTAATCCCAGCACTTTGGAAGGCAGAGGCGAGTGGATCATAGGAGGTCAGGAGTTCTAGACCAGCCTGGCCAACATGGTGAAACCCTGTCTCTACTAAAAACACAAAAAATTAGCTGAGCGTGGTGGCCTGTGCCTGTAGTCTCAGCTACTCGGGAGGCTGAGGCAGAAGAATCACTTGAACCCAGGAGGTTGCAGTGAGCTGAAATTGTACCATTGCACAAGTGAAACTCTGACTTAAAAAAAAAAAAAAAAAAGTCTGGGAATGGGTTTCTAAGAGTGTTTTCATAGAACTGTCCTATATTCAGATGGAGGAACACTCTTACTATTCAACAGATGTCACCTTGATGCCAACAATAGTGAGTGCTCAGACTTACTGGTCCAAGAGGATATCTGAGGAGAATCTATTTTTTATTTTTCTTTTCTCGAGAAATTGGCAGACTTTTATAGTATCAAGTGTTAATTTTTTCACGTTATGTCATAAAGGCCCATTCCTGGATTCCTTCTAGGAGAAGCTCTAAAATACACATCTTTTCAGAATAACTCCTGTTAGCCACTGTCCATGAGAATCTCCTTCTTTTGAACCCTGCTGAACCTTTTCCCAATATTCCTTTCCTTTATCTTGTATTCACCTGGAGCTTAATATTATTTTCTATATACTAGGCTCTTGCACTTGGCAAAGAGCAGATGTGGCAATAACTTTTTAAAAGGTCATTAGTATATCATTTCACAAATTGCTTAACACCAGAAGTATCAGGCCTGGAGTGTTTAAAGCATTTTAATAATTTAGAAATGCAAGATTAATGCAAAGCAATGTTACATTAAATAAGAGTTAATTGCTTACCTTGTTGTATGCTATGTCATTTGATGAACAGCCAAAATTAATTCACTAAGTGTCATGCTGGGGCCCAAAAGAAAAAAAAAGCAGCTTCGCAAACTTTACTACTAGATGGAATGAATTTATTTATTAAATATAGCTGAATTATTTATTTATCTTCCAGGTTTTGAAACGGCAGAGTGTATCTTCTTCCAGCTATTTGAAATATGAGATTAAATTGTTATAATAATGTGAAGAGATAATTCATAAGGAGTCCAGAGGGACACAGTGGACAGCACCTTAGACTAGACAGGCACTAATGACACAACATGTCCTTAGGGCAGGAACCTTATCTGTTTTGTTCACTACTGACTTTCCCAGCATCTAAAACAGTGCCTTGCATCCAGCAGGTATTTCGTGGTTATGTGTTCACTAAGTAAATGAGTAACTATCTGTTATGTTTGAATTGTGTCCCCTCCACACACACACACACATGCACACACACACACACACACACACACACACAAATCATATGATTTGAGGTACCCAACCTCAACCTCAGGTGCCTCAGAATGTGACCTTATTGGTCATCAATTAAAATGAGGTTCTTAGAATATGCATTAATTAAGTAAGTCCTGGTGAAGTCCTTACGAAAAGGAGAAATTAGGAGATAGACATGCATACGGAGAGAATGCCATGTGAAGATGAAGGCAGAGATTGGGGTAATGCTTCTACAAGCCAAGGAATGTGAAAGATTACCAGCAAACCATCAGAAACTGGGCAAAAAGCATGGAACAATAGATTCTCTGTCACAACCCTCAGAAAAATCAACCCTTCCAATGAATTGATCTAAGATTTATAGTCTCCAGAAACATGAGACAATAAATTTCTGTTGTTTGAGCCACCTAGTTTGTGGTACTTTGTTATGGAAGCCCTCAAACTAATGTAATATCTTTCTAGTTAAGTCTTGCACATCCAAGTTACAGGTTATCTTGCTTTTAATGTTCTATTATGACTTACTTAAGTTCTCCAGTTGCGTTTAGTGTTTGGCTAACTAACCACTCTCTAAAAGAGAAAATAAATCTATTTTATTTGGATTTCACATATTATTAAGCTGTATGCAGTGCAAGTGCTCAAAAAATGCTTAATTGTTTACACTCTATAAAAAATAGTCTCGTCTTTTCTGTGATTGAGTACCTTCTGCATATGCTTGTTTGATGATTAAATGAGACAACTTGTGCAAAATAAAAAGCTAGCCTGGAGAAATCTCTCCATAAGTGAAATTTGCAAAGACACAGTTGAGCTTAGTGCAAAAGAAATACGCTTTGAAATTAGGCAACATAGGTTTAAACTCTTATTAACTGTATAACCTTGAGCAATGTACACAATCTCTCTGTGTTCACAGAGAGATTATATTTCTTCATGTTTCCTTGCAATAATTTTGTGACATGTTTTAAAGATTATTGTGTAATATAAAAAAATCTATTGGCATAGTGATTACCACATAGCTAGTATTCAATAAGGAATAGTTTTATTGTTACCCATTTAGTATGAAAATACTGTGCTAGATACTGAGTGGGAATTGAGCATGTAAGAAGTTTCAAAAATGAATGAGTCACTTTTACTTCTTGGAAAACACATAAAAGCATATGAAACTATTATAGTTAGGAAATGCTAGCTGCTGTAACAAATAAACCACCAAATTTCCATGCCCAAACCCAATAGATGTATATTTCCTATGCAAAACTCTAAGGTGATAGTCCTTATTTGACAGGCTTTCCTTGATAGAGTCATTCGTAGAACCAGGCTCCTGCCTTGTGGCACTGGATTCCCTTAAAAGTTCTGTGTCCTCTGCTCCAACCAGCAGAAGAGAAAAGGGAGAGAGTGGGAGAGACATTGGAGAAGACATAACTAACTTTTAGGAACCCTGGTCCAAAAGTGACCATCCCATTCATGTTCCATTGATGAAAATTATTTAACCTGGATGCGTAAGGGTCAGGACATGTACGTCCTAACCCAGTAGAACTTCCAGCAACAACTTCATTCTATGAAAGGAGGAGATGTAGCTTAGCCATATCTGTTACTGTCACAGAGCTAAACCTACATATAGCAACAAAATGGAGTAAGCTCCAAATGGGGAAGAAGTACAGAGTATAGTCTTGGTGTAAAACTAGCCATTCTCAAAGTTCCAAGTTGGTTCTCTGGGGTTCTGGGCTACTCTAAAATCCGCTGTCTGTTATGTAATCAACAGTAGAAAATCCTACTTGGTGGTAGAGGAAGGAGAGAAATAAGCAGGGGAAATGCTACTAAACCGTATTTCAGGAACGTGGTGACTACTATAGTACTCCAGAGTGATATTCTAAAGAAAGAATTTAGACATGGGTGAAGAGTTTTCACATGGTTCTACTTACACTTATCCCTGATAGTTTAAGGCTACAAATCAGATTGGACATAATTACTTGGCACAGCCAGTCTTTAATAATACATGTGGACTCTGTGTGTGATGGGTCTGACCTTATGAGGTATGACTGAGTTTTCTGGGGTTTTTTTTGTTGTTGTTGTTATTTTGCTCGATAGAAGATCATTAAAACAAAGTTAGTATTCAGTAGCAGCACTTGGCTTTAGAGAAGACCTTTTCCTCAAATTAGCTAGGTCAGCAGCACGACTGTACAATTTGTTAATGCACAATAAGAAACTCTAAATTTCAGTGCTGAGAATGTCACTCATTGAGATTCAATGCATGGCATGCAGTTATGCAAAAAATCTGCCAGGTTGTGAAAGCATTTTCTAAGAGCTAATAAACACAACCAAATAACTTATAGCTGGTCCCAGGCCGAGGCGGGGGGAACTATCCAAAGGGAAATATGCGATAGCCAGCATTAATTTATCTATGAGCTAAATGTTCTGTATTAAAGTAAGTCAATAGAAAATGCTTTGCTAGAGGACTTAGACTTGGATTCAATATGAAAATAACTCACTGTATTACTATATTAATTTTTATTTAAAATTATATTATCCTAACAGAAGAGCAGAGTTTATGTTATTTCCCGGGTAACTTTTAAAATTATATAATCTGCCGGGTGTGGTGTCCCATGCCTGTGTTCACAGCACTTTGAGAGGCTGAGGCAGGAGAACTGCTGGAGGCCAGGTGTTTGAGACCAGTATAGGCAACATAGGGAGACCTCCTGTCTACAAAATTTTTCAAAGTTTAGCTGGGCATGCTGGTGTGCACCTGTAGTCCCAACTACTCAGGAGGCTGAGGAGGGAGAACTGCTTGAGTCCAGGAGATTGAGGCTATAGTGAGCTATGATCATGCCACTGCATGATCTAGCCTGGGTGTCTCAAATATATATATATATTTTTTTCTTTTTTAATATCCATCATAAGTGATGAAATTACAGAGTGGCACACATATTTTTTAAGGCTGAAGAGTTTCCTCACTCATGTTCCTTCAAAGGCTATTTTTTGTAAGTAATGATAAAAAATTGGTACAGCTGTAATTTTATCTGCAAATATTATTAAGCCTGGGGGACAAATGATACTCGAAGAAAACATAAAGTTTCTATGTGCTACTTTTATTTATTTAATAGTAGAGCCTTCTTAAAAATGCAGTATTGATTTAAGTTCAAAATCTATTTGAAAATTCCATTAAAGTTCATCAAAGAAAAGCACTAGCACTATAATTTAGTACAAAAAGGTAACTAGCAATAGATGAGAATTGGTATACCAGAAATAATTATAGTGTGAGAAAATTGCTTATTGAAGTTTTAGCAGTTGCATCCAATGGCTAGCCATTCTATTTGCTAAGTCAGATGAAATGAGTCCAGTTTGTTTAATCCTGTTTGTTACACAATCAAAGACTTACGTATTTAGGAAGAAATAGGTTCTGGCAGTAAAACAGGAGCCTATCTAAGTGGTTCTAAGCATTTAGTGAAAGGCCACCATTTCCATGGCAGGGAAAAGAAGACCTTTTACCAATACAGAAAAAGTACATGATAGTTTACAAATTCCAAGGAGGAAAACATAAGGTTTAGGAATGAATTGCCTGACCAATGGTAAGAGGGGAAACAAAATAAACTGTAGACATGTTCATAAGAGCTATAACCAGTAGCTTATCCCAAGAGCTCCAGATATTAGAATTAATAATCAAGGCCCAGAAACTAGTAGTACAGAGCTAAGCATAATAATTTCATGGTTATCACATTTTATATCACTGACTTTCCAAATTGCTTTAATTTTTAAACAAAAGAAAGTTTCTTTTATTTAAAAGAATGGAAAGTGATGAAAAAACAAAGTGGCACACACATTTTTTACGGCTGAAGAGTTTCCTCACTCATGTTCTTTCAAAGGCTATTTTTTGTAAGTAATGATAAAAAATTGGTACATCTGTAATTTTATCTGAAAATATTATTAAGCCTGGGGGACAAATGATACTCAAAGAAAACATAAAGTTTCTATGTGCTACTTTTATTTATTTAATAGTAGAGCCTATGGAAAGGGGATTGGTTGCTAAGTCTGGAGACATACAATGTATGACTTTGGGGAAACCATTTACACACTGCGGATCTCTGTTACCTGAGATATAAAACAAAGGATTAGGTTGGATGAGTCTATCTTCTCTTTGCTCCATTATTTTAGGTCTCTATTTCATTATTCTAGTGCTAGGGCTCCCAGTTCAGTCATATGAAGAGGGAAGTGGTACCTCCTTCAAACTACAGTTGAACCAGCAATCTGAGTTTTCCCAAAGATCCTGCAGTTATTTTCCAGAAATGAAAAAGAAGAAACCTCAGCTGGTGGCAACGTTGTCACTAAAACAAGGCCTTTTAAAAATATGTTGTAGCCCAAAATCAACTTCAAAAGCAGTCAGAGTAGCAAGGTGACATTATTATAAGTGGCTGCTAATCTCATATATCATCTATAGCTTGAATTTAAGAGACACTTTTTAATCACAGCAAGAAAAATTAACCAAATGTTCAGAGGAAACCATTCATTACAGAAGACAGACAATACTTTACACAGCTGATTGATTTTATGACATCTCATTTACTTTTGCACACAATCAAAAAGTAACAGTTTTCCTACACATTGCTAATGTATAGGACATCAGTTTCCAACAAAACCAGGATACTTGTTTGAAAAATGAGTCTGAAAAGACTGATTTGAGGTTATATTAATTTCTCTTGCACAATAAAGCAATATGACTTCATATGTACCAAATGCATTGTTATGTCAAAGCCAAGAAAATTAAACAAATAGTTATTCCACTCTAAAATTCATTTTTAATGATGGAATCCAGGTGGTCATAAATAAGCATTTTCCAGCTCTCATTCCAAAATCAATAGTGGAGTTCAAGATAAAGTCTCTGCTCATAGATTTTCCCTTTCCGCTGCCCCTTCCACAATTCAACATGTTTCAAGAGGCTGAAGCAAATAGTTTGAATGAAAACTACACATTCATAGCATTCATTGTCTCTATTTGCCTTCAGCCCATGCTCTTTTCTGAGACAAAAGAATCTGCAGAGTCCAGAGAAAACAGGCAAAAGTGTCAGAGAGCTCAGCATTTTCCTCTTAGGCATGACAGATAGGCACGAAATCACTGGACCCTTTGTCCAGTCACCGGCATCACTGGTGATAGCCAGCCAGCCCTCCAAGCTTCAAAGCTGATCTGTGTGTGTGTGTGTGTGTGTGTGTGTGTGTGTTGGTTTGGTTTTTTTCTTTTTCTTTTTTCTTTTCTTTTTTTTTTTTTTGAGATGAAGTTTCACTCTTGTTGCCTAGGCTGGAGTGCAATGGCGCAATCTTGGCTCACTGCAACCTCAGCCTCCCAGGTTCAAGTGATTCTCTTGCCTCAGCCTCCCAAGTAGCTAGAATTACAGGTGCCTACCACTACATCAAGCTAATTTTTTTTTCCTACATAAGGGCTTTGATATAAACTGAATTTATAGAACTAGAATCTGGGTATTCTAATTTAAGCAACTTCCTGTTGCTTCCTAGAGAAAGGAGTGAAAAATGACTGATGAATGAACTCTTCATGAGTGTATATATGAATAAATTAAAAAAGAAACTCTTAAATCATCTGAACCTAAGAAATTTAGATCCGTTCTATGTTTTTACCTAACCCTGCTCCTATATAGATGAACTAAGAGGTCATTTACAGCACCATCCCTGAGAAGTGTCTAAACCAAAAAGGATAGATAGCCTCCGACTTACGATTTTTTGACTTTATGCTGGTGTGAAAGCAACATGCATTCAGTAGAAACCATGCTTCAAGTGCCCATATAGCCATTCTGTTTTTCACTTTCCATATACTATTCTTTATGCCATCTCTTCTTTCTTGGATTTAATCTTCATATAATATTTAGAAAGCAGAGTGAAAATATTTTATCACTGAATAACAAGAGTTCTTATATGCTTACTAGCATGTAATTAACATTTTATTTATGTACAAAAATTTGTACATATTTAGTTGGAACACAAATTTATAAAAATATATTCTTTTAAGTTAAATTAGGATATTTATAATCAATCTTTAAATTGAGGAAAAATCTACATATAGTGATTTCAAGTAAAAAGTTTCATGAGATATGACAAATGGGATACCAGTATCACAATTGGACAATGCAGATATGGAATATTTCTATTACTCCTGAAATTTACCTGTGTCTCCACCCCCTGTAGGCAACCACTTTTTAAAATAATTGCTATCATTATAGGATTAATTTTGCTCATTCTAGAATTTCTACACATGGAATTGTACTGTCCTTATGACTGCAACTCTGCAGTACGTGGGTACTTAATAGAGTGATATTCTTAATAGGGTGATATTGGCCTCAAGGGGATGAAAGTTGATTATTGGTGATAAGTGAAAAAATCTTGAATGTTACAATGATGTGTGGCACTCCAAAACTCAACCTTATCTGACACGTATTATGTAAGACTTAATTTCTCTCATTAGAAAGACAATTGAGACTTAATTTACCTTATTAGGGAGAATTTAAATTTAATTTTTCTCAGGGCAGGGGATAATAATTTTTAAAATGTTGAGATGCAATAGAAAAGATATGGTATTGTGCAATTGTTTGCCATAATATTTTATTAATAGTAGATGGGGTCAAGTTGATTGATAGTGTTACTTATGTTTTTTGTATCCTTATTGAATTTTTGGTCTACTTGTTCTATTAGTTATTTTTAGGAGAGAGTTAAGTCTCCATTTATAATTGTGAATTTGTCTATTTCCCCCTTCAGTTTGATCAGTTTTTGTTTCATGTATTTTGAGGCTCAATTATTAAGTACTCTGAAATTCCAGTTCTTCAAATAAAAAACGAAGAGTCACTCTGGGATATCTCTATCTTATTCCACACATCCAAATTGTTTTTATTTTGTTTGCTCTAACTTTAAAATATATCCAGGATCTAATTATTTTTTACCACCTTCACTGTTACAACAATGTCTAAATTACCGTTATGTCTCACTTGCATTGCTGCAAAACCTCCTATTGGGCCCTCAGTTTCTATCTTGGCAAGGTAGAAACGACTAAGCTTAGTGAAGAAGGCATATTGTAAGCTGAGAAAGGCCAAAAGCTAGGCCTCTTGTGCCAGTTAGCCAAATTATGATTACAAAAGAAAATGTATTGAATAAAATTAAAATGCTACTCCAGTGAACATATAATAATACAAAAGCAAAGCAGCTCTATGGCCAATACAGAGAAAGGCTGAGTGATGTGGATAGAAAATCAAACCAGCCACAACACTTTCTTAAGGCAAAGCTTAAACCAGAGCAAAGCCATAACTCTCTTCAATTCTATGAATGTCCCAGAGAAGTGAGGAAACTGCAGAAGAAATTTTTGGAGCTAGGATTTGGTTCATGGGGTTTAAGGAAAGAAGTCATCTCCATAATATAAAAGTGCAGGGTGAAGCAGCAAGTGATGATGTAGAAGCTGTAACCAGTTATCCAGAAGATCTAGCTAAGATCATTCATGAGGGTGGCTGCAATAAACAACAGATTTTCAATGTAGACAAAACAGCCTTCTATTGGAAGAAGACGCCATCTAGGACATTCATAGCTCAAGAGAAGATGTCAATGCTTGGCTTCAAAGCTTCAAAGGACAGGCTGACTCTCTTGTTAAGGGTTAATGCAACTGGCAACTTTAAGTTGAAGTTAATGCTCATTTACCATTTCAAAAATTCTAGGGCCCTTAAAGATTATGCTAAATCTCCTCTGCCTGTTTCTATAAATGGAACAACAAAGCCTAGATGACAACACATCTGTTTACAGTATGGGTACAGTATGGTTTACTGGATATTTTAAGCCCACTCTTGAGATCTACTGCTCAAAGAAGATTCCTTTCAAAATATTACTGCTCACTAACAATGCACCTAGTCAGTCAAGATCTTTGATGAAGATGTATAAGGTTAATGTTTTTTCAGCTAACACAGCATCCATAATCTATGGGTCAAGGATTAATTTTGACTTCCAAGTCTTATTCTTTAAAATAATACATCAAGTAAGGCTGTGACCGCCTAGTGATTCCTCTGATGAAACTGGGGAAACTAATTAAAATCCTCTGAAAAGAATTCATCATTCTAGATGCCATTAAGAACATTTATGGCAGGTCAAAATATCAACATTAACAGGAGTTTGGAGGAAGTTGATTCCATTCATTACGGATAACTTCAAATAATTCAAGAGCTCTATGGAGGAAGTAACTGGAGACGTAATGGAAACAGCAAGAGAATTAGAAGTGGAGCCTGAAGAGGTGACTGAATTGCTGAAATTTCATAAAACATAAACAGATGAGGAGTTACTTCTTGTGGATGAGCAAAGAAAATTGTTTCTTGAGAAGAAATCTACTCCTGGTGAAGATGTCGCAAACGTTGAAATGATAACAAAGGTTTAGAATCTTTCATAAAATTAGTTAATTAAGCAGTGGCACAATTTGAGAGGACTGAGTCCAATTTTGAAAGAAGTTGTACTATGGGTAAAATGCCATGAAACAGCATCCCATCATAGAGAAATCTTTGGTGAAAGGAAGTCAAAGGATACAGCAAACGTCCTTGTTCTCTTATTTTTAGAAATTGCCACAGCCACCCCAAAATTCAGCAATGAGCACCCTGACCAATCAGAAGCCAGCAACATCGATGTAAGACCCTCCACCAGCAAAAATATTATGATTCCCTGAGGCTCAGATGATCATTAGCATTTTCAGCAATAAAGTATTTTTAAATTAAAGTTATGCACATTTTTTGACATAATGCTATTGCTCACTTAATAGACTGTAGTGTAGGGTAAACATAACTTTTATATGCACTGAGAAAATGAAAAACTGTATTACTCACTTTATGGTGATATTCCCTTTATTGTGGTGGTCTGGAACTGAACCCACAATATTTCTGAGGTATGCCTGTACTGGTAAGAATCTGCCAGTTGTTTATAATAAAGTTACACAGTACGTTATTTCAATAACAAATTAGGCATTTCACTCTCATTGCAGAAATACCACATTGGGTAAAAAAAATTAGAGAAAAGAGACAGTTACAAACCTCCAGGTTGGTATGCATAGTATTATTACAATACTAAGTACTAGTCAATAATGTTTAGAGACTTTTCAGAATAAGTTGCAGTGATCTGCTGCTCTCCTGAAGTCATGTAAAAATATACTCTTCTTGCTCACAAATTACACCAAATACTTGTTTTGCCAGATCGGATTCATTTACAGTCAGCATGAAGAAGGAGATCCAATTAGAAGCTAAATAACATTTGCTTTCATTGATTTCCAAGTCCAAAAATCCCAGGTGAAACACAATTTTGATTAGTATAGATAAAAGATTTTGAATACTAGTTGCTGTCAACAGAATGCATCCCTTGCCATTACCTCATTCTCTGAGTGAAAGTGTCAGATAGTACCTCTGCTAATAGACTTCACCTAGGATCAGGACACATCCTCTTTTATAAACTGCTAGGCTTCATGATTCTCATTTAAAAAATAAACTTTACATTGTTATGCATATTTTTACTTTGCAACATGCTCTCATTTATTTTCTCTTTGATCTTGGAGGATATATTAATGATACTTTTTCATAATTAGGTATTTTAGTTTCCACCTTACCAAACTCAAAATTCTGGTTGATCATATCTACACCTTCAAAATATATTATTAATAATACACACTTGTATTTTTAATCCTCCTATTTCTTTCTCCTCTTTTCTGGTCTTCACTCTTTCCTACTCATAAGCATTCACATTTATGATGTTCCAGTCAAGCTTTTGCACAAGAGGAATGAGTTTAATAAATATTCTTCCTAGGTCTTTAAAATCTAATAAATTTTTAGTTGGTAATAAAAATAAATGAATTCCAATTTTAGAAAAATTTGAGGACACAGATGTATAGCAAAAAAAGTAAACAAATAATAAAACAATCCCAAAGAGATTAACACAAAACTATGTTGTAAATTTAAAGCCTTTCTTTAATAAAAAATATTTATTTTTAACATGTGCAGTTTTGATTCTTCCTTTTATTTTATTTTGAGATTAAATGAAAAAAATAATTTTATGTCCAAGTTTGCTGAGTTTTACTCAACAGATATACTGCAAGCAAGATGTAGAATATTTCCATCATCACGGAAAGTATCTTCCTGCTCCTCCTTTCCAATAAATCTACTCCCATTTCTCAAGGAAATCACTGCTCTAATATCTATCACCATAAGTATAGATTTGCCTATTGTAAAAGTCATATACATAGAATCTTTTAGTGTGTGTCTAAATTATTTAGTTATTTAGTATGGACTGGATGACTGGCCAAATCATTTGCTTCTCTAGGTCCTTGTTTTTTCATTAGAAAAAAGAATAATTGGCTGGGCACAGTGGCTCACACCTGGAATCCCAGCACTTGGGAGGCCAAGGTGGGTGGACCACTTGAGGCTAGGAGTTGGAGGCCAGCTTGCGCAACATGGTGAAACCCTAACTCTACTAAAAATACAAAAATTAGCCCAGTGTGGTGGTACATGCCTGCAATCCCAGCTACTCAGGAGGCTGAGGCAGCAGAATCACTTGAACCCAGGAGGCAGAAATTCAAGCAAATAAGAATGAGAAGGAGGAGAAGGAGGAAGCAGAGGAGGAGGGAGGAGTAGGGGTAGGAGAAGGAGATTGGATTTGATCTATTAGGTTCCTTTCAGTTAAGAGAGTGTGATTCTACAATACACCAGTTGAATGTTGTAGCATTATATTCTTACTTGCCTCAGTTTAGTTGTTAAAACCTCTTTTAGAATTTTCCAACACACACCTGTAGAGTCTTTTTGTATCTGCATTAATTCAATCAACATTATGTATATATAATGTTGATTGAAATTATATATATAATGTTGGTTGAATTTACAACATTGTTGAAGTTGTATAGATTTTGCTTTTATATTTGGGTCCATGATACATCTTGAATTAATGTTGTGTATGGTGTGAGGTATGGGTAAAGCTTAATTTTTTTAATTGTATATCTTCTTATTCTAGTAACATTTGTTGAAAAAACTATCCATCCTCAGTTGAATTACCTTGGCACCTATGTAAGTGGTTATATACATGTGGGTCTATTTCTGAAATCTCTAGTGTGTCACATTTATTATTTACCTGTTTATTTACTTGTTCAGTTAAATGTATGCTTATTTATTTGTTTATTTTACTTTAAATACCACAGTGTATATATTACTAACTCTTTAAAGAAAGTCTTATGGAAGTATATATTTTCCAACTTCATTCTTGTGACAGATTTGGCTAATTTACTTTCTTTGTATTTTCATACAAACTTTAGTGTCAGACGGTCAATTTTTTCTAAAAAAGAAATCCTGTAGATATTTTGATTATTTAGCACTGAATCTATAGATCAATATGAGAATAATTAACAACAATTGACAACAACAATATAAAATTTTTGAATCCATGAATATAATAGATATAGTATTCCATTTATTTAAATATTTTTAAATTTTTATGGGTAATTTTCATTGTGGAAATATTGAAGATTTTTATTAAATGCATTCATAATACTTTATACTTTTGATAGTATTGAAAATAATATTGTTTCATTTTATTTATATTCCACTTGTACTAAATATAGGAATTTAATTGTTTTTTATACTGACTCAGGTTCTTCAACTTTGAAAGATTCACTTACTGTTTTGTAAATAGTTATTTTGCTTTAAATGTAAGAAAAAACAATGTAAGAAATAATGTAAAAAATAAAAACATTTAAGTAATGTAAGCAAAAAAGATAATAAGAACAATGTAAGAAAAAATAAAATTAGTCTTCGATATTTACCATTTTTGGTTCTCTACACTTATTCCTGTTGATCCATATTTCCATCTGGTGTCACTTTTTTCAGCCCAAAGAATTTCCTTTAGTATTTGTTGTATTGCTTGTCTGCTGGTGACATATTCTTATAGCTTTGTTGTTTTCCCTTTAGTTTTGAAATACATTTTCACTGGATATAGAATTCTAAGTTGACAGGCTTTTTTTCCAGACATCTATTCAATGGTGTAATCACATTGCGTCTGGCCTCTGTTATTTCTGATGAAAAGTCAGCAATTGCTTATATTCTTTTTCTTTTGTGTGTAATCTGTCTTTTTCCCTCTGGCTGCTTTTACAGTTTTCTCTTTATAATTGCTTCTTAGAAGTTTGATGCTGAAGTGACTAAATATGGCTTTCTTTTCATTTTTATCTTTCTTGGGGTTTGCTTAGCTTCCTG
The DNA here is from genome assembly GCF_009828535.3 of Hylobates moloch. Lineage (NCBI taxonomy): Eukaryota > Metazoa > Chordata > Mammalia > Primates > Hylobatidae > Hylobates > Hylobates moloch. Next base: position 127,937,949 of record NW_026652280.1, read on the forward strand.
GTTTTCTAGTTTGCTTTTTATAATCCAATTTTCTGCTTCAACTGTTTTTCTGGTACATCACTCTATCCACGTCTTCTGGACTACAAGTTCATTATATAGCTTGATGCTGTCCCACAGATTATTGAGGCTCCTTTCATTTTTCAATATTTTTGTTTTGACCTGAATAATTTCTATTGATCTATCTACAAATTCACTTATGCATTTTTCTGTTTTTATCCAGTCCATTGTTGATTCCATCCAATGGATTTTTTATTTCAGATATTGCATTTTGCAGTCCTAAGAATGTCATTTGATTCCTTTTTGTAGCTTTGGATATCTCCTGAAATTTCTCAGGACTTCAATAATTATATTACTTTTTCATGTACAAAATGTACATGATAAGTACATGATAAGATATTTGCCATAGTTATTTTAAAATTCTGGCTTACTTCTCTGTTTTTTTCCATGTTCACAATTTCTTCAAAATTTTAGACTGCAAACTTTAGATAATACTTGCGGAGTGTGTGATTTCTGTTATATACCTCTGAAGAGTATTGATATTTGTCTGTAAATTATTACCTGATTACCTTGAACTAGTGAAGGCCATTCACTTTATGCTTTGTTAGGAAGGAGCTATTTAGTTTTGCCCTTAATCTTATCATTATTCCTTTAGTTCTGGTCATGTTCTTTTTCTAATCCCCATAGTCCCTCTGGACTTTCAATAAAAACACTAAAGTGTTTAACAAGCCTGTCAGAAATCCAAGCACAGCTTAACAGTTACAACTCACTCAAAATCTTTGATTAAGGTGGCTGTCAGCCAGGGCTGTGGTCTTATCTGAAGTTTCAGCTGGGTGGATATATGAGAAGGTATAATCTATTTCATAACCATTACATGCTGTCAGACCTTTTGTTCCCTTGTCACATGGGCCTCTGAAAAGGGCCACATCACATGGCAGCTGGCTTTTCCTGGGGTAAGAAATCCAAGGGAGAGCAGGACAGAGAGAACCCCAATTCAGAAGTCACAGTCTTTATTACTTGATTTTGGAAATGACATACCATCACTTCTGCTATATTCTTTCTTTACAACTGAGTAAATAAATCCAGGCCATACTTAATCAGAAGGAAATTATACAAGAGAGTGAATACAAGAGGTGGGACTTTTAGGGGTCATCTTAAAAGTTGCTTACTACACCATGTAAGCTTTTATAATTAATAAAACATATAGTGACATATTGTGATTGTGTTAGTCCATTCTTGCATCACTATAAATAAATACTTGAAGCTGAGTAATTTATAAGAAAAAAAGAGTTTATTTTTGGCTCATGGTTGTGCAGGCTGCACAGGAAGCATGGTTCCAGCATCTGCATCTAGTGAAAGCCTCAGGAAGCTTACAATCATGGTGAAAAGAGAAGGGGAACTGGCATGTCACATGACAAGAGAGGGAGCAAGAGAGAGAAGAGGATGAAGTTCTGTACTCGTTTAAATAACCAGATCTCACTTGAACTAACCGAGAAGTCACTTATTACCAAGTGGATAGTGCTAAACCATTCATGAGGGATTCATCCCATGATCCAACCACCTCCCACCAAGCCCCATCTCCAACATTGGGAATCACATTTCAACATAAAATTCGGAGGGAACAAGCATCCAAACAATATCATTCCACCTCTGTCCTCTGCAAATCTCATGTCCTTCTCACATTTCAAAATATAATCATGGATTTGCAATAGTCCCCCAAAGTCTTAACTTGTTCCAGCCTTAACTAAATCCCAAGTCCCAAGTCCAAAGTCTTATCTGGAGATGAATTCCTTCCACCTATGAACCTGTGAGGTCAAAGAATAAAATGTTACTCCCAAGATACAATAGTGGTATAAATACTTTTCCATTCCAAAAGGGATAAATTTGCCAAAGGAACAGAGCAATAGGCCTCACACAAGTCTGAAACTCAGCAGGGAAGCCATTAAATATTAAAGCTCCAAAAGAATATTCTTTGGCTCCCTGTCCCACAACCACAGCACACTAGTGAAAGGCTTTGGGCAGCTCCACCCCAGAGGCTTTGCAGGATGCCACCCTCATGGCTGCTCTCATGGGTTGGGGCTGAGCGCCTATGGTTTTTCCATGCTGAGGTGGCGAGCTGCTGGTAAATCTTCTATTCTGGGGTCTGGAGGACAGTGGTCCTCCTCCCACAGCTCCACTAGGCAGTGCCCTGGTGGGGACTCCATGTGGGGTCTCCAATTCCACATTTCCCCTAGGCACTGCCCTAGTAGACTTTCTCTGTGGGGGTCTACCCCTGCAGCAGGCTGCCTAGGTGCCCAGGTTTTCCCATGTATCCTCTGGAATTTAGGTGAGAGATGCTAAGCTTCCTTTACTTTTGCATTCTGGGCACCTGTATGCTCAATACTACATGGAAGCTGCCAAGGCTTATAGCATTTTGTGCTCTCCAAAGTGGAGCCCAAGCTGTATCTGGGGCCCTTTGAGCAATGGTGAGTGGCTGGGATGCAGGGATCAGTGTTCTATGGCTGTGTAGGGCAGCAGTGCTTTGTGTCTAGCTCCTAAAATCACTTATTCCTCCCAGGCCTCTGGGCCTGTGATGGGAGGCACTGTCTCAAAGATTTCTGAAATGTTTTTGAGACTTTTCTCTCATCGTCTTGGATATTAGCACCTGGCTCCCTTTTAGTCATGAAAATCTCTCTAGGAAGTGGTTGCTCCACAGCTTGGCTGGAATCTTTCTCAACCACAGGGACTAGCTGCAAATTTTCCAAATGTTTGTGCTCTACTGGTCTTTTACATAAGAATCCCAACTTTAAGGTGTTTCTTTGCTTCTGTATCTAATGATAGGCTGTTGGAAGCAGCTATTCCACTTCTTGAATGCTTTACTGCTTAGAAATTTCTTCTACCAGATGCCACAGATCATCACTCTTAAGTTCAAACTTCCGTTAGAGCCCTAGGCCATGGACACAATGCAGCCAAGCTGTTTGATAGACATGAGTGATCTTTACTCCAGTTTCCAATAACTTCCTCATTTCTCTCTGAGATCTCGTTAGCCTGGCCTTCACTGTCCATGTCTCCATCAGCATTTTGGTCACAACTATTTAACCAGTTATCTAAAAAGCTGAAATCTTTCCATCATCTTCCTATCTTCTCAGAGCCCTCCAAATTCTTCCAAACTCTGCCTGTTACCCAGTTCCAAAGCTGCCTCCTCATCTTCGGATATCTTTATAGCAGTACCCCATTCCCAGTACCAATTTTCTATGGTAATCCATTATTGAATTGCTATAAAGAAATACCTGAGGCTGGGTAATTTATAAAGAAAAAAAGTGTATTTTAGCTCATAATTCCATAGGCTGTACAGAAAGCATGGTGCCAGCATATGCTTCCGGTGAGGGCCTCAGGAAACTTGCAATCATGATGAAATGTAAAGGAAAACCAGCATTTTACATGTTGAGACAGGGAGCAAGAGAGAGAGCAAGAGGAGGTCTCAGACTCTTTTATACAATCAGATCTTGCATGAACTATCAGAGAGAACTCACTAAACACCAAGGGGATATTATTAAACCACTCATGAACAATCCACCACCATGATCCAATTACCTCCCAGGCCCACCTCGAATATTGGGAGTCACATTTCAGTATGAGATTTGGAGGAGACAAACATCCAAACCATATCACACTGAACACTCATTTTTAGTTTCCTAATCTCAGACTTCCTTATGCTTACAATAATCCTAAAAGTTTGGAAAAATTACTTTCAGAGTAGAGACAATCAAGACACAGAGCTTAAGTGACTTGCCAGCTGAAATCACAACTTCGATCTTCTAAGTTTTTTATTGTATAATCAAAGGCTGACACATTAAGAGGCAACTACCACCCCTTTATTTTTTTTTTTAACAGATAGGGTCTTCATCTGTCATCTGGTTTGGAGGTTGGAGTGCAGTGGCATGATTATGGCTCACTGCATCTGGAACTTCTGGGCTCAAGTAATTTTCCTGCCTCAGCCTCCCAAGTAGCTAGGGCTTACAGGCAGGCACCATCGTGCCCAGATAACTTTTTTTTTATTTTTATTTTTTGTACAGATGGGGTCTTGCTTTGTTGCCCAGGCTGGTCTCAAACCACGGCATCAAGTGATCCTCCTGCCTCAGCCTCCCATATCATACTCTTTTTTATGGTCTCAGTTTAATCATCATTTTTTCCAGAAAAATTCTTGAATTCTCCAAGACTAAACTTGGTATACATTTATAGGACTACTTAGATCTCTATTATTGACCTATTACAGCACTTAGTACCCTATATTTGTCATATAACTATAATATAAGCTTTTTGAGGGTAGATACGGTGCCTTACTCATGATGCATATCCATTTATTTCTATAATGGCAATCTAGAGAGGTAGCCTTATCAGGGTCATAAATACTGATTTCTGAATACCCCAGAGGACAGTCTGTTCTTTTTTCATATATAAAGGTTAAAAACAATATTGATGTTTGATTAAATGAAAAGAAAAAAAAATGGCCAATAAGAGGTTAAAAAAAGAAAAAAAAATATGGAAAAAGAAAGCTCTCTTCTTTGTAACATTGCCGTTACCAAATTTCCTCACTCGGTGACCTAGGGATTGGATTATTTTGTCTTAAAATATATCTCCAAAATGAAGCAGCAATAAGAATTTTAAGAACAGGTTGCACATTAGCAGGACAGTGAATGAAATCACTGTGGCCTCTTCTTAGTTATTGAGCATTCCTGCTAGGCTAATTTGAGAAGCCATGACAGAATTGTTTGACGCTTTTTGAAGGTCATCTTTGACAGTCAGTAGTTAATTTTCTGACTTACGGCACTTTTTTCTTTTCTAAATTTGGAAATTATGATTCTTTTGTGTACTTTGGCTTTTCACTCATTACATTCTATAGGATTGCCAGGGAGGATTGTAGAAAGTCGTTTGAGTGACAACATTTCAGCAGGTTTTTTTTTGAGCATTGAGAAATACTGTCACCGGGGCTTTTGGAGGCAGGTAGTGTGGCCTCCACAGGGCTCATTAGGCTTTCTGTTGGGAAGATCTGAAGTGCGCAGTTGAATACTGTCATAAAAAAGGGAAGTGGTTTGGGCCTAATTCCTAATGGAGCTGCAAAGACTACAGCTCCTTTTTGATCTCTGAATTCCAAATAGGCCTTTTATAGTTGTCATATTATTGACTGTTCATTCCAGAGCCATGATTCCCTTTCTTTCTAAATCTTTTATGCTCAGAATGTTATTCTGATGCTTAGTATTACATGAGCAGATTGGCACCCTAGTGTATTTAATAATATCAATATTTCCTTCTAACTGGCTGTGGTGCGTGTGTGTGTGTTTCATAGAAGAGCTCTTCTTTGCAGGACCTGGTTTCTCCAGGTTAAGCAGTCATACATCAAACTCAGTTGTCATTTTCTATTTATTCCTTGTGTAAACTCTTACAATATATCTCAATTGATCAGTGACAGCAATTTTAATGCATGATGTTATTTGGTGGTGTGAGATAGAGGAAACAATTTCTTATTTTTGATATAAAAGTGATTTGCAAATTTTCTTGAGAATGAAACCTCAGGTTAATCTCGGGCTGTAGATGATGACAGGACTACCGTATTGACTAAAATTAAAGATCTCTGTCTGGATAAGAAAGCAGAAAAAAAAATGTCAAGGTAATTTTACATGTAAAAGTTGCATTTTTTCCCCATGAATAACTATTTCATATTGTTTTAAAGAAATATAACTTTAAGAAAAAGAAGGGTGACGGGCGCGGTGGCTCACCGCCTGTAATCCCAGCACTTTGGGAGGCCGAGATGGGCGGATCACGAGGTCAGGAGATCCAGACCATCCTGGCTAACACGGTGAAACCCCATCTCTACTAAAAATACAAAAAAATTTAGCCGGGCGTGGTGGCGGGCACCTGTAGTCCCAGCTACTCGGGAGGCTGGGGCAGGAGAATGGCATGAATCCGGGAGGCAGAGCTTGCGGTGAGCTGAGGTCGTGCCACTGCACTCCAGCCTGGGCGACAGAGCAAGAGACTCCATCTCAAAAAAAAAAAAATTAGCTGGGTGTGGTGGTGCACGCCTGTAAGTCCCAGCTACTTGGGAGGCTGAGGCAGGAGAATTGCTTGAACCTGGGAGGAGGAGGTTTTTCAATGAGCCAAGATCGCACCACTGCACTCCAGCCTGGCAATAGAGTGAGGCTCCGTCTCAAGAAAAAAGAAAAGAAAAAGAAGTTTTATTCCACTTATGAAATAAATCACGTACCACTTACTCATCTTTTCTCTGTTGCAAATACAAAAGACATGAGTTCAAGGTTTATTATTATGAAAATTATTATTTATATCTGTCACTAACTGGTAACTATTCCATGAGTAATAACATGTTAATGTGTAAGATTTAAAACTAAAAATGGTTAAGAATTTTTTAATAATTTCAAAACGTAATTCAGTGTTTGTTTAGATTAATAGTTGATATGAGTATGACAATTTTGTTTTCCTTTTCATTAATGATTGTTTTTATTTTAGTCCTTTTAATCTTCTAATTTATCTGGATACTTACTGCCCATAGTTTATTTTTTGCTTACGATTATTATCAATTAAACTTGCCAGGACTTAGTAGTTTAGTTACAACACGAATGAAGAAGATTTGGTTTTGGACAAGTGGGCAAAGGTAGTATGAACTAAAAGCCTGTATTAGAAACACAGAATACTGTAACAATTTTAAGGCATCATATCCATTATTACAAAGAAATCTGAGACTGTTTTTGATGTTTCTAGAATAATCTTTTGTGCTATAATGGCACCAGATTGTCCTGCTGTATCATTTTAAAAATAAAAAGTGCTCCAACAGTCTTGAATATAATTTTGTAAAAGGAAAAATAGTTACCTATAACCCTAAACCTTAACTAGGTATTTTAATTTTTGCATGTTAGCTTCCAATCCTTGTGTATTTGCATCTACATTTTTAATAAAATTTATTCCACTTAATATTTACATCCTACAGACTTCACGTTTTTAGTAATCTTTATAATTATTATTTTCACAATAAGTGTAGCTTTCAAAAGAGATCAGCTTACTTTCATAGCTAATAGATTTGAGTCTCCTATTCTTATACTTAAAGCAAAGAAAGGTACAAAGTTACTGCCAATTTGCTACTAAATCATTGGTGCAGAGCTGCTAGCACAATGAAGATTTAGGCAGACAGAATTTTAAATGTTCGGTTGGTGGCGCTGAATTGGGAACTTTCTTCAATCAGAACATGTAACTACACATGCCACGTTCCTGTCCTCTTGGGTCCCTAAAAGTAAATATTGCAATGCACACCCAGACCTTGTGAAAATCAAAGAAGAATCTATTACCTAAAGTCTCTTCTTAATCTTAAGAAACCGATGGAATTGTTCTATCTATGGAAATGAATTCTTATAATGATGATAGGGATTATTATTTTGTCAATAGCCAATGTACAAATCAGTAAAAGAAAAAAGGAGTAACATTTCCTTGAACATGTTTCCTTAAAATATCAAGTGAAGAGGCATTTTGAATGATTTAGCACCATTAAATATTTATCGATGCAAAAAGTATAGATTTTTTATAACTGACCTTATATTTCAAAATTAAAACAATTACGTCTTGTACTTAATTATAAGACATAGTGTTGGCTTTATAAACCTAATTCTAACTAGAATAAGAGCATCATAAAATTAACTACTTAGTGTTAGAGTTATCTAGGAACAAAATATAAAATAGGATCAATGTAAATCATTCATTCATATATTCACTTTATGAATATTTACTGAACACTTTCCTTGTACGTGGTAAGAATATAACAAATGCTAATAGATCTTTCTCTTCAAGAAGCTTAAATATTTGAAATGAAATGCTTTGGAAATTGAAGCCTGTTAGGAATATTAGTGGCCACATTTTTCTAGTATTTACTATACAATTTAGGTAGGAAAAATTAAAGAATGCGATAAATATTTAGTTTCCTTGTTTTCTTATATAAAGCACAGTTCTTACTAAGACCTGTCTGGAAAATTAAGAGCTTGAGGTATAAATATGTAAACTATTTTTCTCCTCAGTGAGATTGGATAATCTTAATTTAACAAGAATCTCAACTCTGTGGTGGTGCTGCTCAGCTCCCACTGAGACGTTCATTTCTTTGCCAAAACAGAGTGATCAGCTTCCACTATGCAAGAACATGTTGGCTTCTTTTTAAGCAAATGGTGAATGTCACTCACTTGCAGATACGTGTGTAAAGAGGCTGCCTCATATATGCCACACACCTGCTTTGCAAATTTAACAAATATTTTCTTACATGTGTTTCATGATATTTTATGACCAAGGAAGCTCCATATTTGTGGTAAAGGTGTGGTTAACAATACCTGTCTTAGATGTTGGCACTTTATTCCTTGAGGTCTGGGGATCAAGTAAATATTTGTCCTCTTTTCCAGTTCACATCAAAAAGACACTGTACTATTTGCAGTGTTTCCTATGACAAATGTGTTTCATTTACTTTTAAAGATGTGTACTTCTAATCCATTTTCAAAGAATGAACTAGCGTAACTATTTTGAATATTTTTTCCTTGCCAGATTAGTAGTTTAAAGAGATAATCACATGCAAACCTTCCTCTAAGCTAAATCACTCCTGCGGGGGTCTCCTTCATCAACTTAACCCATATTTTGGTTACTTTTCTTCCTGCTGGTAAATAAAGACATTCAACTGTAAATATATTCCAGAGCAGCATTGAAAGGTCAAGCAATTATTGGATAAATAAATAATCATTAGATAATCTCTGATTACTTGACAGAGAAAGACATTATTATTTATTGTTACGACCACATGTATGTGTGCATTATCATAATAATGTACATTACATCATTGTACATGTGCTTTATAATATATATTATAATAATATTTACATGTACAAGTGCATTATAATGATAATGATTTCAAATTGGTTTTGTTTTATATGTTATGCTATATATGTGTTTTAAATTAACATTAATTAAACTATTTATAATAAACCTATAACTGCAAATAGAAATAAAGTGAGGTATAAAATGTGACCCCCAAATAAGCTCAAATTTTAGCTGAAAGAGGGATAAATACACATCTATCCAGGTGTCCTATTTAAACTCAGACTAAAAGTGTGGCTATTTACATCAGTGGGTTAGAAACACCTAGTTGGATGTGGTTCCTTTGAGTCAGAAACCCGAGTGGATTTCGGTTCTGGATGGAGCAGGTTGAAGATATCTTGGAAACCTGCTGCCTAAACTCCTCATTATCTTTTTTTTTTAAATCCTCTTACAGAATACTGTACATTCCCATTGAGATTGTTATGAATGTCACTTAACTGATCTTTCTACCTTTAAATTTAGCCCATTCTAGTCTGAATCTGATCTGATCATTGAAGCCAAAAAAACTTTCTAAAATATGTCTGACCTTTCCATCTCCCTGCTTGAAAGCTTCAATGAATCCCATTGCTTTTATTATAAAGTAAAAACCACAAGTATATTTTCCAGGCTTCTGAATGATTGGGCCAGTGCTTAAATCTGAGTTCATCCCTGCCCAATCCCCATTCACATTACATCCTCCAGTAGAAATGAAGTTCTGATAGTTCTTTGAATGCATCATGTTCACTGTGCACTTGGGCCTTGGATTTCATGCATGCCCTTCCCTTTGCCCTGACACTGGTGGCCTCAGTTTTCCTCCCTCCTGGCTGACTCCAATTAATTTCTTAGATTTCAGATTAGATCTCTTCATTCAGGCAAGGTTGAGGTTAGGTATTTTTTGTGTGTGTGGCTATGACCTCTGTACTTACAACATCAATATACTTCTTACAACCTACTTGAATTTCCTATTTGCTTGTCCCAGTAGTCTTTAAGCTATGTGAAGGAAAGTGCTTGGATACAATGTTGGACAGTAAAAACTGTACTAAAGTACAGTTAATAACTATATAGAATATGTTAGAGGTTTTGGGGAGTTAGGTTACTTGAGATTCTGTCCTATAAGAAATAATTGAAAGAGAAAATAAAATATTTCATCAAAGGTTCTGAGAAATCTAGCCAGTTGAAAAAATTAAAAAAAAAAAAACCTCTGGGAGTATTACATAGCAGACAACACATTTAGTGTTGTCTAAATATCCAAGTGCTCTCATACATTTCCCAGAGTTGGGTTATGGTCACATGACTAGTTCTGGCCAGTGGGCAGAGAGATACATCACTTCGAGGACATGGCAATTAACAGTTACTCTGCTGCTTCCATCTCTCTTTTCCTCTGGAAAAGTAATCCTGAAGGCCACATGTTCCAGAAAGCATAGCACAGGATTCAGAAGGCATCCTGACCCACATGAGAAAGAAATAAGCCTTTATTTTTCTAAGACCCTAAGATTTCAGGGTTTGTCTGATATGGTCAATAATTACCCAAACCAGTACAGGGAATAATGACTGTCTTCAAGTATTTTAAGAAGCCAGTCATATATAAGAGTAACAAGATATGATCTATCAGTTCCTAAGGAATAGAATTAAAACCAAAAGATAAATTTTATTTTATTTTTTTAACAATCAGAACTATACCAAGATGGTTTGGGGTCTTAAAAAAAATGAGCACTACTGGTATTTGGTCACTATGAGAACATTGTAGAAGGCATTGGAGTGCTTCATTGGTGATTAGGCCAGGACATCAACAGAGAGCCTGGAGGAAGCGGTAGTTTTTAAGAAGAGGAATGACCTCCAGCAAGGCTGCTTGGAAGGTGTGTGTTATTGACTCAAATGGCAGCAAGAATATACATATTAGCCACCTCTTGTGACCAAGCAGTTTAACCCTCACCTTGCCTCACCACCACCTTTGGTGACTGGCAAATTTCCTTAGCTTCCCAAATATCCTTCCAATGATCCCTGCACCGGTGCCCACAGCTTTTGACCCTGGCTTTTCTAGCTGGCATTTTTTTCTTTCGACAGTTTTGCTTTCATATCTACATCACTACCTTCTGGGGCTCTTTACCTATTATTTTGTGAAACTTGGCCTTAAGCAATGTGACCATGTACCTCCCAGCCACAAATTCAGATTAACGTAGGTGCAAGCTGTTAGAAAAATACATATATTTTAACTAGAAATAGATAGTGTATTATTTCTAATTTGTTCATTTTTTAAACTCCTTATATGCTACATTGATTAAAAAAAAAAACTGTTCTGAGGCAAATTTGCAGCGACCCTTCCAAGTGATATATTTTTACAAAGGTAGGCAGACTTCTTGCCCATTTTATTGATTCCTAACACAACACACTTTTAGGTGGATGAGATCAACAGGCAGCAAGATGACATTCACTCAATTATTCAAGGTTTGTTTACTGAACACCTACTATGTACCAGGTATGCTGGAGTCCCTGTCTTCTTAGAACTTGCCTTCTAATGCAATTATTAAAAAATAAACAAGTGGGGAAAATATATATTAAGCAAGTATCAATTAGTAATGTGAAGGGGGTGTGCACAGTGCTATAGTAGAATCTGATGGAAGTGAGTAATTTATTCCAGGTAGGTTACTAATATCCCAGGTTAGGCTATTTGATTTATACAGAGAAATTTAAAAATTAAACTCATTTCCTCCCACGATCTAGCTCACAGGCTTTCATATTTCATCAGATAATTACCACCAAATCCCAAAAGATAACATTGTATAATGCTGGCTCACAACCAACAAATACAGCAGTCTAGAAGGAAAGAGAAGATACAGCATTCTCTTGAAAGAGGAAAGCAGAACTTTTGCCAATGTAATAGCCAAGATACAAAATTCAAGAAATCATCAGAAAAAGAAGGACAAAACAGAGCTGTTCAACCATAACATCTTATTCCAGGCAGAGAAAGGGCACAGATGGACAAAGGATTACTGCCATGTGCAGCCCAGTGCCACCACCAGGCTAGGGCTCAGCAGTGCTGGGAGCCAGTGTGCAGAAGAACACCCGAACAGCACACGCCATAGGCAGCCATGTGCAAGCCCTGATGAAAGGCCGGTTGGTTGCTCTGCACTTTTTAAAGCTGGCATTTAAAGTCACTCTGGCAGATGGAAGAAAAGTATGGAATAAAAGTTGACATTTAATTTTATTCTGTATGTTTGTTAAGTTAATTCTAGTATCGTTTACAGGGAGATCTTCACTGAATGCTGATCAAACTGTGGCAGCTTGCAGCTAATGTAAACAGTATACAGTTTCTAGGGGCCAAATAAATACTAAAAGATTGGCAACAATTAGTCATAAGAATATTATTATCTTAAGAGGTCCTTTATAAATTAAAGGTAAAGTTATAGAAGGTTAAATCTATCTTTGTATACATTTTTCAACAACATTCTCTTTGATTTGCACATTCTCAAAAAGAAAGAAGAAAGGGAGGGAGGGAAAGGGAAGGATGAATTTTTTTCATTTTGTGTTTTCGTTTTGTCAGTCACATCTCTCTGTAGTAAATCAGCATTCTCTTTTCTAATACTTTTTCTATTTCATTCAAAAAGACAGCTTTTAAGTAGATAACTCAGGTAAAGTCATTACTTTTGACTTAGAAATGTACCCATTCACACATTCATCTCAGATAATATAAAACTTTTTTTGAAGATCTTTATTTTATTTGATCCCCAAAGTTATAGTAAAAGTATTTGATTTTACATAATTCTTAGAGGTTATAGGAGAATTAATCTTTCCTTCACAAATGAATTTCCTTTTTTCCTTGCTCCATTTCTGTTACTTCATCTTTATAGATGTTATTTCCTTTTTCACTTTATCCAATATATCACTGCAATAAATGCTGCCACAGCCCTGCCCATATACCTGTGTCTGCCACAGAGGTCACTGGCTCCATAAGCAGTTCCTGTCCATGCCCATGACTTCTTATCTCAAGCACTTGCATTTATGGAAGGGTAGAAGTATCAATAGGTTAATGATCCCAGGGGTAACACAACCAGTGAGGGGCTACATCTGATGGTCTGGTACTCCAGCTTTCTCATCACTTGATGCAATTATTTGAGTTCGTTTTTTTTTTTAACTTTATAAAGAGCCTCAGTGGACACAGTCCTTCTTGTCCACATGGGTAGCCCAGTGTAACATCATCCTCTCTTCCCTGTCTCCTGTTCCCACTACCTCACTCTGCTTGTTGGAATACCTTCCCACATAAACTACTTATACCCACCTCCTTCTCCCAGTGAATGCTTTTGGGAGATTCATCTGGGGAGAACCCAAACTAAGATAATGCTGATGAAAGAGAACTTGGAAGGAAGCTGGCCATTAAACAAGCACTTACTAGGTGCTAGGCACTGTCTAATTTTCACACATAAGAAATATATTTTATTACTTACTCTTGGAAATACTTCCCTTTAACGTCCTCCCAGAATGATATTGTTTCCCCACCCCAAAGCAAGCATAATGTTCTTATTTTAACTTATAAATTATTTATTTTCAAATATGTAATAAAAGCCCTAGGGAATTGAACATTCCTAGAAATTTTAGCCACAGCACAGTTCAAGCATATGTGCTGGAGATGCTTATCCTAGTGTGGCCCCATTAAGAAGCCACTGGAATCCACATTAAAATAAATGTCCTCAGGAAAAAAAAATATATTGGCCACAGATATGATAGACAACAGGTTAATATATTCTCAATATACAAAGCATGTATACAAATCAATAAAAAGTCAAAAATGAAGATTTTACAATGGGCAATGGGTATGAATAGGTAGTTCAGGAATGGCCCATAAACAGGACCTTTCTCAATAGTACTCATTGTAGCAGGCAGTTTTGTTCCAAACATGGCAGTATAATTATCTCTCATTCCACATATTCTTCTAACAATATGACCTTGAAACTTCTCAACCAATAGATTTCAGCTGAAATGATGTTATGCTTCTTCTGAGTCAGGATTACAAAAATGTCACATATTTACATTTTGTTTTCTTGGAATTCTCAGCCTTGGAACCCAGCTGGGAGGAAGACCCAGCACCACACGGGGAGACCTATGTGAAGAGCAACCAAGGTCCCTGGCCTACAACTGTGGTTGAGCTTGCAGGCAGTAGCCTCCAGTGAGTAAATCCTCATGAAAATGGCTGTCCCGTTCGACACTGCATGGAGCAAAAAGGAGTTACATCTGCCCAAATTATAGAATTGTTAACCAAATAAATGGTTTTTGTTGTTTTAAGCCTTTATGATTTGGAGTGATTTGTTATGTAACAATGAGCAGCTAATCTGTAACTTGATACCTGTAAATGGATACTGTCATGACAAAAACCTACAGCACCTGGTATTGGTTTGAGGGTGCAGTGGTGAACGGAAACTGGAAGGAACTTGAGAAGATTGTTAGTGATGTGTGAAATGGATTTGAGGAGAGTTTTAACAGACACCTAGAAGGTCTCAAGCCCAGAAGCTTGTTAAGTGAAGGCTTAAATGGAAAAAAAAAACAAAAACAAAACAGAAACCAAAAAAAACTACTGTAAATACAGGAATGTGTTCCTTGTTACATAATGATGGAGAGTTTATCAACACCATTGCCCTTTGTAATGTGAAAAAAAAATAGAATATGTACCTCATGTGCTTCTTGAATATAATGATATAGCTAAGGTGATTTCTAGCAGAATATTGCAATTGTCACCTGGCTTCTTTTCCAAGCCTTTGATAAAATATGAAAGGAATAAGTTGAGGAATAAGAAAATAACTTAATAAATATAAAGGAGTAAGGACTTGCTGGGCTTGAAAATGACTATTTTTCATTTCCACTGTTTCCAGGTTGGAAATGATTTTCACATTAAGAAAGGACCACACCAAAGGTCAAACTCTGGATGGGACTATAAACTATTTTGTTAAAACTTTAGAAAGTTCTAATATAGTGCCTCATAAAAACTTTCAGACAAACAAAAAGCACTTTCAAGTGCTTAAGAGAATGTCTTGCAGATTCTCTGCACCAAAATATGAAGCTTGTGTTTTGGTGGGTAGCTGCCCTCAGTGATTCCAAGATAGACAAGGGCAAGTCTTAAAGATACTTCCACTTGTGACTTTCTAAAATTGGGATGAACCATAATAAGATTCATAAAACAGTCACAACATTTTAAAAAAATGTTTTGGCACAAGCACTGAGATCACACATGGAAAAGAGCAGAAACAGTACAAGATGAGAAGAAACCTTTGTACTCACAATATTCTACAGGCAGAGAGCAGGCTGAGAAGGCTCCTCAAATGAAACCAAAGACCTGTTCTTGTGGAAAAGGAGAAACTCAGAAGACACAACTGAGAAATATTGAGAACAACTCCCAAGGAATAGGGCTGATCAAAGAATTGGCAAAATATGTCCCATTGCATATTAGAGCTGCTATGAACCAGTGAATACTGTCTATTATATCCCCTGGTTTTGAGTAGTTATCTTATTCCTGTCCCAGAATTATATGTTGGGGCAGTGAGGAGAAAGGTAGAGAACAAATAATTTGTCTCTTTTAGTTCAAAAGTGTTTAGATTGAGAGGAACTGAATTCCTTCAAGTACTGAAGAAGCTGTACTTGAGGAACTGCATCTAAGGAACATAGACCTGAGCTAGATAATGAAACACTGGGCTTTGAGCAGATGCTGTAATGAATTACAGTTTGGAAGTCTTGGGGCAGGGGTGGATGCATTTTACCTATAAGAGTAATGTGAATTGTTGTGACCAGAGCCTGGATTGTGGCAAACTGTATTTGCAAAGATGCCCATCATCAGCATCTCTCATTCTGTGATCTTACAATGTCATCTTCAGTCTCCTGTGATTTTGTGGTGGTATCTATGTCCCCTTCTAGTGAACATGGGTAGGGCTCTGTGACTGCCTCTACTCACTGAGTACTGTGGAAGTTACACCATGTGACTTCCAAGTCTGGGTGACAAAAATCTTCATAAAGAAGAAATGTGTTAAGAAAAGTGGAAGCAATCTTTATGAGTCATAGAAAAATGAAAAGCAGAGAATGAGTTTGGCAGTAGTTCTTCAACACTTGCTAAAGAAAACAGACATGAAATCGCACAAACACATTTCTTACTCACTAGAGAGGTGGAACCAGTTGTGAAGCAGGGAAGATTTGAAGAGCCTCACCATGGACGAGTAAAACCTATCTCAAACTTTCTGTTTCTCTTTCTCTGATTCTGTGCCTATCAATGAACATCCTAATAGCCAATTCAACAACCCCAGACTCTATAACTGGGTAGGAATTTACTTGGGTAGAAGAAGGATATCTTAATGGCTGGAAATGAAAATCCCTTATTGTGAACTGATAAATAAAAATCAGTTTTCTTAAATTTGGTTAGTGTGAGTTAGTCTTTATGATCAATGAACTATGATCATGTCATTGTGTTACTGGCTCTACAAATGTGAGAAAGACAGCACAGTGAGAAAAATAAAAAAACACTTGGGAAACCCAATTTAGAAGGCTCTTTGTTTTCCCTTTTCATCATATTATTTGAACACTATTCCATTTCTAAATTCCATGCAATGGATTTAGAAAATGTGATGTTAATAGAACAGGCTGAGTTGAGATGACAGGCAGGGTTAGATATAGGTCAATTTAAAAGACATCTGTGATATTAGAGACCTTAAATAGTGGATCAAATATTTTTTTCCAAAGGCTTTTGCAATAAAAATAAGCATCTAAGTATGTAAATTGTATTTGTAATCTGAATAAATTCATCAACAAAAACCTGCCACAGATTTTTCACTCCAGCATCCTTTTGGCTGGACATTTCCCACAGCTTTTTGCAAGTAGAAATTGTCTATGAATATCTGCTTGGGAAAAAAAACCCATATGATCTGAAACCCCATTAGAAATTTTAAGATTTAGAGAATAGCACTTAGAGCTAATAAATATATTCTTATAATTTTTATTTTATCATTTTGTGATTGTATTCTCTCCTTTCTGCCTTCCTTATATTTTTATATAGCCATACCTTAGAAAATGGCCATTAAATATCTTCAAAAACTTCCAGAATTCAAACCTCAGATACAGATAGGCAGTAAAGACATTTGAGAGAAGAAAGCCATGCATTTTCCATATCAGCAAATGAGAGATATATCTCTAGCATCATCTATACCTCCAACCTGTGTTTCGTAGTGGACAACTTGTGCCCACCAAGCACACCATGCTGATTGCCTCCTCTGTGCTTGGGAATATCCTCCTACTTCACAGCCTACCTGATAAATGTCTGCAGCAGATGGCTTAGTATGACATGCACTACTCTTTAAAAGGAGATAACCTTAAACATTTTGTTTTCAATTTCTCTTTTCATATTTTGTTTTCAATTTCATATTTTTCAATTTTTTGTCATCATATTTTGTTTTCATTTTTTCTAAGTTCTCATTTACAGGTTAACACCTGATTTTCTTTTCTTTATCCTCTAAAGTGACACAATCATAAACTTTAAGAAATATCTAAAGAATAACTATTCATATTTTGAGACTTTTTTAACGTGTTACAAATTTACAAAGATATCATGATGCCACGTTACAAATTTCAAGATGAAAACAACCTCATTTTTTCTGTACAAGCATTGTACCAACCATAACCTCTTAATCAGAGGATTTATAATATTTCATTAAGCTATTAATTCCCACTATAATTTGAATACTGAAAGATCCTTGAAGGTAGGTACCTACTTCCGTTCCCATAGCCCACAACATTGCTGACATCATTAATATTCTGTGAAAGAATGGGAATGAAGAGGAGAGAGAATACAAATATAGAGAGATAGTGGAAAATGAATTATTTTATTCTGTATCCTATATTCCGGCCACATATGAGCAGAGTTGGCCTAGAATCACATCAGCCTTGAGCGAATATGGAAGACTGCATCTGTCAGAATATCCCAGAAAAAAAGGGCATGATGAATACTGGATGGTTTCTAGGGTCACTCAGAATTGTGCTCATTCTGGGTTAGTTTATGGTTTATTTTCAACTTGGACTACTGTGCCTTGTCTGAACACCTTCCAATGACAGAAATTTCCAAATAAATGTCTTATTTCAGGTAAACTCTTAAGGAAAAAATTATCTTATTCACTTAATAAATAACAATTGAGTACCTACTATGTGTGAGACATTGTGGTAGAAGCTAGACATAACAAAAGTAAATGAGTCCAAGATCCCTCAAACTGTTGGGTATGGCCTAAAATTGTTTGTTTAATGAGCATATTGAGAAAGTAAGGAAAGAGCCATCTTTTCATACTCCCTCTGAACTTAGCCTCAAGAGCTCCTCTGTAGAAAACTGATGCACTTAGCCAGACAGCTGACCTACCAGAAAGCATGGGGTATTTAGAAATGGTGTTCAGCATCAGTGATTTCTCAAAAAAAAGACACAATTATTTTGTATCTTGAAGCTTTACAGAAGTTGTTTATCAGTTCCAAGAGCCTTTTTGAGGAGTCTTTAGAGTTTCTAGGTAGGTACGGAATCATATTGTCTGCAAAGAGAGGTGGTTTGAATTCTTTTCCTATTTGGATGCCTTTTGTTTCTTTCTCTTCTCTGATTGTTCTGACCAGGAATTCTAGTACTGTGTTCAATAGGAGTGGGCATCCTTGTCTTGTTCTATTTCTCAAGAGGAATGCTTCCAGTTTTTTCCAATTCAATATAATATTGGCTGTGGATTTGTCATAGATGGTTCTCACTACCTTGAAGTGTGTTCCTTTGATGCCTAGATTCTTCAGGGTTTTTACCATGAAGGGATGTTGGATTTATCAAAAGCTTTTTACATGAATATTGAGATGATTACATGGTTTTTGCTTTTAATTCTGTTTATGTGGTGAATAACATTTAATGATTTGTGTATGTTAAACCAACCTTGTATCCCAGGAGTGAAGCCTACTTGATCATGGTGAATGAGCTTTTTGATATGCTGTTAGATTTGGTTTTCTAGTATTTTGCTGAAGATTTTTTGTGTATATGTTCATCAATGATATCGGCTTGTAGTTTTCTTTTTTATTTGTGTCTTTGCTAGGTTTTGGTATCGGGGTGATGCTGGCTTCATAGAACGAGTTTGGCAGGAGTCCCTCCTCCTCAATTTTTTGGAATAGTTTTAGTAGAGTTTGGAATAGTTTTAGTAGAGTTTAGTACCAGTTGTTCTTTGTATATCTGGTAGAATTTATGAATCCATCCGGTCCAGGGCTTTTTTTGGTTAGTAGATTTTTAATTTCTGACTCAATTTCAGAACTCAATATTGGTCTGTTCAGGGTTTCAATTCCTTCCTGATTCAATCTTGGGAGATTGTGTGTTTCCAGGAATTTTCCATTTCCTCTAGATTTTCCAGTTTCTGTGCATAGAGGTGTTCATAATAGTCTCTGAGGATCTTTCGTTTTTCTGTGAGATTGGTTGTAGTGTCACCAATATGCTTTGGCTGTGTTCTCACCAAAATCTCATCTTGAACTGTAGTTTCCATAATCCCCATGTGTCATGGGAGGGACCCAGTGGGAGGTAATTGAATCATGAGGGTGGTTACCTCCATGCTGTTCCTGTGATAGTAAGTGAGTTCTAACAAGATCTGATGGTTTTATAAAAGGCTTTCCCCTTCCTCTTTGCTGTCACCATGGGAAGGGGCATGTTTTCTTCCCCTTCTACCATGATTATAAGTTTCCTGAGGCCTCCCCAGCCTTGCAGAACTGTAAGTCAATTAAACCTCTTTCCTTTATAAATTACCCAGTCTTGGGTATGTCCTTATTAGTGGTGTGAAAACGGAATAATACAGTAAACTGGGATGTTGCTATAAGTATACCCAAAATAGCAGTAGAGTGCGGTGTTGCCATAAGTATGCCCAAAAATGTGGAAGAGACTTTGGAACTGGTAACAGGCAGTGGTTGGCAGAGGTTGGAACATTTTGGAGGGCTCAGAAAAAGAGAGGAAAATGTGAGAAAGTTTGGAACTTCCTAGAGACTTGTTGAATGGCTTTGACCAAAATGCTGATAGTAATGTGGACAATAAAGTTCAGTCTGAGGTGGTCTCAAATGGAGATGAGGAACTTGTTGGGAACTGAAGCAAAAGTGACTCTTATTATGCTTTAGCAAAGAGATTGGCAGCATTTTGCCCCTGCCCTGGAGATCTGTGGAGCTTTGAACTTGAGAGAGATGATTTAGGATATCTGGAAGAAGAAATTTCTAAGCGGCAAAGCATTCAAGAGGAAGCAGAGAATAAAAGTTTGGAAAATTTGTTGCCTGATGATGCAATAGAAAGGAAAAACCCATTTTCTGGTGAGAAATTGAAGCCTGCTGCAGAAATTTGCATAAGTAACAAGGAGCTGAATGTTAATCACCAAGACAATGGGGAAAATGTCTCCAGGGCATGTCAGAGAGCTTTGCAGCAGACCCTCTCATCACAGGCCTGGATGTCTACGAGGAAAAAATGGTTTCCTGGGCTGGGCCCAGGGCCCCACTTCTCTCTGAATCCTAGGAACTCGGTTCCCTGTATCCCAGCTGCTCCAGCCACGGCTAAAAGAGGCCAAGGTAAAGCTCAGGCCATGGCTTCAGAGGGTACAAGCCCCAAACCTTGGCAACTTCCACATGGTGTTGAGCCTGCAGGTACACAGAAGTCAATAATTGAGATTTGGGAACTTCCACCTAGATTTCAGAGGATGTATGGAAATGCCTGCATGTCCAGGCAGAAGTTTGCTGCAGTGGAAGAGCCCTCATGGAGAACCTCTGCTAGGTCAGTGTGGAAGGAAAATGTGGGGTTGGAGCCCCCACACAGCATCCCCACTGGGGCACTGTCTAGTGGAGCTTTGAGAAGAGGGCCACTGTCCTCCAGACCCCAGAATGGTAGATCCACTGACAGCTTGCAGTGTGAGCCTGGAAAAGCCACAGACACTCAATGCCAGCTCATAAAACCAGCTAAGAGTTGGGGGCTTTACCCCACAAAGCCACAGGGGAAGAGCTGCCCAAGGCCATGGGAAACTACCTCTTGCATCAGTATGACCTGGATGTGAGACATGGAGTCAAAGGAGGAGACCATTTTGGAACTTTAAGGTTTAATGGCTACCATATTGGATTTTGGACTTGCACAGAGCCCAGAGCCCCTTTGTTTTGGCCAATTTCTCCCATTTGGAATGGGTGTATTTATCCAATGCCTTTACCCCCATTGTATCTAGGAAGTAAGTAACTTGTTTTTTATTTTACAGGCACATAGGTGGAAGGGACTTGCTTTGTCTCAGATGAGACTTTGGACTTTTTGGTTAATGCTGAAATGAGTTAAGACTTTGGAGGATGGTTGGAAGGGTATGATTGTGTTTTAATTGTGAGGACATGAGATTTGGGAGGGGCCAGGGGTGGACTTATATGGTTTGGCTGTGTCCCCACCCAAATCTCATCTTGAACTGTAGTTTCCATAATCCCCATGTGTCATGGGATGAACTTGGTGGTAGGTGATTAAATCATGGAGCAGTTACCTCCATGCTGTTCTCGTGATAATGAGTGAGTTCTCACAAGATCTGATCGTTTTATAAGAGGCTTTTCCCCTCCTTTGCTCTGCACTTCTCCTTGCTGCCTCCATGTGAAGAAAGAAATGTTTGCTTCCCCTTCCGCCATGATTGTAACTTTCCTAGGTCCTCCCCAGCCCTGAGGAACTGTGAGTCAATAAACTTCTTTCCTTTATAAATTACCCAGTCTCAAGTATGTCTTTATTAGCAGCATGAGAACAGACTAATGCAGTCACCTTTATCATTTCTGATTGTGCTTATTTGGAACCTCTTTCTTTTCTTTTTTTTTTTCTTTGTTAATCTAGCTAGCAGTCTATTGATCTTGTTTATCTTTTCCAAAGACCAACTTTTGGTTTCATTGATTTTTTGAATGAAATATTGGATCTCAATTTTGTTCAGTTCTGTTCTGATTTTCATTATTTCCTTTCTTCTGCTAGCTTTGGCATTAGTTTCTTCTTGTTTTTTAGTTCTTCTAGGTGTTATGCTAAATCATTAACTTGAGATCTAACTTTTTGAGGTAGGTGTTTAGCATTATAATCCTTTCTCTTATCACTGCATTTGCTGCATTCCAAGGATTTTGGTATGATGTATCTCTGTTTTCATTTATTTAAAATAATTTTTTTATTTCCGCCTTAATTTCATTGTTTACCCAAAAGTCATTCAGTAGCAAGTTGTTTAGTTTCCATGTAATTTCCCATATAATTGTGTGGTTTTGAGAGATCTTCTTGGTATTGATTTCTAGTTTTATTCCACCATGGTCCAACAGTATGCTTAGTATAATTTCAATTTTCTGAATTTAGTGAGACTTGCTTTATGGCCAAATTTTTTAGCATGAGGGCAATCTTGGAGTATTTGCTGTGTGCAGATGAGAATGTATATTCTGTGGTTGATGAGTGGAGTAACCTATTGTCTATTACTTGTTTAGTAATCTAAATGTCTATTAGGTTCAAATGGTCAAGTATCAAGTGTAAGCCCAAAATTGTTCTGTTACTTTTCTCCCTTGATGGTCTGTCTAATGCTGTCAGTGGGGTCTTTAAGTCCCTCACTTTTACTGTGTGGCTGTATAAGTCTTCTTGTATGTCTATAAGTACTGGTTTTATGAATCTGGGTGCTTTGGTGTTGGGTGCATATATATTTAGGTTACGTATTCTTGTTGAATTGAACCCTTTATCATTATGTAGTGCCCTATTTGTCCTTTTTATTTTACTTTTTTTTATTTAAATCCTGTTTTATCTAGGAACAGTAACTCCTGCTCTTTTTTGTTTTCCACTTGCATGGTAGATCTTTCTCCAACCCTTTACTTTGAGTCTATGGGTGTTTTTATGTGTAATATAGGTCTCTTGAAGAGAGTGGACAGATGGACCTTGTTTTCCTTTATTCAACTTGCCACTCTATGCCTTGTAAGGAGAGAATTTAGACAATTTACATTCAACGATAATACTGATATATAAAATTTTGATCCTATATTGAAGTTATTAACTTGTTGCTTTGTAGTTTCTATTGTGCAGTTGCTTGATAGGGCCTGTAGGCTATGTACTTAAGTGTGTTTTTATGGTAGGATTTCAGTACACCAACAATGTTCAACCTGAGAGACAAATCAAGAATGCAATCCCATTTATGATAACCACAAATAAATTAGGAATACATCTAGCTAAGGAGGTGACAGAGCTCTATAAGTGTCGGGCCTCTGAGCCCAAGCTAAGCCATCATATCCCCTGTGACCGGCACTATACATCCAGGTGGCCTGAAGTAACTGAAGAATCACAAAAGAAGTGATATTTAAATGACCTGTTCCTGCCTTAACTGATGACATTCCACCACAAAAGAAGTGAAAATGGCTGGTCCTTGCCTTAACTGATGACATTACCTTGTGAAATTCCTTCTCCTGGCTCATCATGGCTCAACAAGCTCCCCCACTGAGCAGCTTGTGAGCCCCACTCCTGCATGCCAGAGAACAATCCCCCTTTTTCCTTTGCCTACCCAAATCTTATAAAATGGCCCCACCCCTATCTCCCTTTGCTGACTCTCTTTTCGGACTCAGCCTGCCTGCAGCCAGGAGATTAAAAGCTTTATTGCTTACACAAAGCCTGTTTGGTGGTCTCTTCACACGGACACGAGTGAAATTTGGTGCCATGACTTGGATCAGGGGACCTCCCTTGGGAGATCAATCCCCTGTCCTCCTGCTCTTTGCTTCATGAGAAAGATCCACTTACGACCTCAGGTCCTCAGATCGACCAGCCCAAGGAACATCACACCAATTTTAAATCAGGTAAGCGGCCTCTTTTTACTCTCTTCTCCAACTTCTCTAACTATCCCTCAACCTCATTCTCCTTTCAATCTTGGCGCCACACTTCAATCTCTCCCTTCTCTTAATTTCAGTTCCTTTCTTTTTCTGGTAGAGACAAAGGAGACGCATTTTATCCATGAACCCAAAACTCCGGCCGTCACAGACTCAGGAAGACAGACTTGCCTCAGTGTTTAATCACCGCGGGGACGCCTGCCTGATTATTCACCCACATTTCTGAGGCGTCTGACCACATGAAGGAGCCTGCCTTGCTCCTTCACACTTAGCGGCAAGTACTGCTTTTCTAGGGGGCAAGAACCCCCCGATCCCTTCTCTCTGTGTCTCTACCCCTTTTCCACTTTTCTGGAGGGCAAGAACCCCCCCCACCCCTTCTCTCCATGTCTCTACCCCTTCTCCACTTTCCTGGGGGGAAAGCACCCCCATCCCTTCTGTCTCTACTCTCTCTTTCCTCTGGGCTTGCCTCCTTCACTATGGGCAGCCTTCCACCCTCCATTCCTCCTTCTTCTCCCTTGGCCTGTGCTCTCAAGAACTTAAAACCTCTTCAACTCACACCTGACCTAAACCTAAATGCCTCATTTTCTTCTGCAATGCTGCTTGACCCCAATACAAACTCAACAGTGGTTCCAAATAGCCAGAAAATGGCACCTTTGATTTTTCCATCCTACAAGATCTAAATAATTCTTGTCATAAAATAGGCAAACAGTTTGAGGTGCCTGATGTCCAGGCATTCTTTTACACATTGTTCCCTCCCTAATCTCTGTTTCCAATGTGACTCGTCCCAAATCCTCCTTCTTTCCCTCTTGCCTGTCCCCTCAGTCCCAACCCCAAGCTTCGCTGAGTCTTTCTAATCTTCCCTTTCTACAGACCCATCTGACCTCTCCCCTCCTCCCCAGACTGCTCCT
This sequence comes from Hylobates moloch, assembly GCF_009828535.3. Taxonomy (NCBI): domain Eukaryota; kingdom Metazoa; phylum Chordata; class Mammalia; order Primates; family Hylobatidae; genus Hylobates; species Hylobates moloch. The sequence goes on from NW_026652280.1 coordinate 127,962,557, forward strand.
CACCAGACCAAGCTAGGTCCCAATTCTTCCTCAGCCTCAGCTCCTCCACCCTATAATCTTTTTATTGTCTCCCCTCCTCACACCCGGTCCAGCTTACAGTTTCATTCCACGACTAGCCCTCCCCCACCTGCCCAGCAATTTCCTCTTAAAAAAGTGGCTGGAGCTAAAGGCGAAGTCAAGGTTAATGATCCTTTTTCTTTATCTGACCTCTCCCAAATCAGTTAGCATTTAGGCTCTTTCATCAAATATAAAAACCCAGCCCAGTTCATGGCTCATTTGGCAGCAACCCTGAGACACTTTACAGCCCTAGACCCTGAAAAGTCAGAAGGCCATCTTATTCTCAATATGCATTTTATTTTATTGCCTGATCCACTCCCAACATTAAATAAAGCTCCAAAAATTAAATTCTGGCCCTCAAACCCCACAACAGGACTTAATTAACTTCACCTTCAAGGTGTACAATAATAGAGTAGAGGCAGCCAAGTAGCAATGCATTTCTGAGTTGCAATTCCTTGCCTCCACTGTGAGACAAACACCAGCCACATCTCCAGCACATAAGAACTCCAAATGCCTGAACCACAGCTGCCAGGGGTTCATCCAGAACCTCCTCCCCAAGGAGCTTGCTACAAGTGCCGGATATCTGGCCACTGGGCCAAGAAATGCCCATAGCCAGGGATTCCTCCTAAGCCGTGTGTCATCTATGTGGGACCCAATGAAAATTGGGCTGTTCAACTCACCTGGCAGCCACTCCCAGAGCCCCGGAACTCTGGCGCAAGGCTCTCTGACTCCTTTCCAGAGCTTCTTGGCTTAGCAGCTGCAGACTGACACTGCCCAATTGCCTTGGAAGCCTGTAGGACCATCACAGATGCTCTGGGTTAACTCACAGTGGAGGGTAAGCCCGTCCCCTTCTTAATCAACATGGAGGCTTCCCACTCCACATTACCTTCTTTTCAAGGGCCTGTTTCCCTTGCCTCCATAACTGTTGTGGGTATTGACGGCCAGGCTTCTAAACCTCTTAAAACTCCTCAACTCTGGTGCCAACTTAGACAATAGTCTTTTAAGCACTCCTTTTAGTTATCCCCACCTGCCAAGTTCCCTTATTAGGCTGAGACACTTTAACTAAATTATCTGCTTCCCTGACTATTCCTGGGCTACAGCCACACCTCATTGCCGCCTTTTCACCCAGTTTAAAGCCTCCTTCACATCCTCCCCTTGGATCTCCCCACCTTATCCTACAAGTATAAGATACCTCTACTCCCTCCTTGGCAACCAATCATGCACCCCTTACCATCTCATTAAAACCTAATCACCCTTACCCCATTCAATGGCAATATCCCATCCCCCAGCATGCTTTAAAAAGATTAAAGCCTGTTATCACTCGCCTGCTGCAGCATGGTCTTTTAAAGCCTATAAACTCTCCTTACAATTCCCCCATTTTACCTGTCCTAAAACCGGACAAGCCTTACAGGTTAGTTCAGGATCTGCACCTTATCAACCAAATTGTTTTGCCTATCCACCCTGCGGCGCCAAACCCATATACTCTCCTATCCTCAATACCTCCCTCTACAACCCATTATTCTATTCTAGACCTCAAACATGCTTTCTTTACTATTCCTTTGCACCCTTCATCCCAGCCTCTCTTCGCTTTCACTTAGACTGCCCCTGACACCCATCAAGCTCAGCAAATTACCTGGGCTGTACTGCTGCAAGGCTCAGCCCCCATTACTTCAGTCAAGCCCAGATTTCTTCCTCATCTGTTACCTATCTTGGTGTAATTCTCATAAAAACACACGTGCTCTCCCTGCTGACCGTGTCTGACTGATCTCTCAAACCCCAACACCTTCAACAGAATAACAACTCCTTTCCTTCCTAGGCATGGTTAGATACTTTTGACTTTAGACACCTGGTTTTGCCATCCTAACAAAATCATTATATAAACTCACAAGAGGAAACCTAGCTGACCCCATAGATCCTAAATCCTTTCCCCACTCTGCTTTCTGTTCCTTGAAGACAGCTTTAGAGACTGCCCCCACCCTAGCTCTCCCTGACTCATCCCAACCCTTTTTATTACCCACAGCTGAAGTGCAGGGCTGTGCAGCTGGAATTCTTACACAAGAACCAGGACCGCGCCCTGTAGCCTTTTTGTCCAAATAACTTGACCTTACTGTTTTGCCTAGCCCTCAAGTCTGCATGTGGCGGCTGCTGCTGCCCTAATACTTTTAGAAGCCCTTAAAATCTCAAACTATGCTCAACTCACTCTCTACAGTTCTCATAACTTCCAAAATCTATTTTCTTCCTCACACCTGACACATACTTTCTCCCTGGCTCCTTCAGCTGTACTCACTCTTCGTTGAGTCTCCCACAATTACCATTGTTCCTGGCCCGGACTTCAATCCGGCCTCCCACATTATTCCTGATACCACACCTGACCCGCATGACTGTATCTCTCTGAACCACCTGACATTCACCCCATTTCCCCATATTTCCTTCTTTCCTGTTCCTCACCCTGATCACACTTGGTTTATTGATGGCAGTTTCACCAGGCCTAATTGCCACACACCAGCAAAGGCAGGCTATGCTATAGTACAAGCCACTAGCCCGCCTCTTAGAACCTCTCATTTCCTTTCCATCGTGGAAATCTATCCTCAAAGAAATAACTTCTCAGTGTTCCATCTGCTATTCTACTAACCCTCAGGGATTATTCAGGCTCCCTCCCTTCCCTAAAGATCAAGCTCAAGGATTTGCCCCTGCCCAGGACTGGCAAATTGACTTTGCTCAACATGCCCTGAGTCAGGAAACTAAAATACCTCTTGGTCTAGGTAGACTCTTTCACTGGGTAGGTAGAGGTCTTTCCCACAGGGTCCAAGAAGGCCACCACGGTCATTTCTTCCCTTCTGTCAGACATAATTCCTCGGTTTGGCCTTCCCACCTCTATACAGTCCTATAACAGACTGGCCTTTATTAGTCAAATCACCCAAGCAATTTCTCAGGCTCTTAGTATTCAGTGAACTAATGGCCTTTTAAAAACACACCTCACCAAGCTCAGCCACCAACTTAAAAAGGACTGGACAACACTTTTACCACTTGCCCTTCTCAGAATTCAGGCCTATCCTCGGAATGCTACAAGGTACAGCCCATTTGAGCTCCTGTATAGATGCTCCTTTTTATTAGGCCCCAGTCTCATTCCAGACACCAGATCAGCTTGGACTGCACCCCCACCAAAAAAAAAAAAAAAACTTGTCATCCCTACTATCTTCTGTCTAGTCATACTCCTATTTACCATTCTCAACTACTCATTAATGCCCTGCTCTTGCTTACACTGCTGGTTTACACTGTTTCTCCAAGCCATCGCAGCTGATATCTCCTGGTGCTATCCGCAAACCACCACTCTTAAAGTAAATAAATAATCTTTGCTGGCAGGGCTATGCTGAACCTCCTTAGGCACTCTCTAGTTGGATATCGTGGGTCCTCCCGGGTGCAGTCCAAGCTGATCTGGTGTCTGGAATGAGACACTTCAACTCTGTTTTATTTTTCTTATTAATATAAGAAGACAGGAATGCCAGGCCTCTGAGCCTGAGCTAAGCCATCATATCCCCTGTGACCTGCACTATACACCTAGATGGCCTGAAGTAACTGAAGAATCACAAAAGAAGTGATATTTAAATGACCTGTTCCTGCCTTAACTGATGACATTCCACCACAAAAGAAGTGAAAATGGCTGATCCTTGCCTTAACTGATGACATTACCTTGTGAAATTCCTTCTCCTGGCTCATTATGGCTCAAAAAGCTCCCCCACTGAGCGCCTTGTGACCCCCACTCCTGCATGCCAGAGAACAACCCCCCTTTTTCCTTTACCTACCCAAATCTTATAAAATGGCCCCACCCCTGTCTCCCTTTGCAGACTCTCTTTTTGGACTCAGCCTGCCTGCACCCAGGTGATTAAAAGCTTTATTGCTTACACAAAGCCTGTTTGGTGGTCTCTTCACACGGACGCGAGTGAAAACAAGGAGAACTACAAAACACTGCTGACAGAAATCACAGATAACACAAACAAATGGAAAAATATTCCATGCTTATGGATTGAAAGAATCAATATTATTAAAGTGACCATACTGCCCAAAGCAATCTACAGATTCAACATACTTCCTATCAAACTACCAATGTCATTTTTCACAGAACTAGAAAAAACTTTTCAAAAATTCATGTGGAACCAAAAAAAAGAGCCTGAATAGCTGAAGCAATAAGAAAAAAAAAACAAAAACAAAGGGCATCACATTACCCAACTTCAAACTATACTACAAGGCTATAGTAATCAAAATAGCATGGTACGGGTACAAAAGCAGACACATAGACCAGCAGAACAGAATAGAGAACCCAGAGATAAAGCTGAACACCTAAAGCCATCTGATCTTGACAAAGTTGACAAAAACAAGTAATGGGGAAAGGACGCTATTCAATAAATGGCATAGCTGACTGTCCATATGCAGAAGAATGAAACTGAACCCTTGCCTTTAACCACATACAAAAATTAACTCAAGATGGATTAAAGATTTAAATGTAAGACATCAAACTATAAGAATCCTAGAAAGAAATCTAGGAAACACCATTCTGACATCAACTTTGAGAAAGAAATTAAGACCAAGTCCTCAAAAACAATTACAACAAAAACAAAAATGGACAAGTCAGACCTAATTAAACTAAAGAGCTTCTGCACAGCAAAATAAACTATCAACAGAGTAAAAGACAATCTAGAGAATGGTAGAAGATATTCACAAGTTGTGCATCTGGCAAAGGTCTAGTATCCAGAATCTATGCAGAATTTAATTGAATAAGTAGAAAACAAATAACCCCATTAAAAAATGAGCAAAATACATGTGGAACCATGTATTTTGTCAAAACAAGACATACAAGCAGCCGGCAAACTTATGAAAATATGCTCAACATCACTAATCATCAGAGTAATGCACATCAAAGCCATAATGAGATACCATCTCACACCAATCAGAACAGCTATTATTAAAAAGTCAAAAAATAACAGATGCTGGTAAGATATCAGAGAACAGGGAACACATACACTGCTGGTGAGAATGTAAACTAGTTCAACCACTGTGGAAAGCAGTTTGGGGATTTCTCAATGAACTTAAAACAGAACTACCATTTGACCCAGCAATCCCATTATCAGGGGTATATCAAAAAGAAAAAAAAAATCATTCTACCAAAAGACACATGCACTCACATGTTCACCACAATACTATTCACAATTTCAAAAACAGGAAATCAACCTAGGTGCCCATCAATGGTGGACTGGATAAAGAAAATATGGTACATGTATACCATGGAATACTATGAAGCCATAAAAGGGATGAAATCATGTCTTTTGCAGCAAAATGGATGGAGCTGGAGGCCATTATCCTAAGCGAATTAATGCAGCAACAGAAAACCAAATACTACATGTTCTCACTTATGAGAGGGAACTCAGCATTGGGTACTCATGGCCATAGAGATGGCAACAATAGAAACTGGGGACTACCAGAGGAAGGAGGAGGGGGAGCAAGGTTTGCAAAAGTAACTATTAGGTACTATGCTCAGTACCTGGGTGATGCGAACATTTGTAACACAAACCTCAGCATCTGTCAGTAACCCAGGTAACAAACCTGCACATGCACCCCCGAATATAAAATAAAAGTTGAAAAAAAAGGAGATGGCCAACTAGTATCTGGAAAAAAAAACAAAAACAAAAACAAAAACTCAACACTGCTAATCATCAGGGAAATGCAATCTGTAGTAAAATGTTATCTCACCCCAGTTAGGATGGCTACTATCAAAAAGACAAAAAATAAATGCTGGTGAGGATGGAGAGAAAGAGGAATGCTTGTACACCGCTGGTGAGACTGTAAATTAGTACACCCATTATGGAAAACAGTACAGAGGTTCCTCAAAAATCTAAAAATAAAATTACCATATGCGCCAGCAATCCCACTACTGGATATGTATCCAAAAGAAAGGAAGTTAGTTTGGGGAGGCTGAGGTGGGCAGATCACGAGGTCAGGAGATCAAGACTATCCTGGCCAACATGATGAAACCCCATCTCTACTAAAATAGAAAAAAAATTAGCCAGGCGTGGTGGCATGCACCTGTAATCCCATCTACTTGGGAGGCTGAGGCAGGAGAATCACTTGAACCTGGGAGGTGGAGGTTGCAGTGAGCCGAGATCTTGCCACTGCACTCCAGCCTAGACTCTGTCAAAAAAAAAAAAGAAAAAAAGAAAAAGAAAGGAAGTTAGTACATCAACAAGATATCTACACTCACATGGCTGTTACACCACAATTCACAATAGCTAAAATATGGAATTAGCCTATGTGTACAACAACAGATGAACGAATACAGAAAATTATTCTATAATGGAATATTATTCAGCCATACAAATAATGAAATCCTGTCATTTGTAACTACATGGATGTCACTAGAGGTCCTTACATTAAGTGAAATAAGCCAGGCACAGAAAGACGAGAACATTTCATGTTCTTGCTTATATGTGGGGACTAAAAAAAATGGATCTCACGGAAGGAGAGAGTAGAACGGTGGTCACCAGAATCTGGGAAGGGAAGGAGGAAGGGATAAAAAGAAGTTGGTTAAGGGTACAAAAATTCAGTTAGATTGAAGGAATACATTCTAGTATTTGACAGAAAAATAGGGAAATAGTAGTTGACAATAATTTATTGAATATTTCAAAATAGCTGGAAGAGAAGAATTGTAATGCTTCCAACATAAAGAAAAGATAAATGTTTGAGATAACGGATGTCCCAATTATTCTGATTTGATGACTACATGTTTTGTACATGTATCAAAATATCACATGTACCCCCAAAATATGTACAACTATGGTAAATCAATAAAAATACAAAAAAGGAAAGATTGGTCATCACAGAAAAGGAAAGACAATTAACTTTGAATATGTTTCACTTATGTTCAATGTTATCTAGTTGTCCCCTATCCAAAGAAAAAGAAAGGGAGCTCAGGTCATTTAAACAAGGGCAAGCCTCATGTATTTGTAACTCAATACATCAAAAGTAGTTTATTTGAAAGCTCTGCTTACTGTTAATCTAAGCAACAAAAGTTACCCTTCAAACTTCAATTAACATAAAAAATAAATCTGTGTTTGAATGTCTTCGAATGGATTATAAATCATGCTATATTTTCTCATTAAATACGGTTTTTGGGGCATTACATACCAGAAAGCAAAAAGCTCCATATTATCATATGCTACTAGGAAAAAAGTTCCCCAATTCACAAGACCTCTTCTAAGACCAAGTCTATAGGAAACCACAAAGAACTTAAAAGTCAGTGCCTTCATTTTTCATCCTTCAGAGTAGCATAGGATTTTCTTCTGAGTGGTCAAGGACTTGCCTATTCCCCAGTTGATATGCTTAGAGAACAATAAAACAGACACACACAAAAATAAGAAAAATACATGTGAAAGAATTTAATATTTCAAAAAGTATCACAGTAGTTATCAACACATTAACGGACTTTGCCACATGTATTTTAACGATGACTACCGTTCTCACTTTGAATTACCTTGAATGACCTTTTAATTACCTGAAGGCTCAGAGCCTTCAGATTGCACTCAGATCCTAAATAGTGAGGAAAACAGAGTCTCATTTCCTCATTTGTAAAGGGAATGTATTTTTGACACACTTGGGTTTGGGTGCGCAGCCTACCACATCTTCTTAACCCCTCTCCCTCTCCTACCCATGAGTTACCCTTAAAGAACTTTAACTCATGGCCCCATGCCTTATTCAACCTGATCCATACAAGGCATTTTACTTTCTCTGCTCTCCACTCCCATCCCATTTATTCCCAGAAACTTTTAATTGGAATACAGAGATTCCAGTAATTAGCTGTAGATGCTAGAAGTAGCAAATACATAAAATAAAATTTCTGTCTGTGATCACATCCCTTAAAAACAGATAAAAGGATTTTCACCAAATTTGGAGAATGTGTTAGAGATGATGAGTCAACACTTACGGAATGTGACATAGCAAAATGAACCTTGTCGAGTCCAGTGTTGCTAACATTTTCACTTAATTTCCCCTTCATTTGTTATCCAGGATTAACTCTCAGCATCTCTATCACTAGACATATTAGTAGCCCATTTCTTATCAAAGCAGAGATAGCTCATCTAACTTCATAACAGAATATCCTGTACTCTATACCAGAGTCACACCTAGACATATGGATAAATTGGACTAGCTAGTAATTCCATGCACATCTAAACCACTATCTCCAAAATATCCATCCAACAATTATTTATTTAAAAACAAAGCGTCTTCTTATACTTCTTTTATTGTATTTCCGATAACTAAGATAATCACATGCACTGTATTTAATATAATATTCTAACTTAATTTGGAATATTCTTTTCTTTTGTAGTTTTCTTTATTCATAGTTTATATGCATGAATATAGAAGTAACTTATAAGGATACATTACAAAGTTCTGCTCAAAGTACCATTGAAAGCTCTTTTCTATTTTCTTTTATGTCAGCAAAATATTTTTACCTTCTCGTTAGTTCTTTCTTTTTAGTTTCTTTTGCAATATTCTAAATCAGAAAAATCTTGGCAGGTATATTAGAGCATTTAAAGTTTAGGGGTAAAATTTCCAGTTCTCACTAAACAGCACTATCACATGCATTTTTCAACTTCAGCTCTAACTGCTGACTTCAGGCAGCTGTAAACTGGTGTTCTCAGAGTGATTGTCACCTGTTGGAAAAAATCTCAACAGAGATCCATCACAGGTGGCAAGGAATGCTTTGTTTTGTTTTAACTTTTACTCCAAAGTGCACTTCAATTTGGCAGAAGCCAAACTATGAAAGAAGCCAGCTACAAAAGGAGTTGTATGTAGAAACCTGAATTAAACGGCACCATGTCTTCAAGGGCTGTAGTTGTTTTAGAGTCCCTTATACATCGATGCACCAAGTGTCTTCCTACTTGGCTCTGACCATCGGCTCCTTGCCCTTTACCAACCATAATGGTCCATGGATTTTCATCCTAGCCTGACAGTCCCCTAATGTTTGACTTTCTTGAGAATCTAAACAATGTATTCAGTTATTATTTACTGTTTCCCATCAGCAATGAAAATACCAAAGCATCAGTGATCAGTACAACTGGCACCAGCTTACATTTCCTTACTTAATGGCTGGTAGATTTTGAGGTTGGATCTAGTGGCATGGAAAGTAATGGAAATAAAAATGGACAAAGGCGAAAACATCTATCCCAAAGGAAGGAAGAGAAAGGATTAAATTAAGAAGCCAGGTGAAAATGTATGTGAACCCCTCGGCCCCTCAACCCCCACCTTCCTCCAGCAATCTGGCTCATTTTTTGAGTGCCTACCATGTGCCAGGCACTGTGCTTTACCCAAATAAGAGTATTTTAAAATACAATGCTATAAATTAGATATTATTAGTCCCTTTTTAAGGATGAGGAAACTAATGTTGAGAAGTTCTTTCTCACATTATCACATCTAACAGGTCTTCAAATCCAGGTATATTAGATAAAAAGTGAGACATCTAAGAATAAGAAAATGAACACTATATATTTTGATCCAACAGTCTGTAATCTTAAAGTCACCGAGGTAGAGATGATCAGAATCAAAGTTGTAATTAGTTCAGGGGAAATGGGAAGACCTACTTGTCTTATAAAAAAATTTTCTATAACCAATGGTGTCTGAAATTTTGAAGTAAAGTATAATAGAAAGCACAGAAGATTTTTTTTTAGTAAATAAAGTATTGGGAGTAAGGAATAATAATACTAGCAAACATTTATTGAGTACTACCATGCACCAGATACTACTGAAAACAGTTCCAAGGGTCATTTTATTGTAATCCTAACAACTATGTAATTAAGGTATTATTGTTTTATTCATATAAAGATTATGAAAACTGAGATCTAACAAGATTAAATAACCTTCCCAAGATCACAGAGTTACTAAGGGTCCAAATCAGGACACCAACTCAGAGCTGTATGCCTCTAGAATCTGTGCTTCAAACTACTAGGCTAAACAACTTCTGGAAGGGAACTGATGATCCTAGCATAGGTGATCAAGTCATCATCTACCTTAGCTGGAAACCAAGATCTACAGAAGAGGATTCCCCAAGATAAAGGGAACACCTAAGCATCAGATCATTCTATATATATATATAAATTTAATGAGGCGGTACTAACACTGTAGCTAAGTTCTTTACCTGGATTATCTTATTTCTTGCTCAAAACAACCTATGGGATAGGTACTAATACTAACTTTATTTCGAAGTTGAGGAAACTGAGACTTAGGAAAATTTGCTGTTTTGCAGGATTTAAAACCTAGACCCTAGAAACCATCACTCTTAACCACTATATGCTCCTTCAAGTCATATCTTTATGGGCTGAGATCTAATTCCATCTTTTGTAGTACTGACTTCGTAGTACCCTATTACAATAAAATCTTTTGCTCTTACATCTGGACCAGTCTTGCATGTTGAGAAGTGGATGGAGTAGCCTCCAGCTCCTCCTAGTGGCCAAAATGGCCACTAACATTTACTAAAGAGTTGAGTATTGTGAATCACCGCAAACTAGGAACCACCAGCTTATGGGTTTGTCCAAAGGCCTGACAGGCATTAAACACCTGCAATCAAATTTATCCTAAACCTCGGAGGCCTCATTAACTGTCTGACATCTGGTATGCACCAGGGTACTTTAGCAACTGGGGAAGAGCAACATGCAGATTAAAATGATAAAATTACCCCCAAATTAGTTCAGCAGATGTGGATTGGAGACACCAGGAGTTTTGTTTTTCAGTTTCTTCCTTGCATTCCACAACAATAAATATCAATGCTTGTTATCTCAGCTAATTACACAGTTCTTCAGCAGTAAAGAAACTCCATTTTCCTTTCATTTCTGACACATAGCATTTAGATGCATCCCCTCTAATGACCCGCTTCCTTGTCTTTAAAGAATGGAGTACTACTGCATCCAGCTAGTAATTCAAAACTGAAAGCTGCTCCATCCTCCAACACTTATTCTTTTTAGGGTTAATTTTTAAATCATACCCTAATTACAGGAATTTACAGTCTTTAAAAAAGTAGCTATTTTCAGACCTGTTTACTAGACCACAATCTGAAACATCAGTCAAAAACAGCTTGAACTGATTGCATCCTTCTCTGGAACAGAACATCTAGCAGCAGAACATCCTATTGTAGCTGGCCCATCTACCCCATAATTAAGGTTGCATTGCAGCCCTGCTCCAAACTTATTTCTGCAGGAGAACAGCTAAGATCCGTTAGATGTCAGAATATGTGCTACTGGAATTGTATCCAATCTGTTGGTTAACATTACGAGAGCCAATTTAGTGTTGAATTTAAATCACGGAAATGTTGGTGATGTGGCAACATGTATTCACAAAACCTTTAGTAAAGTCAATAATGACTGCCTTGCTCTCTGAGGCTCCACTTAAGAATCCTCTTCATAAGGCCCGGTCAAAGCTCAGTGAGGGAAACATATTGCTGTTAAATTAAAAAAAGACTTATGATGTTCATCAACTCAATATTGCACACTTAAAAGCCATAAAAACCAGCTTTTTGAATCGCAGGGGATTTTTAACCATAAGTTCATTTTTTTGCAATTATTCATACAAACAGATGATGTAATGTGCATTTTAAAAACAAGAAATCAACTTTAGGAAACAAGTGGGTCAAGGATAAGAGCAGTGTGACTCAAAGAACTCAATGCTTCCTTTCAGATTAAAGTGAGAAACTCTAAAAACAAGAACAATATCAGGGAAAATCTTGATTTTTTTTTCTTTCTAAAGCATGTTTCATGGAAACAAAAAAACAGCAAGTGTTTTCAGAAGCTGCTATGTTTATATTATGTAACCTTATCTTGCTAATATAGATTTATGTGTTTATCCTTCAAAAGTAAACTAATTAAACAGACCCAAAGAATTCCTCAAAGCTAAAACCAAAGAATACAATAGCAACTAACAAAGATTTGCAGAGAACCTACTACATGCAAAGCACTGTTTTGCTGTGAACTGCATAGTGGTATAGAAAATTTGGCACAAACTGCTTGTCCCCAGTGTCTACTTAAAAAAAAAATCCTTTCCTCTAAAACGTGATCCCTTCTGCTGTCCCTTAGCTGACAGCCTCATGCCATCACAAAGCCTTCCAGCCTTAAGATCTAGAGTCCATTTTTGAAGCAGCACAGTGCTACCAAGGAGAGGCAGATAAAACGGATGGATCCCATCTCAGCATGCTAGGCACACAACTCCCCCCTCCCTAGATTTTATGAAATCACCTCAAAAACCCTCACATATAATACTTAGATAAGTTAGTCTTTCCTTTTAGCTCCCTTTCTTGAGAAATGTTTTAAGAATCTAGCCCCATCCAAATGCTCTTTGTTTTCTCCCACAGAACCTGTGAATGAGTGTGATATTAAGTCAATAGAGGCATACATAATTTATGAGGGTTTTTTTAAAAAATCATGCATTTCCAAACACAGTTGTTAGGGCTATAGCAAGCAATAAAAATGCAGAGAGCATCTTGCAGTAGAGACAGGCTTTGGGAACCCCCTACTGGCTTAGCCAGAGGAAAACGACCCCATTGGTTCACTTAGCAACAGCTGTGGGATCCAGATTACAGATTCCTCCCAAGGCAGTATGAATATGAGCTTGAAATATTCATCTCTCTTCCCAATACAAACTTGCTGATGCATTGCTGCCTCAATATTTCTATAAACCAAAACACCCCACCCTCAGAGCAGAGCTAGTTGAATCCTAAATTCTTAGGGCATAAAGTATACAATGCTCAGAATGCACATATGAAAAGATTTTCCTCTGGAATCTCAAAATCAGTTGGCAGTTGGTAGCAAGACCAAACACAAAGATAAAGTCAAAGATCCTATCACTATTTTTGGTTTTTGAATCTCAAAAAGTAAACATATTTGTGGTGGGATTAATAGTTTTCAGTGGGGAGCCATCTCCAGTAAAATGCAGGCATATTATTACACAATTTAGAGAATATCTTGTGTGTGTGTGTTTTAAATAAACAGAACCACAGAATTGGATGAAAACACACAGACTATATAAGAGCCAAATTCACAGTGACTGGAAAATGTCAAATATGGGTGAAGGTTAAACCCTTAACTGAAGCAGGAAATCTCCCTGACCGCTTTGTGGGCAGGAACTGGAGTACATGGGCGCTGGACCTAGCTGAGTGCTTCAGTGGCAGCAGGGACGAACTCCACTCACTTGAACTCACTACATTCTACCCCTCACAAGAGGGGGCACACAGGTGAGCAGGTGCAGGATCCAGGGCAAGCACTTTTGGGTGCCAGCAGGAATTAATTCCGTATTGCCCCCACAGCAGCGTCTAGGGGGACGCCTGCGACTCTTGAAGCCCCAGAAGGAGTGTTACAGAAGGAGTGTTACACTCTGTGCTCGTTTAGCTTGCCATCTGCAGATGGCTTAAGTGTTAACAGCTCAGCGGAGGGTCAGTTTGACAGCCTTTTGCACCTGCACTGGAGTTCTTGTCCAGTGTCCAAGAGGAATGATGTTGCAGGAACAAATTGGAGATGGTAAATGTGGGGTGGGGGGTTTATTGCCAATGAAAGTGGCTCTCAGCAGGAAGAGGAGATGAAAAAGGGATGGAGTGGGGAGGTAACCTTCTCCTGGAGTCCAGTCCTACTCAGAGGGACTACTTTCCAAAGCTACACCATCAATCTATCCCTCTGAAGTCAAGCCTCTTCTCTCTGACATCCAACCATAGTCTCTGACATTCTGTTGCTTCCCCTCTCCTCCTCTTTCTGCTGGAGAGCCTGGGGTTTTTAATGGGCACAGGATGGGGGACAGGGCAGGCCACAGGTGGTTTTGGAAAAGGCATTATTGAAGCAGGAAAGCAGGAATGTATGTTCTCATTTTGGGCCGCGGTGCCAGGCTTGAGGGTGGGGCCCTCACTGGGGACCCACTCTCTTCTGCCAAGAATTTCCCTGCCTCCTTTTCCTATCAGAACTACTGGCCTCACCTGAGATTATGATGAAAGTGAAGTGTGAGTTTGATAATAGTCCACATTTTTATTTTAATTTCAGTTCAAGTATTGGTTATAATCCATTTTCCTGATATTACATTGAGTGTCAGAAATACAAGGATGAAAGACAAATGTCCTGCCCTCAGGACATAGTCTAACGGGAGACTCCCATAGTCTGATGGGAGAGACATATTAGGTTGGTGCAAAAGCAATTGCAAAAAGTAAAACCAATTACTTTTGCACCAACTTAACACATGTAAATATGCAACCACCCAAAGCATAATTTATGCCATAATGGTATCTTGGTATCTTGCATTGTCAGTGCTCAGTAGATAATAATGAATTCTTATGCTAGAAAGAGACATTTTTAGGTTACAGATATGCTTATGAAAATAATTCCAACTCAGAGAAACTTTCCCAGGAAAGCAGCTTTATTCAAAAGACGAATACTGCAATATTATTTATAATAGTGGACCATTTAAAACTATGTAAACATACAGCAACAGGAGATTGGTAATAAATTATGGTATGTCTAAATGATTGAATTTATAATGGCTATTAAAATCAATATTTAGTACAAAAATTTCTTCTTTAATATCAAGTGAAAAAAGCAAGATACACAGTTTTACATAGTATTATTATAACATGTACTTATGTACAAAAAAGTAGGTAAGTTATGCCAAATATTAACAATAGTTATAACTATATAATAGACCTATAAATATTTTTTTCTTTTTTGGTATTTTTTTTTAATTTTACTTTAAGTTCCAGGATACATGTGCAGAACGTGCAGGTTTGTTACATAGGTATGTGTGTGCCATGGTGGTTTGCTACACCTATTGACCTGTCCTGTATGTTCCCTTCCCTCACCCTCCACCCACCAACAGGCCCTGGTGTGTGTTGTTCCCCACCCTGTGTCCACATGTTCTCATTGTTCAACTCCCACTTATGAGTGAAAACATGTGGTATTTGGGTTTCTGTTCCTGTGTTAGTTTGTTGAGGATGATGGCTTCCAGCTTCATCCATGTCCCTGCAAAGGACATGATCTCATTCCTTTTTATGGCTGCACAGTATTCCATAATGTTTATGTACCACATTTTCTTTATCCAGTCTGTCATTGATGGGCATTTGGGTTGGTTCCATGTCTTTGCTATTGTGAATAGTGCTGCAATAAGCACATGTGTGCATGTGTCTTCATAGCAGAATGAATTATATTCCTTTGGGTATATACTCAGTAATGGGATTGCTGGGTCAAATGATATTTTTGGTTCTAGATCCTTGAGGAATCACCATACCGTCTTCCACAATGTTTGAACTAATTTACATTCCCACCAACAGTGTAAAAGTGTTCCTATTTCTCCACAGCCTCACCAGCATCTATTGTTTCTTGACTTTTTAATAATCACCATCTGACTAGCAAGAGATGGTATCTCATTGTGGTTTTGATTTGCATTTCTCTAATGATCAGAGATGTTGAGTTTTTTTCATATGTTTCTTGGCCACATAAATGTCTTATTTTGAGAAGTGTCTGTTTGTATCCTTTGCCCACTTTTTCATGTTTTTTTTTTTTTTTTTTTTTTTTTTGTAAATTTGTTTAAGTTCCTTGTAAGTACTGGATATTCAACATTTGTCAGATGGGTAGATTGCAAAAATTTTCTCCCATTATGTGGGTTGCGTGTTCACTCTGATGATATTTTCTTTTGCTATACAGAAGCTTTTTATTTTAATTAGATCTCATTTGTCAATTTCAGCTTTTGTCACAATTGCTTTTGGCGTTTTCGTCGTGAACTTTTGTCCATGCCTATGTCCTGAATGGTATTGCCTAGATTTTCTTCTAGGGTTTTTATGGTTTGGGGTTTTACATTTAAGTTTTTAATTCATCTTGAGTTAATTTTTGTATAAGGCATAAAGAAGAGGTCCGGTTTCAATTTTCTGCATATGGCTAGCCAGTTTTCCCAGCACCATTTACTGAATAGGAGATACTTTCCCCATTGCTTGTTTTTGTCAGGTTTGTCGAGGATCAGATGGTAGTAGATGTGTGGTGTTATTTCTGAGGTCTCTATTCTGTTCCCTTGGTCTATATGTCTGTTTTCGTACCAGTAGTGTGCTGTTTGGGTTACTGTAGACTTGTAGTATAGTTTGAAGTCAGGTAGTGTGATGCCTCCAGCTTTGTCTTTTTGCTTAGGATTTTCTTGGCTGTACGAGGTTTTCTTTCATTCCATATGAAATTTAAAGTAGTTTTTTCTAATTCTGTGAAGAAAGTCATGGTAGCTTGATGGGAATAGCATTGAATCTATAAATTACTTTGGGCAGTATGGCCATTTTCATGATATTGATTCTTCCTATCCATGAGGATGAAATATTTTTCCATTTGCTTGTGTCCTCTCTTGTTTCCTTGAGCAGTGGTTTGTATTTCTCCTTGAAGAGGTCATTCACATCTCTAGTTAGCTGTATTCCTAGGTATTTTATTCTCTTTGTAAAAATTGTGAATGGGAGTTCATTCATGATTTCACTCTCTGCTTGTCTATTGTTGGCATAAAGGAATGCTTGTGATTTTTGCACATTCATTTTGTATCCTGAGACTTTGCTGAAATTGCTTATCAGTTTAAGGAGTTTTTGGGGCTGAGATGATGGGGTTTTCTAAATATACAATCATGTCGTCTGCAAACAGAGACAATTTGACTTCCTCTCTTCCTATTTGAATAAGTTTATTTCTTTCTCTTGCCTGATAGCCCTGGCCAGAACTTCCAATACTATGTTGAATAGGAGTGGTGAGAGGAGGCATCCTTGTCTTGTATCAGTTTTCAAAGGGAATGCTTTCAGCTTTTGCCCATTCAGTATGATATTGGCTGTAGGTTTGTCACAAATAGCTCTTATTATTTTGAGATATGTTCCATCAGTACCTAGTTTATTGAGAGTTTTTACCATGAAAGGATGTGGAATTTTATCAAAGGCCTTTTCTCCATCTATGAGATAATCATGTAATTTTTGCCTTTAGTTTTGTTTACATGATGGATTACATGTAATGATTTGCAAATGTTGAGCCAGCCTTGCCTCCCAGGGATGAAGCTGCCTTGATCGTGGTGGATAAGTTTTTTGATGTTCTGCAGGATACAGTTTGCCAGTATTTTTTTTTAGGATTTTCACATTGATGTTTATCAGGGATATTGGTCTGAATTTTCTTTTTTTGTTGTGTCTCTTTCCAGTTTTGGTATCAGGATGATGCAGCTCTCATAAAATGAGTTAGGGAGGAGTCCCTCCTTTTCAATTGTTTGGAATATTTTCTGAAGGAATGATACAAGCTCTTGTTTATATTTCTGGTAGCATTCAGCTGTGAATCCGTCTGGTCCTGAGGTTTTTATGGTTGGTAGGCTATTAATTGCAGCCCCAATTTAAGAACTTGTTATTGGTCTACTCAGGGATTCGACTTCTTCCTGGTTTAGTCTTGGGAGAGTGTATGTTTCCAGGAATTTATCCATTTCTTCTAGATTTTCTAGTTTATTTGCACAGAGGTGTTTATGGTATTCTCTGACGGTAGTTTGTATTTCTGTGGGGTCTGTGGTGATATCTCATTTATCATTTTTTGTTGTGTCTATCTGATTCTTCTCTCTTTTCTTCCTTATTAGTCTAGCTAGTGGTCTATTTTGTTAATTTTTTCAAAAAACCAGCCCCTGAATTCATTGATTTTTTAAAGAGTTTTTCATGGCTCTATCTCCTTCAATTCTTCTCTGACCTTAATTATTTCCTATCTTCTGCTAGCTTTTAGATTAGTTTGTTCTTGCCTCTCTAGCTCTTTTAATTGTGACGTTAGGGTGTCAATTTGAGATCTTTCAAGCTTTCTGATGTGGGCACTTAGTGCTATAAATTTCCCCCTTAACACTGCTTTAGCTGTGTCCCAGAGATTCTGGTACATTGTCTCTTTGTTCTTGTTGGTGTCAAAGAACTTCTTGATTTCTGCCCTAATTTCATTATTTACCCAGGTGTCATTCAGGAGCAGGTTGTTCAATTTCCGTGAATTGTGTGGTTTTGAGTGAGTTTCTTAATCCTGAGTTCTAATTTGATCACACTGTGGCCTGAGAGGCTGTTATGATTTCAGTTCTTTTGCATTTGCTGAGGAGTGTTTTACTTCCACTTATGTGGTCAATTTTAGAACAAGTGCCCTGTGGCACTGAGAAGAATGTATATTCTGTTGATTTGGAGTAGAGACTTCTGTAGATGTCCACTAGGTCCACTTGATCCAGAGCTGAGTTCAAGTCCTGAATATCATTGTTAATTTTCGTTCTCATTGATCTGACAGTGGGGTGTTAAAGTCTAGGTATGGGTGTCTAGGTCTCTTTGTAGGTCTCTAAGAACTTGTTTTATGAATCTGGGTACTCCTGTACTGGGTGCATATATATTTCAAATAGCTCTACTTGTTGAATTGTTCCCTTCACTATCATGTAATGCCCTTCGTTGTCTATTTTGATCTTTGTTAGTTTAAAGTCTGTTTTGTCAGAGACTAGGATTGTAATCCCTATTTTTTTTTTTTTTTTGCTTTCCATTTGCTTGGCAAATTTTCCTCCAACCCTTTATTTTGAGTCTATTTGTGTCTTTGCATGTAAGATGGGTCTCCTGAATACAGGACACCAGTGGGTCTTGACTCCTTATCCAGTTTGCCAGTCGGTGTCTTTTAATTGGGGCATTTAGCCCATTTACATTTTTAGTATTGTTATGTATGAATTTGATCCTGTCATCACGATGCTATTTGGTTATTTTGCATGCTAATTGAGGCAGTTTCTTCATTGTGTCATTGGTCTTTATATTTTGGTGTGTTTTTACAGTGGCTGATGCCGGTTTTTCCTTTCCATATTTAGTCTTTTCTTTTCTGTTCTTTACTTTTTTCTTCTTTTCTCTTCTTTTGAGACAGAATTTCACTCTTGTCACCCAAGCCGGAGTGCAATGGTGCGATCTCAGCTCACTGCAACCTCTGCCTCCTGGGTTCAAACGATTCTCCTGCCTCAACCTCCCGAGTAGCTGGGATTACAGGGGCCCGCCACCACACCTAGCTAATTTTCATATTTTTAGTAGAGACAAAGTATCACCATGTTGGCCAGGCTGATCTCGAACTCCTTACCTCAGGTGATGCACCTGCCTTGGCCTCCCAAAGTGCTGGGATTACAGGTGTGAGCCACCACACCTGGCTTTAGTGCTTCTTTCAGGAGTTCTTGCAGGGCAGGCCTGGTGGTAATGAAATCCTCAGCATTTGCTTTTCTGGAAAGGATTTTATTTCTCCTTCACTTGTGAAGGTTAGTTTGGCTGGATATGAAATTCTGGGTTGAAAATTCTTTTCTTTAAGAATGTTGAATATTGTCCCCCAATCTCTTTTGGCTTGTAGAGTTTCTGCTGAGAGGTCCGCTGTTAGTCTGAAAGGTTTCCCTTTGTAGGTGACCTGGCCTATCTCTCTTGCTGCTCTTAACAGTTTTTCCTTCATTTTGACCTTGGAGAATCTGATGATTATGTGCCTTGGGGTTCATCTTCTCATGGAGTATCTTAATGGTGTTCACTGTATGTCCTGAATTTGCATGTTGGTCTGTCTTGCTAGGTTGGGGAAGTTCTCCTGGATAATATCCTGAAGTGTGTTTTCCAGCTTGTTTCCAGTCTCCCCATCTCCTTCTGGTACTCCAATCATAGGTTTGGTCTTTTTATGAAGTCACATATTTCTTAGAAGCTTTGTTCATTCCTTTTCATTCTTTTTTCTCTAGTAAGGTCTGCATGCCTTATTTCAGCAAGATGGTCTTCAAACTCTGATATCCTTTCTTCCACTTGGTCAATTCGGCTATTGATACTTGTGTATGCCTCGCAAAGTTCTCATGCTGTGTTTTTCAGCTCCATCAGGTCATTTATATTCCTCTCTAAACTGGTTATTCTAGTTAGTAATTCCTCTAATATTTTATCAAGGTTCTTAGCTTCTTTGCATTGGGTTAGAACATGCTCCTTTACCTCAGCATAGCTTTTTATTACTCATCTTCTGAAGCCTACTTCTGCCAGTTCATCCATCTGATCCTCCATCCAATTCTGCACCCTTGATGGAAAGACGTTGTGATCATTTGGAGAAGAGGCACTCTGGCCTTTTGGGTTTTCAGCATTTTTTTCGTTGATCCTTTCTCATCTTTGTGAGTTTGTCTAGTTTCGGTCTTTGAGGCTGCTGACCCTTGGATGGGGTTTTTGTGGGGGATTTGTTGTTGTTGATGTTGTTGTTGATGATGATGATGATGCTGCTATTGTTGCTTTCTGCTCATTTGTTGTTCTTTCAATGATCAGGTCCCTCTTCTGTAGGGCTGCTGCAGTTTTCTGGGGGTTCACTTCAGGCCCTATTCATATGATTCGCTCCAGAGCCTGGAGATGTCACCCAAGGAAGCTGGAGAACAGCAAAGATGGGTGCCTCCTCTTTGTTCTGGGACCTCTGACCTTAAGGGGCACCAACCTGATGCCAGTAGGATGGCTTCTGGTGTGTTCCTCACTGGGGGAAATCCCACTCATCTGGGCTGCCCAGATTCCTCAGAACTACCAGGAGGAAAGGCTAACTCTGCTGGTCCGCAGAGACTGCAGCCACCCTCCCCCTAGGGGCTCATGCCCAGGGGGATCCGGGTTCTGTCCCTGAGCCTCTGGCTGGAGTTATTGGAGTTCCTGCAGGGAAGTCCCATCCAATGGGAAAGATGGGTCAGGGTCAGGCCCAAAGAGGCACTCTGGCCACAGACTGCCACAACTGGTGTGTTAGGCTGTGGGGGACAAGTCTTAGGACCAAGCCATCCAGCCTCCCTGGCTCCAGCAGGGGAAAATCACAGCCTGGGACTATAGAGATGGTTGCCACCCTTCCCCCACCCAGGGAGCTTAGGCAGTTGCAAGTCCCAGTGCTGGCTGCTGCCCCTCCCCGAAGCAGCCCAAATGGCTTAGATGGCAGGCAGCCACAGTCCCATGACGCTGGTCGCCCCTCTGCCTAGAAGTTTAGTAGGCTTAAGCAAATTCCAGCTGAGAGGCTAACAGTCTGCGCGTTCCAGGGTTGGGACGCTAGGTCCTGGTGGTGTGGGTTTGCGAGTGGGATCTTTCACTCCGTGGGTTGCAAAGTTCCGTGGAAAAAGTATGGTTTCCCTGCCTGGGTAGCATGCTCACTCACCACCTTCCTTGGCTGTGGAGAGGGGGCTCCCCCACCCCATGTGGCTCTCAGGTGGGCCACTGCACCACACTGTTCTTCCTTCTCTTCATGGGTCACGTCAGCCTCCTAGTCAGTTCTGATGAGAGAATCTGGATTCTTTGGTTGCTGGTGAAGGATTCACATGCTTATTATGTTTTTTTTTTGATGGGTGCCTCTGAACACCACTGTTTCTAGTAGGTCATCTTGGCTCCATCCCCAATTATACTATTTTGTATTCTCACTAGCAGTATATGAGGGTTCAGTTCCTCCATTTTTTTGTCAGCACTTGATATGCTTGGTCTTTAGTTTAATCCATTCTAATAGGTATGTGGTGTTATTTAATTGTGGTTTTAGTTGGCATTTTTAAATAACTAACAGAATTGTTCATTATTTCATTTGCTCATTTGCCATAAAGGTATATTTTATTTGGTGAAGTATCTATTCAAATCTTTTGACTATATTTAATAAGCAAATTGTTTCTCTTTTATTGAGTTTGGGGAGGATATAAATTAATAATATATTTTTAAATTTTCTTTTTGTCATTGGTTTTTACAATTGGATTATAGGCTTGGTTTGGTGGATGACACCTGGAATCTCAGTGCTTTGGGAGGCTGAGGAGGCAGGATCACCTGGGGCCAGGAGTTCGAGATCAGTCTGGACAACATAGTGAGACTGGGTTTATACAAAAAAATTTAAAAATTAGCCAGGTGTGGTAGCATATGTCTGTAGTCCTAGCTACTTAGTGGGCTGAGGTGGGAGGATTACTTGAGTCCAGGAGTTTGAGGCAGCAGTGAGCTATGGTTGTGCCACTGAATTTTAGCCTCGGTGACAGAGAGAAAAAACAAAAAATGGGTGTCTCAAAAAAAAATTTAAATTAAAACACCCAATTAATTGGATTATGATGAACTGTGTTTGTTATAACTGTCTTCATGTTTCTTGAATTTGGGGTTCATTGTGCTTCTTGGATCTGTGAGTTTACTGTTTTTATCAAATTTGAAAATTGTCAAACTTACTTCCTTCAGTATTTTTTCTGTCTCTCTCCCTGCTTTGGCCACTTAACTTACAAGTGTATTACACCACTTGAAATTGTCTCATATCTATATAGTCCATTCATTTTTTTAAAAAAGTTATCCTTTATTTTTGTGTTTTATCTTGATGGTTTTTATTTTCATGTCATCATGTTTACCAATATTTTTATCTGTAATGTTGCATTTGTCATTAATCCCATCCAATATATCATTCCCCTCACACATTTTAGTTTTCCTTTCTAGAAATCCCATTTTTGTCTTTCTTATAAATTCCATTTCTATACTTAATATTTGAACATATATAATAGTTATATAAATGTTTTATGTCTTTATTGGCTAATTGTAATATCTGTGTTGGTTCTGGTTTTCAGTTGATATTTCCTCTCATTATAAATCGTATTTTTGTACTATCTTGCCAGTTTATAATATTTTATTGAATTCCTGACATTGCAAACTTTACTTTGTTGGATGTTAAATGTTTTTGGATTCCTATAGATATTCTTGAGCTTTTTTCTTGATACATGAGTAATTTATTTGGATACTGTTGGAGCTTGCTTTTAGGGTTTGTTATGCATGACTGGAAAGGTGTTTTAGCCTAATTATTTCTTACTATTGAAGATAGGTCAGTGTGCTTTACCCAGTGTTCCATGAAACATGAGATTTTTCCAGTTTGGCTGGTGGGAATGGGTGCTATGTCCAGCCTTGAGTCACTTCTAGGCAATGTCACCTTTAGTCTATTTAGGCAGTTTTTTCCTCTGTCCTTGGGTGGTCTCCTCATACATGGGCACTCAGTAGCACTCTGCTAAAGACATGGAGGGGCTTGCTGTTGACCTCCAGAGTTCTCGCTCTGTGAAGCTCTCTCTTCTCCAGCAGACTGTCCCACATACTCTCAGCTCTGTCTCTTCAACTCAGAGAATTGGTCCAGCTCTGCCTAGATTCTGCCTCCATATACTATGTCCTGAAACACTCTTGAAGGCAGTAAGATAGGGAAATAACAGGGCTCATGTCATTTTCCCCTGTCTCTCGGAGATCATTGTCCTACATTGCTTGATGCTAGTGTTTTGATAACTTTTATTTCATATATTTTGTCAATTTGTTTATTTTTCAGGTTGGGTGAAGTGTATGTCCCTAAGTGTATTCATTTTGCTTCTAAATGATAACTTCGTAAGCCTCAAATTCTAAATAATGAATAAAATATTCCCATAGCAACTGTTATGTCTAACCAACCATGTAGACCCAAATATTCCTTTGTAAAATACTTCACATAAGAAAACCTAAAAACGAAAACAAAACAAAAAAAATGATGGCTTCAACCAGAATTGCTTTTTTTGTTGTTGTTTTTGTTTAAGGAGCATTGCTTTGAATAAATATTTCTCACTTTATCTTTTGAAAATTTGCCTTTTAAAATTAGTATTTTAATACTATTCTTGAGTAGCTATGTTTATTAAAGCACTAGATATTACTTTTGATTTTTCATTGCCAACTTAAAGCTGTTCTCAATAGACTATAGAGATAAATTCAGAAATTATTGGTTTTACATTTTATTCTTTTTTGAAATTTAGGATACTTCTCTGCAAACTTAATTTTAGAAAAATATTTGAATGTTTTTTAAAAGCACAATAAAGCAATGGCAATATTTTCTAATAACACATAATTTTTGTGTGGAGAAAACATACTAACTTATAAACCTTCAAATCAGTTGCTTAGACTATACCTACACGTAAAATGAGCTATTTGGCCTGAATTGACTACTTGGTTGCTTCAAAATCCCTGAAAATTCAGTTAAATTGGTTGGATCATTACATAGTATGAAACTGGCAGATTGCTTAATCAAAAACGGTTGAATTGGCTGTATGTAGAGCTATAACATGAATCTGGGAATAGTAGTCTCATGCTGGGTGTTAAAGGTACTAGAAAGAACTAAGAAAACATTTGTGAATATTTTTTATCCTATAATAATGCTGTTTTTCATCAAAGGACTTTGAAGTTACAATAGTATTAATCTCCTTAAATCTAAGGTGTCTATGTCATTAGAGAAATGATGCTGGGTACTTGCAGATTGTCCATGGCATGTATTATAGACATAACAGTAAATGAGAGGAAATCACAGCTAGAACTTAGAATTATCCCATTTACACAATAAATAGAACACCTGTTATAACTAAATTAAACACACACCAGCAAGAAACTGGCCCAATCTTTACCCAAGGACCACTGAAAAGCTTAAACAGAAACCTCAAATGGCATTCAATAAATAGATTAGTATATTCATGCTAGATTTACAAAGTATACCTCAGCACTTCTTGTCACCGAAAAGTCAGTAAGCGTTACAGTTACCAATAGACCTGCTTAAAACTTCTTCCTAAAAGAAGGAGGTTTTTGCTTAGGATGTTATTTGGGGGATTAAAAGATTTAGACAAAGCTTAACTGGGAAGAATAGCATATTTTCTTTGAAATCTTGTAGTTTAAAGCTGAGTTGACAATTGCACATTCACTAGTTTAGTTTCTTTCCTAACTCTGAATGGTTTTGCTAAGAAAGAAGAATGCAGGCCGGACTGAGCATTAGAAAAGAAATATCATGATATAAAATGAGGGCTGAGGTAAAGGTGAGGGTAAATGACTATCCAAATGTGAAATCTCATAGATCCAATTAACTTTAGAGTTAGAAAATAGTTCAACAGCCGGCTCATATATTCGCTAATTTTGCAGATATTCTAGGAAGTGAAGCGACTTCACATGAAGACAGGATAAAAGTCCACCCAAGCAGATCGATTGTTAGTAGTTCTCAGAGACTTACCAGGTAGATCACCAAATTTGTGGACACCGATAGGTCCTCCTCCCTGAGGTTCAACAGGGTTTCTAAAGGTGAGGGAGGCTGGCTGTGGCTGGCAGCACGCAGTGCTTCTTTCTGCCTCTACGTAGTGTGGCTGGCACTCTTTCTATCTTCCAAGGGACTTTGCTGAGAAAGCTCCACTGCTTCCCATCACTGTAGATCTAATGTTTCAGAGAAACACAAAGTGACTGATGCTTCCAACATAAATTCTTGATTTCTTAGACTGGGGAAGGGAACTTAGGGGCATGGTTAAGAGCACTGACTTAGGTGTGAATCACACTGATTGTTTTGTGAAATTGTACGAGCTATTTTACTTCTCCAAGGCTTACTTTCCTGATGTGAATAAATCAATAATTGTTCCAATTTCATAATACTGAGAAGGAATAATCACATGTAAGGTGCTTAATCCAGTATCTGTCAAAAAATATTATCCGTTGTCACAATAAAACAGGATTGCCCATCCCCTATGTTTGTTTTCCTGGAAGAGCATTGTTGTCTGGTAGACCCTTACTTTACTCTGGATTCACAACGGGGGAAAATGACATTTTTATAGATTACAAATGTATTGGGTCAGCCATGGAAAAAATGGTCACGCATCAAGTGTGAAGTATTGTAAACACATCATAATGAAATCAACACCATATTATTAAAAACTTCTGTTTCATATTTATCTGGGGTCACAGGTTTCTCAAACGACTCTGGGCTTGAAAATATAGTGTCAATGGAGCTTCAATGCCAGTCCAATGGTGATGGCAATGACCCATAAGATTCTCGAATTGGGACTGGGCGTGGTGGCTCATGCCTGTAACACCAGCACTTTGAGAGGCCAAGCTAGGTGGGAGTTGGAGACCTGAGGTCAGGAGTTTGAGACCAGCCTGGCCAACATGATCATACCTCGTATCTACTAAAAATACAAAAATTAGCCAGGCGTGGTGGCTCACACCTGTAATCCCAGCTACTTGGGAGGCTGAGGTAGGAGAATCGCTTGAACCCAGGAGGCGGAGGTTGCTGTGAGCCGAGATCGTGCCACTGCATTCCAGCCTGGGCTACAAGAGTAAAACTCCATTTCAAAAAAAAAAATGTGGAATTGGGTAAAATGTCTTTCTGCACTTCTTTACCCTCTTCACATCCTTTTTCCTCAAACAGCCTGGATTCAAAGAAGGGCTGGGAGCCGTGTGGCTAGCTGGTAACAACTCCTGAAAACTCAATGTAGCAGTGTAATAGGAGAGAATGAAATGGTAGAAGAGAAAAGTTTGAGAATCACTGAATTAATTCAGTCAAGTGTCTCTTTGCTTCCTGTACTAGAACTAGAGTCAATGTATGTTGGAATAGTAATCACTTGTATAAATTATGTTTCTCTTATTTCTGTTTAAAGAACTTTGAGTGAATGAATTATTAAATTATCGAATGAAGGTGAGCATGATATAAACAAATTTATTCTTCCTCATAAGATTTGCTTGGACATGGTGCAAAATGAATGGCTCTCAGCCTTCAGAAAGAGTGTTCCCTGCACAGTGTGCCTCCCTTTTTCTGCTGTGCCACATGTGACAAGAAAACACAATTAAACTTTCAGTTGGGTTTTGCATTTTTCTGATCTTCTAACAACTGGGTGTCAGATATCTCAATGCATAACCACCCACTCACAACAAGATTATACATTAGACTCTTTGTTATCTACTTTTATGAAGGATTTCTGAATGCTAAAAGGAATAAATTAACTGTGCCAAATCTGTAATAAAGTTGTTCTCTCTATCTGATTGTTAATATTTCCATGATTGTACAGTAATCCTCATCAAGGACAAGAGTGTTTACATTATCCTAAAAGAAGGACACTGAAAGTTATATAAAATGCATTTGATTCTTGGAGCTATATATCCACATTTGCTCTAGACTAAATATCATAATAGTATCTAATATCCAGGTGTAAAATAACTACTAGAATAAATCTTTCCAAATATAATGAGAATACAAACCAGGAATGCAAAATCAAATAAAACCATTTTATTTAAATTTCTCAGATTTTAATAATCTGATACCTAGGTTTTCTTCTAAGTGCTGTTATAGTGTTAATATCCCTGTGTCCACACTTGGTAGAAAGGTATTTGCTGGTGACTGCCTGTGAGCAGAGAGGTTCGTCTTTTTCAACATTAACTCCATCACCAATGAGAGTGACTGGTACACATACTTAAAACATACTTGTTTATTATTGAATCAAATAGTACATAAATCATAAACTGTGAATTATGGAGATTAATATATATTTTAAATAATAGCTACAATGTTTGGAATAGTCTCAATGGGTAGGCTGCTTCCATGTATATCGTACCTTTTCAAAGTCATAAATACACAATAATATGTTAGCATGATCACTTTGAAGATTTGAAGATAAGGAAACTTTTAAAATATCTTTTAAATTTTCAATTTAAAAATGATTTAACATAATTTGTGCAGAAAGGCAGAGGATATATCATGCAATCTGTTACCTGTGACCCCTCTGATTTCATCCCCAGCACTCTTCCCCTCCCTCATTCACATTGCTCCAATCATCCTGGCTTCCCTGTTGTTCTTGACGACACCAAGTTTAATGTTGGCTTAGGGTATCTGTATTTACTGTTCCCTCTCCTGAGATATTCCTTCCTCTGTACCCGCAAGACTGGCTTCATCACTACTTCATATGTATCATTGTCTTCTCAAAGACACAGTCACTGACTACCCTGCGTTATATAGCTGCCCCACTCTCTAGCCCCTTGCCTTGATACAGTTTTCTTCACTGTACTTGTTGCCATCATATTAAATATTCACCCGTTTGTTTACTCTAGATCTCTCTCCACTAGAATATAAGCTCCAAGAGAGCAGACTTTGTCATTTTGTCATTTTCTTCACCACTGGCTCCTCCTGGTGTGTAATAGTGCCTGGCACATAGTATCATTCAATAAGTAGATAAGTATTTCTTAAATAAATGACTCAATTGGTTGCTCTTATTTACTTAAAAATATATTTTACATGTGTTATGAATAAATTCATTTGGACTTTCTTAGTTCATTATAGATTACAAACAAAACTCCAAAACAATGGTCTATCTAATTCTGACTTTCTTGAGACATATTTTGAGAATATTTTGCAAAAATGATCACCAGTACTCATCACTGCTATGGATTTGCCTAAGGAGAAAAGGGATACCTCAATTTACTATGTTAACTTAACCCAGGAAATGTTGAGATACACAGAGCCCCACAATTCCAACACTCATCAGCCTTGCAAATTAAGTTTTTCATAAAAATTTTAGTGAACGCAAAAGGTTATTGTGGGAAAAAAAATTCTAGTGATTGTATTTCTGTTGCTATGTGCCAGGCATTGTATTTAGTACTTGACATGTATTAACGTATTTAATTCTCACTTCAGAGCTCTCTGAGGCACTATTATCACACTATTTGTTATGAGCTGAATTACGTCCCCCTCAAAATTCATATGTTGAATTTCCAACCTCAATACCTCAAAATGTGACTGTATTTGGAGTTGGGTCTTTAAAAAAATGAGTTAGGTAAAATGAACTCATATAGGTGATCTCTAATCCAATATGACCGACGTGCTTACTAAGAAGAGCAGATTAGTACTCAGACAACACACAGACTATGAGGCATTGTAGTAGTTAAGAGTTCTCCAGAGAAACAGAACCAATAGGATTTTACATACAGATGGTGCCTGACTTACAATGGTTTGATTTAGGGTTTTTCAACTTTATGATGGTGTAAAAGCAACAGGTATTCATTAGAAACCATACTTCGTGTAGCCATGCACTATTCTAATTTTCACTTTCAGTACAATATTCAATAATTTATATGAGCTATTTAATATTATATTATATTATATAACAGGCTTTGTGTTAGATGATTTTGCCTAACTGTGGGCTGAGGTAAGTGTTCTCAGTGCATTTAAGGTACGCTAGACTAAGATATCCTCTTCAGTAGGTTATAAGCCCATCATAGGATATTTCAACTTATGATGGGCTTATCAGGATATAACCCCATTGTAAGTCAAGGAGATTTATTTGAAGGCTCTCAAGATTATGAAGGCTGCCAAAAAAAAAAAAAAAATCTGCAGGGTGGGCCAGCAGGCTTGAGACCTAGGAAAGAGGCAATGTTGCAGATGAAGGTCCGAGGCAGTCTGCTGGCAGAATTTCCTCTTGCCCAGGGCAAGTCAGTCTTTTGTTCTATCCAGGCCTGCATCACCAAGAACAATATATTTTATTCAAAGGTCATGCATTTAAATGTAAATGCCATCCAGAAATATCCTCACAGAAACATTCTGAATAACATTTGACCAACTATCTGGGCACCATAGCTCAGCCAAGTAGACACATAAAATTAATCACCACAAGTCCACTCCATGTGAACTTGGTGCCCACACACATCTTTAACCATACAGTAATCCCCCCAGACTCGTTGTTTTGATTTCTTTGGTTTCAGCTACTCAAAGTCAACCATGGTCCTAAAAAATTAAATTAAAATTCCAGAAATAATCGATTCATGTTTTAAATTGCACACTGTTCCGAGTAGTGTGCTGAAATCTCACACCGTCCCACTCTGACCCCGAGACGTGAATCCTCCCTTTGTCCAGCATATCCACTGTCTATTCTCTCTGCCCATTAGCCACTTAGTAGCTAACTTGGTTATCAAATCAACTGTCATGGTTTACAGTGCTTGTGTTCAAGTAACCCTTATTTTACTTAATAGTGGTCCCAAGAAGCAAGAGTAGTGATACTGGCAATTTGGGTATGCCAAAGAGAAGTTATAAAGTACTTCCTTTAAGTGAAAAAGTGGAAGTTCTTGACTTAATAAGGAAAGAAAAAAAATCATATGCTGAGGTTGTTAAGATCTGCAGTGAAAATGAATGTTCTATCTGTGAAATTGTGAAGAAGTAAAAAGAAATTCATGCATACTATTTATAGGTTTGGGATTATCCTCAGTTTCAGGCATCCACTGGGGGTGCTGGAACATATCTGCCACAGATAAGGGGGCTACTGCACTTTAATCTCCAATAAAGACAATAACAAGGTCATACTTCCATCTAGCGTAACACAACTATCCTATGTACAACTGAAAATGCACTAACTCTTTTCCCAGAAAAGGATGTGAAGTCCTTACATGGTGTTTACTCTTCTAGATATCTTGTAATTTAAATATTATGATATGAAGTCAACAATACTTAATACTATGACATGAAGTCAATACATCTTATAATCACATAATAAGGGGAAAAGGGAAGGAAACAAAGATACTATATATTTTATATATATATATATTAATACATACATATGTATGTGCATACATACAAACATATTGATAACAAAATAAGGAAGAAATACTTATGGCAATTACAGTACGTAGTTCTGTAACTGGTCACATGGTCATAGCTGAGATCTGTAATTACCTTATTTCACTGCCCATTCTGCATTCTAGCACCTCAGCTGGTCATAGTTCCTTCCCTGGCGGGGTGACCCAAACCTTCATTCCTGAAGGGTCTGGGCCATTAGCAGTTCTATCTGGATTGGGTTATTTTTCCATTGATCTTAATCAATGTATAGTAATATAGTACAATATAGTAATACATTGATTAAGGTATAGTAATACTATGAGAAACCCTAAGGGATCTCTTGTATTAGACCGACTCTTACTTAGTATCAGTCCAATTTCTCCTTGGTATAATAGTTAGGATCAATCACCCCAGCTAACACAGTAACTCCTGTATTTGCCTATTGATTCAGAGGCATGAGTAGCCTAAAGTGGCTGGGTGGTAATCTTAACTGCTGGTTCAATGAGATCATTGTTATCTGTCCTGGTGGAAGCATTCCCCCATTTGGAAATGAGACCTCTAGGCAAACAGAGCATAAGGTCACAGGAACAGAAAGCAAATATTTTGCTAGTTGGTTATAAATGGTGCTGCTCCCATTTCTACCCCTTGATTCCTGGACATTTGAGTGTCTGCTGTGGAAGAAACAGCATGATATATTGCACACTAATTCAGAGTATGTACAGCCTTTTGCAGAATATTGACCCAGCCAGGCAAGGTACCACCCCTCAGATGTTGCTGTAACTGAGTCTTCAAAAGGCCATTCCACTATTCTATCAAGCCAGCTGCTTCAGGATGGTGGGGAACAGTTCACCATGTGTGGACACAGTGAAAAAGTGGCGATCCTTAAAAACAAAAACAAGAAGAGAGGACTCAGAAGAAACCAAACCTGCTGACACCTTGATCTTGGACTTCTAGCCTCCAGAATTATGGTCTATTGTTATAGCAGCCCCAGCAAACTAATGCACTATTTTGATAGCTAGATAGATAGATAGATAGATAAAAACCCTGAGACTCAGAAACACAGATAAATTTGCCCAAAGTAACACAGATAATAAATGATTAATTCTTAACCTCAGAGCCCTCATTCTTGACCATTAGTTAAGAGAGCACCCAGTTACCTTATCTGCATAACTAATGTCAAGTACTTCTGTGGTTTTGATCATGCTCGGCACATTAGGTGGTCAACAATTAATAATTGGTGATAAATTTGTTCACCAGTCTATTCAAGGATTCTCAAGCAAATTAATATCTTGGAGGCATGAAGCTGTAAAGAAAAATACTTGTTCTACGTGTAAGAGGGAAGAGAATACGGAGCATTCTTTTCTTGAGTGACATAAAATGTAGAGAACATTTTTGAGAAAATTTTTACTTTACGAAGAAAATTTTGAAAACTTCCAATGACTTAGTGGTCCAAGCTGGCCCATGTGCTGAGGCTGAGGTGTATCCACCAGTCAACAGTGCAAAAAGCAAAAACAAAATCTCCAGGTGCTTCTGAATCGTTTCAGGAGCAAGGTGCCTCAGATTCTTAGCTGAGGTCAGGGCAGCTTCACACATTTGTTCCCTCTGAGAAAACAGTTCTTTTTAAAAGATTTGGCAAATGTTTCCTTGGAAAACTCTTCAGCTTAGTAATAGTTGGGGCTGTAATTTACTCAAAATGGACCGAGAACAGCTAAAGAAGAAGAGAAGCATCTTCATTCAGAATGTAAAATGTAAAAAACAATCGATACCAAGTGGTAAAGAGGGAAGATTTATATCTGAAAAGAGTAATTAGGTATTATCCCTCCCTAAACAATTATATAACATATATTTATAATCTATAATACATAAAGCTATAAATATACTATATATACACATATATCTTTCCCAGATATTGAATATCTTTCATGTATTATTGACTATTTCCCCACCCGTCTTGTATATGTAGAGCAATGCATTACTGGGTATATACCCAAAGGACTATAAATCATGCTGCTATAAAGACACATGCACACGTATATTTATTGCGGCACTGTTCACAATAGCAAAGAGTTGGAACCAACCCAAATGTCCGACAACGATAGACTGGATTAAGAAAATGTGGCACATATACACCATGGAATACTATGCAGCCATAAAAAATGATGAGTTCATGTCCTTTGTAGGGACATGGATGAAACTGGAAAACATCATTCTCAGTAAACTATCACAAGGACAAAAAACCAAACACTGCATGTTCTCACTCATAGGTGGGAATTGAACAATGAGAACTCATGGACACAGGAAGGGGAACATCACACTCTGGGGACTGTTGTGGGGGGGGGGGGGGGGGAGGGATAGCATTAGGAGACATACCTAATGCTAAATGACGAGTTAACGGGCGCAGCAAACCAACACGGCACATGGATACATATGTAACAAACCTGCACATTGTGCACATGTACCCTAAAACCTAAAGTATAATAAAATAAAAAATATATATATATAAAAAAATTAACTTTTATTTTTCTAAAAAATAAAATTTCCTATTTACTATCAGACTAGCAATACTTTTTTTTTTTTTTTAAGATACAGAGTTTCACTCTGTCACCCAGGCTGGAGTGCAGTGGCACAGTCATAGCTCACTGCAGCCTCAACCTCCTAAGATCAAGCAATCCTCCTGCCTCAGCCTCCTGAGTAGCTGGGACTACGGTGTATACCACCACACCCAGATACATTTTGTATTTTTTTGTAGAGACAGGGTCTTGTTATGTTCTTCAGACTGATCTTCAACTGGTCTCAAGTGATCCTCCCACCTCGGCTTCACAAAGCACTGGATCACAGGTGTAAACCACCATGCCCAACCTGATCCTTAATTTTAAAAGCTTTTTGTGGAAGTGTACTTTGCACTGAGCTTGTGCTGATGATGAACGACAACCAAAGGGGTTGCCTCCTATATAGAGCAAGGAAACTGTAAATAAAGCATCTCCCTTCCTACCTCTTGGCCATTTACTTGATGTAATTAAGAAAGATGGCATTAGATGCTTGTATACTATCTGGAGCAAGGCAGCTGGACATGGTATATTAGGAGGAGAGTTATTTCAAGGAGTAAGGAGATTCACTCGAAACCATATTTGGCTAAGGAAGTGAGAGTACGAAGAGAGGGGATGAACAGTTCTAATTCTAACTCTGTTTTCAAATAACTGGAACCAGGGCCCACTGTATAATGTGTGGGGCACAGTACAAGATGAAAACATTAGGCCTTTTGTTCAAAAATTACTAACACTTCCAAGACTGTGACAGCAGAGCATTAAACCAAGTGTCGGGCCCTGGTAAGCCTAGGAACCTGCATAACAAAACAGGTCACATACTGTGTCCAAAGACCTGGGTTCACAATTTATTTGTGAATTCAGGAACTGATTTACTAAGTTAGCTTGTCTCCATGGTCCCATCCAGAATTTAGAATTCCACATCATGACAGTATAACACCTTATGTTTCTTATACGGAGAAGGTTATAACCTTCACTTGCTGTAACAGAATTTGATGATATTTTTCTCTAAAAGTGAATTACTCACTAAAATATCTTCCAGTATTTATAGCATCCTTGCCTTAAAGAAAAAAATAATAATCTCATAAATGAAATTTTTGATGATTTCTATCACATATTTCTAAAGAAACACAAAGTAATCTTGCCTGTTAGAAAGAATTTGCGTAAGTCCTTCCAGAAGGAAAAAGAAAATGCAGCTATTACGTATTTTGAATCTTAAAATTTAAAGTTTAAAAGCAGATGTTATAGTTCTTTGGTTGTATTTAAGCCTTCATTAAAGGATACAAATTATGCCATCAAGCCACTTTTTTATGTTTTTGTAATATGATAATTAAATTAAAAGGTTTTCTCTCCAGGGAAGTATTGATTTTAGCACAATTCTCTCTCTCTTGAAATATTAGAATCTGAATTCCTTTAAAGGGGGATGTGTTACATTATGACAGAAATACACAGGAGCATGAAATACCAAGAGAAAGAATGATGATAAGAAACGAAGAAAATAAAGGGGAAAGAGGAATGGAGAAAGGAATGGGAAAAGGTAAGTTACTGTGATGCTATTCTAAGGAATGTTTACATTTTATATTAAAGAATATTCAAAAGTAAAATTATGTGACTGCAATGATGATTCAGAAGAAATAAATCGTGGGGAAAGAATCTATAAGACCTTTGAGAGGAGCTCTGGGCAATCATGAAGTCTGGGATCAGGCTTGAAGACATCTCCTAGGACTCAGTCTTCAGGTCGGCAATTCACTGCAGCAGACTGACAGCAGTGAGAAATGGGATTTCTGTACTGTCCACCGCAGGTTGTGATGTATTACAGACACAGATATATTACAGATAGGTTATCCACCCTATACCTAGACTTCCATTTTCCCCTAGTAATGGAGCTCTAATTTTATTCTGTGGAAGCTGTGTGTAAAAATAAATATTAAATTATCCAGTATCCCTTAAAGGTAGGTGTGCTATGTGACTGGCCATTGAATTTGTGGTGAAATCTGGCCACTGAATTATAAACAAAACTCTTCATTATAGTTAGCACGTAATTCCTAATTGCTTAGTTCAGTAGGTCCATTTCCTGTAAGTTCTCTTTGGAGCAATTCACTTTACTTTTTATGTATCCTGAAACTCTGTCCTTCCTTAGCTTTCAAAATAAGATTCTCATATTTTTTCCCCTAATGTTTTAGCCACTCTTTTCAAATATCTATTACCACAAGTTTGGTTAAGATCTCAGTAATTTCTAATGGGGACTACAGCAATAAATTCTAAATTACCATCTCAGCCTTTGGTTCAAATATAGCTCTTCGGTTTGTTATACACCGAACATTTTCATATTTTTCTCTAATGGCATAGAACTAGTACAGTTTGAGGCTGAGAATATGACACAGAGAATTAGAGAATAATTATTATTCCTGTGACTGTATTATTCCCAGAATGATCTAGCAGGTAGACTTCAGGAACAGTGGTACATGTTACAATAAATAAACGTAGCTATAAAGTGCCACAGGAGGATGGAGGGAAGTGATTCTTGGAGATAATAGAAAAATTCATCAACGACTGGATGACATTAAGGTGGGTCTTAAATGAGTAGGAGTTTGAAAGGCAGGCAGGAAGAACTCATCAATAGAAGGAAAAACATGAGCACAATTATAGAAAAATGAAAGTGCAACTGTGTTTGGAGAATGCTAAGTCAGTCTATGTGATTGGACTTTAGAGGAGGTGAAAAGTATGGAAGGTCATTCAGACCAGCAGTCTTCAAACTAGCCTGGGGCTACAGAAGAAAATTTCCAGAAAGTACTCTGGTATGGGTAGTGTTTTTGGTTATCAGTTTCTAGATACTAAATTCCTAAATCTATTCTTTTCTAAAACTGTCCACTTGAGAATATTCTTCCTTTCTAGAAGTCATACCTAATTTTCTTTCTTTCTGTTTTACAGTAGATGCTCTCTCACTTTAAAAAACAGAGGCATAGCCCTTACACATCTGGAATTTTACTATGGCTAATTGCCTAGAGTGCAAATCCATCAGTCGCTAAACAAAGAGAAAATTAAAATATTTCTCATATATATATATGGTGTGTGTGTGTGTGTGTGCTGTGTAATTAAAAATGCTGCATTCTTGTCAATGTTGCAATGTTCAGAATAATTTTGGGTGAGGTAGGGTTTAATTTTCATTTAGTGACCTCAATCTCATCTGCCTCTGGTTGATCATCAAAGAATGCTTTGCTCCAGTGACTGTGTCTCATGGGAGCAAAGCAATGAGTCTATTAAGAAATGCGAAAACTTGTGATGCTTTATTTTATGCAAATGACAAGCTAGCAGCAAGGGTGATCTATCTATTTACCTATCTGTGCACCCATCCTCCCAGCTATCACCTATCTGTCCATGTAATGATCTTAAAACTCACAAGGGAGATGATTCTCATGAAAATATGAATTTGTATGTTTATTTAAACTGAAATATAATGACTGACTTCACAATGAGGGCTGGCTTGATCAAATAGGTTATATGGCTGACATTTTCTATAAATTTCATGAGCTAAGTCTGTTAACTCCAAAGTTTCGACAAAAAAACTTACAATACGTAAGAATAAAGCACTTTATCAAAAATTGTTGCCATAGCAAAGGTTTATTAAAATTAGCAATATTTAAATTTCCCTAACCTTTTCTGTTAAACAAGGTGCCTCTAAAGTGAAAGAGTAAAAGATGAGTCATTGTCATTGAATAAGTTTTGGTAGAATCTGTGCTATTTTCCAGAAACTAAAAAGAGAAGAAAAACTCTGTGTGACAGTCACTTAGACAGCAGCTAAGTCTGTAGCTTAGCTCTTCTTCCAGGAGAGACCCTGTCGTAAGAAGTGTAGTTAGCAGGCAGCCCCCGACTGCCGCATCTTCAGATCCACTGTGATTTCCATGCAAACATCCTACTTTCCCCCAGACTGCTCTCAGCCAGTGACAGCTTGGCAGAGGTACCAGAGCTGGGGGTCACTTCTGCCAAGCCAGGATCCATAACAGAAAAGTTTTGCTCCGGGAATCTCTTTGGCCTAAGACTTTTTGAGAATTGTGCTGTATTCTGAGGCCCTTTGAACCCACTTTCTTCTCCTTCCACCTCTCCCCTCATAGATCCAGACCTGCATGGCAGTCTGAAACCTTTCTCTGGCTCTCTCTTCTTTATCTCTTCTACGCATAGTTTCTATCAATCTTTGACATTTCTAATTTTGTCTTGGAGTCTGCCTCCCAATCTGAGACACACTAATACCAGGGCATCAAATCCTTTTCTGATTATTTACTTTCAACAAAATTGAGAGAGGATCTAAGCAAAAGATCCTTTGCTAAATAATAATTTTAAAAACTGGTAATACATCCAGGAGTAAGTTAAACAGAGTAAAAGTAATCTCATTCCCCTAGTTTGGAATTAGCTTAGAAACTCAGGCCTAGGCCAACTGT
This sequence comes from Hylobates moloch, assembly GCF_009828535.3. Lineage (NCBI taxonomy): Eukaryota > Metazoa > Chordata > Mammalia > Primates > Hylobatidae > Hylobates > Hylobates moloch. The sequence goes on from NW_026652280.1 coordinate 127,999,937, forward strand.
GTGACAAAATAGTCACAGGGATTGGTTCAGGATAGGCATAAATTTCAATTTGAAGAAATGAGACACAAAGAGAAGGTTGGGTATTCTGGAAAAGAGTTTTCCTATTCTTAAAAAAGTAACCATTGGAAAAGATAACTTCCTGTTTCCTTTCTATACCATGTATGTGGATACAAAATTAAAAGCCACCAAGTCACTTTCATACTGTAAGGAAAGGAAGCCAATAAGCAAAATGCTCACAGACCAGGGAACTGCAGAGAAACACGGGTGGAGCAACCAGATTAAGCTGATCTTAAAGCCCGCTCTACTCAGTGACTTCCTAGTTAAATGAGGATACATTTTCTCCCCATTTAAACCTGCTACAGTCAGTTCCCTATCACGGCCAAATGCATCCCACTTGAGAGTGTTAGCCTTCCGTGCCTCCACTTACATTGGAACCTGCCTGGAATCCACCTTGCCCCAGCTCCCTCCCATGTGCAGTGGATCCTGTCCTTTATGTCTCAGCTACTTTCCTGGAATGGGCATGCAGTTGTTTATCTGGACGCTGGGCTTTGCCTCTGCCTCAGCCTCCCACTTCTTATATTTCCTCTGTGGAAAGGGACCAATTTGAACGTGAATACCAGCCTGAATCAAAGTCTTCTACCTGGTCGTTTATCGGACTTTCTGCTTCTTTGTTTACCCAGCTACATTTCTGTCTCTAGCCCCTACAACTACCCTGTCAGTTAACGCTTTTGCGTCTCCGTGGATCGTTAAGATTTCAGAGACTATGGGCATATAAAGACAGACATATAAAATAATTAACTTTTAAGCTTATTCTGCTAATTTTCACTAATATATGCAAGTGTACATATTTGCATATATATTTTTGCACACATGCACATGTATATGGACATAGAGACATATCTATATAGAGAAAAATGCCTTTCTATATATTTATGTCTGAATATCACATTTGAAAGTTCTTACTATGATAAATCCAGTGTATCACAGGTGAACTAATCTAAATAAAGAACTAATCCGAATAAAGAGCTGATACAGGGGTCTCCTAGGCCCCTGCTGTCTCATGAGACGTTTTCATTTCTGAAACTTGGGGACAATCTGGGGACAGTTCTAGAAGACGAGTCAGTGGGGTGATTGGAGGCCTATGCCAGCAGCTATTTAGCAATTATTATCAAAGCATTTAAATGATTTGTTTTTCCTACTGGCATATGTCTCTAGATAGCATCAAATAGTTTAATAACAAGTATGGCTGTACTAGTGCAAACCTCCCTGAATATGAACACTACTTATGACAATTTGAAGCCTGGTATCTTGAATTTCTATTAGTTCTACTGATGTTCTTATTTATGTTTTAGGTTTCCTAATTCTTCTGCTGTTCCTAGCTTCGTATGTCCTCCAATATCCCCACCTTTGTCACTCACTATAAAGGAGGTAATAAAAACCATATTGATTGAGTCCCTTAGAAGTTCACACTATCCCCAACCAAGTTCTGGTAATCGCTCACAATTCCTAAAACAAAACAAAACAAAACAAAAAACCAACAACAACAACAAATTCCAGTAAGTTTCAACAACTCATCTTGGAAGCTCTTCTTTTTTGCTCACTACAGCCCAGACGCCCTGGTTTTCTTTCACTTCCTCCTATGCATTAAGCTTTTTCCCATCTCTGGGCCCTTGCATGTGTTGTTTCACTCAGCCACAATCTACTCCCCTTTGCCTGGTTTGTTCTTATTTTCTGGGTCTTAAGTCGTGCTTCACTGTCTACTCAATTTAAAATAGATGCTCCATATTATTCCCTCTCTTACATCACAGCACTTCACACAATTTGTAATTAAGCACTGTTATGGGCTGAATTGTGTCTCCTTTCCAAAAAAAACATATGTTGAAGTCCTAACCCTCAATACCTCAGGACGTGACCTTATTTCACTATGGGGTCTTTATGGAGGCAATCAAATTAAAATGATGTCATTAAGCTGGGCCCTAATCCAGTAAGACATGTGTCCTTGTGCAGAAGGGAAATTTGGACACAGAGACACAGAGGGAAGACAATGTGAGGGCACACAGGGAGAAGATGTCCACGCAATTGGAGTGATGATCTACAAGCCGAGGAATGCCGAGGATTGCTGGCAAACACCAGAAGCTAGAAGAGGCAAAGAAGGATTCACCCCTAGAACCATCAGGGGAGAGCACGGTCCTGCAGACACCTTGATTTCCCACTTCTAGCCTTGAGAACTGTGAGACAAGTGTCTATTGTTGTAAGCCACCTGGTTCTTGATACTATTACAAGGCATCCCTAGGAAATAATACATGCATTAATTGAGATTTATTTCTTATTGTATGATGTCTGTCTCATTAGACTTTTAGCTTTATGAGAGTAGGCTATGCTTACTTACCATAATTATTTACAGCAACACAGAGGATGGTGTCTGGCACCTATTAGTAGTGGAGTATTTGTGGAATTAGTGAATTACTGAATAAGTGGATGCCTGGATAATATTTTAATGCAAGGTCCTTCAAAAGAATTTAGAATCTCAGATTGTTCAAATAAACCACTTAAAAGCACACTAATTTAACCTTAAAATCTGTAATCATAATGCTTCAAGTAGGAAAAGAAAATTTCTGATGCATAATTATCAAACACTTCATTTAAACAGCTCTGATTAGTTATTAAATTGCATGTTGTGGGATGATTCCCCTTAAAATGGGAAAGCATTGTTCTTCTGATCTTACGAAAGATTACCCTGTCATGTTTTACGATAAAAAGCACAAACAATCTCTTCAATCTTCACGATTTACATTGAGAAATATAAACAGGAATTGCAGAAGTACAAATTTTCCCTTTTGAACGTATGTAATTATAGCCTTAAAGAATTACACAAGCAAAAGTGACGGCAAACACATTTAAATAGCTGTCCCATTTTAAGGGATCTCACTGCACAATAACCTTATGAACAGGCACATAAATACATAATCAAACCTAGGTGAACTGTAACACAGGAAGACTGGGAGATAAGTAACAGCAGGCATGCAGTTGGCTTCCTGCTCCATTGATTTTTATTCCCATCTTTCCACTGATTACTATATACATTCACACACCACACATGCATACAAACACGCCACATAACACATGTATACCATATATATAAATATGAGCTTAAATATGCATCTATATCTATTTCTATTGACACATATGCATGACATTCTGAACATATCTTACTATGACATGCCTTGGTAAATGTGACTATTGTTTGCTTTATCTCAGGATTCACCTATGAAGGGATTTGGAGTTTCAAAGACTTAGTAGGTAACAAGGGGAAGCTGAGGCAGAACTTAACTTTTTAAATTCAAAGTAAGTAGTCAAAGTCAGCTGTTTCTAATTTATTCTTACACTTTCCAGCAATGTAGATCTGGCAGATTAATTCCCCCTTTCCACAGATGGGAAATTGGGGCCTAGAATAGTTAACTCACAAGCTCAGAATTTTAAATGCTAAAATGACTATTTTTTTTTTACAGTATGTTCAGAATTTAGTTCTAACAACTCATGTGTTTCAATGGAATCTGAATTCAGTATTTCCACATAAGAATATTTCTTACATATTGAACTACTTATTCAATCAATTCTAACGTAAAGGTGGATTTTGTAATACAGATGAATGCACTAACAACTCTAATTTCACAGTCGTTTTATTTTTTAGTTAACACAATTATGATTGACTTCCTATGTAATTATATGTGCTGGACTAATGGTTTATTCACACTTGTAATCTCGAATAGATATTCTTTGAAGAGCTATTTTTACACGAGTCCTTGCTTGTTGAAGAATTTTAGGCGTAAGAAGTGTTAATTATATAAATATATAGAACTAATATAATTCTAGATACATAAAAATGTATGTTCATTTAAAATTATCGTGTGGACATGTATTACTCTATCTTCCCCAGTACTCTTCTTTCTTCTGGATAAAGCAGCCCCTTCTTTTAGATGGTGAACACATAAGGTGGTTGAATGAAAACTGCCATCTCCCTTTGGTCATAACTTCTCTGCCTACTGTAATTTGTGTAAAAGTAGGAACTGACCTTGGCTATGATAATAATAGCACACTGGCTCCTAGCCACAAAGACTGACCTGAGACCTGGGGGTGGGGATAAGAGGGGCTTTGGCTGTATCCCAAGCCAGTTCTTCTCCCAAGAGTTTTAACTGAATTGAAGGTGGAAGGGAATAGCTCTCTCCTTCCTAGTAGCAAAGTTGGGCACTTGAGAACCAGGAGCTACTAGAGACATTAATCTAGCCCAGGATTTCTCAACCTCAGCAATGACATTTGGGGTTAAAAAATTCTTTGTAGTTGGAAGCTCTACTGTGCATTCTTACCTCTATCCACTAGATACCAGTAGCACTCTCCTCCCCAAGTGTGACAACGAAAAATAGCTCTAGGCTCTGCTAATTGTCACTTGGGGATCACATTGTGCCAGCTGAGAACCACAGAATTAGCATCATGTAAAGGCAGCAATAGGAGAAAGTGAGGCCAACCATTCAAGAGAAGTAGGGAATAGACAGAAAGAAAAAGATATCTGTTTAGGACCAGTCATGCCCAAATATATCCTTTTCTTTTTCATTATGTAAACTGGTCAATTCCTTTTATATATTTTTTTAAAGCAGTTTGATTTGCTTTTTGTCAAGTGCATTGATAGGAATCCTGAAACAAAGCATGGTCTCTCAACAAGTAGTGCGGGGACAACTGGATACCTACATGCAAACGAATAAAATTGGGCCTTTTCTTCGCACCATATACAAACTTTAAATCAAAATGGACTAAAGCCCTAAAACTCTCAGAAGAAAACAGGAATTAATCTTCATAACCTCATACTTGGCAATGAATATGATACCAAAAGCATGAGCAACATAAGAAAAAATAGATACTTTGGACTTCATCAAAATGAAAAACTTCTGTGCTTTAAATGGTATAATCAAGAAAGTGAAATTCATAATTCGAGAGATTTGTATATTAAATACATAAAGAACTCTTACAACTCAATAATAAAAGCACACAAAACCTGAATTTAAAAGTGGGAATAATATGTGAATAGACACTTGTCCAAAAATATGTATATAAATGGCCATTAAGCACATGAAAAGATGCATCAGGGAAATACAAGTAAAAAACAATGAGATGCCACTTCATACCCACTAGGGCAGTTACAGTAAAAAAATCAGAAAGTAACAAGTATTGGTGAGGACATGGAGAAATTAGGACCCTTATCCACTGCTGGAGGTAATGTAAAATGGTGCAGCCACTTTGGAAAACAATTGGGCAGCTCCTCAAATGGCTAAACAGTTACAATATAACCCAGCAATCCCACTTTCAGGTATAGGCCAAAGAAAAATGAAAACATATGTCCACCCAAAATCCTGTATATCAACATTCATAGCAGCAATATTCATAATAGCCAAAGTTGGAAACAACCTCAATGTCCATCAGTGAAAGGATAAACATAATAGATGAACAAAATGTGGTGTAACAACACAATGGAGCATTTTTAGCCATAAAAATAACGAAGTATTGACAAATACTACAACATTGATGAACCTAAGTGAAGGAAGCCAGTCACAAAATATCACGTATGATTATATTAATATGAAATATCCAGAATAGGCAAATCTATAGAGACAGAAGATTCCTTAGGCCTTGGGAGATGGGGGTTGAGGGCTAAGTCAGTGACAGTTAAAAGGGATGGGGATTCTTTTTGAAGTGATGAAAAAGTGAAAGCAAAGTAAATACCTATAAACGAGAAAATGGCTGCATAAATTGCTGTAGATTCATTTCACGATATACTGTGCAGTCACGTAAAGAGCAGAGCTATTTTTGACTTTGATGGCTTTCCAGAAGATATTGTTAAGTGAGGAAAGAGGCAAAATAGCATGTATAGGATGATGTCATTTTTAGATCAAAGATAAAAGCTATGTGTGTATAAGCATGTACAGTATATTATGAGAATGGAAAAGTGTAAGGAAGGGTACATGCTAGTTAACATGGGTTACCTGTGCGAATATGCATGGTATGTATTTGGGATAGCAGTCACATGGATGGAAAAGGAGGAGAGGGATGAGGAAAGGCATACAGTACACTAAAGCAGTGGGGCAGGGGTGGAAGGTATTGCACTTAAAAACAAAGCACATTTCATATTATCCCATTGAACCATTTAATGATGATTAACTATCATTTCTCTGCCAGGTTTTCTAAGTTTACTGTATCATTTAACAACCTGTGGGTTAGAGATTACTATCTCCATTACCTCCAGATGGGGAAACTGAGGTTCAGAAGGCTTAAAGAGCTTGCAAAACAATACTGTTGGGGCAATTTTGATAAACAGGGAGGACTCCCACCTAAAATCTGTTTTGGATGTCAACACTCATGATGCCACGAACACACCAAGAGGATATGACAAGGTTTATCGCTCACATCGTGAGGCTTTCGGGGGAGAGCCAGGCTGCCCTCTTGGACTGATTCAAAAATGGTTGGAGACATTTGGAAAAGGAGACCATCTAAGGTTTTTACGGTGGTTGGCAGGTAGATTCCCATCTGTAGGGAGGGGCTTGCATGGTTTGAACTGTATTCCGGTCAGTGCCAACGGAGGGAGCACTTGGGCTCTCCAAGCAGCTTGCCCAGAAGATGTGGGGCAGAAGAGGAAGACAGAGGGAGTGGGACTTATAAGCTGTCAGCAGCCAAAGGTCAAAAAATGGAGGAAGATTTTTTTATTACAAATGGTTTAAAATTATATTTGCCAATATTTAAGAAAAGTGTTTAGCTTCATATTTATAGTTGTGTGTGTATAAGTGAATCTCTTGTCTTTGTTAAAACAATTTCAATGTCTAGTTTTGTGACACTTAGTTTTTAATACCCAAAATATAAAGTCGTATGTGTAAGACAGCATGCATGACCAAATTCCTCAAATTTTACATGGTCCTGAGAAATATCTATTTCCGAAAATCAGCAAAAATTAAATAATCAACACATTTAGCTTTTGTATATGGTTATAAAATTAATAGAAAAAATCTGTATGATCAATATTACTAGAAGGTAAGCTCTGAAAGTATCTTTTTCATCACTACAGAACATAAGCACCTACAACTGTGCCTTGCATGGGGTAGACAACAAATGAATGGGAAAATGAACTTCATAAACACTGTATATCTTAACAATTAAAAGCTAGGTATGAGTTGTAAAGAATATGCACAAATTTTACAAAGCCCAAATATATATACTAGTGGGAATATAATTATATAAGGATTTCTAACTAATAACTCAAATAATACTTTAAATCTTGGATGGAAACTTCTTAATTGTGGAAAACAATTACTTAACTTTTAACAAATCAATTTTTGAACAGTTATGAATTTTAATAATGTCAATAATTTTTGGATATTACTTTGAATTCCTAATATTAAACTGAATAGTATTTCAGAGGAAATGATAATGAAATAAAAATGAAATGTGCAGTATACTTAACACATGATGAACTCATTTTAGAATGTTTAAGAGGCTTGAGCTACTAGGAGGAAAAAAATACACTGAAGCCAGCCACTTCATACTAAACGTTTTATTAAAACAGTCCTTACAATATATTTAAAATGGCATGTTCCACAGTCAAATATTTAAGAAAAAAAACTATATGCAATTATTGGCACACAAATTTAAGAACATAATTAAAACCAAGCCAGATCTCTCTCTGTATTTATATATCTATATACATATAGATATATATCCATACAGATAGATCTATCTTCAAATTCATGTCAGTGACCTGGAATACCTGAGATTTCAAGTTGTTGGTTTTCCAGATGGGTACAAAATATTTTTCATCCACTTTATAAGGACAGGGCATATCCAGAAAGAATAACTTTGGTTAATAAATGCTGTCTCCCAAAGATCAAACAGAAGTCCTCAGTGGGATTAAGGTTTATCTTCAGAGGCTTCTTCCAAGTGGAGGTTGGTCTGTGATGTAAGGAATGATTCCCACGTAGCAAGGCACTGAATAATGGAAACACACCATGAGGCAATCAACAATAGTTTACTTTCAGTGTTAAAGGATTAATAAATTCTAACACATCTGTTCCTTCTTCAATCTGCTCTATTCTTCTCTCTCATCAGCTTGTCAGAATCCTTGTCATTTTCTACACATTTTAATTCTTAATGAGGGATGCTACTGCTAAGTAAGGGGAAAACATATTAAAGGTTAAAAAGATTAGCAAGGATTAGTTTGCTGAAATAATCTACTATTACCCCATATCAAGAGAAAAATAAAAGCTCCACGTTATAGAGGAAAAGATGGACCCAGCTGGAGCTGAAGAGTGATGATACAAACATACTTCAGTTCGATGTGAATCCCATTACGTCAATTGTGAGTTTCAGAAAGTTGATTAACCTTTATTAGAGTTTCTTCAGCTATAAATTAGGTTAACAATAGTACTCACCACTAGCACAACTGTGGGAATTAAATGTATATAATCTGTATAAATGTCTATGCAGAATGCCTAGCATAAACTGAATGCTCCAAAAGTTAGCAACTGTTACGATGATCTGTTGGGACTGGGTGGAAAGACTTAGTTATTAATGTGCCACAGGAAATGAAACAGGATTGTTAAGGGTCTGAAGGCGTTGGGAACACATAAACACATAAAATGTGGCCTGTTTGATTTCGCCTGGGGATGATCCTCCTAACAGACTAGTCTCAAGCATCTGTATGAAGTTTATCTACAGCATAATTTTAATAGTCTGTACACATTTAGGATTCTTCTCAATCATACCTACTCTAATGTATATTCAACCTGAGCTATAATGAATTTGGAAAGAAATTATGTTTCTTTTTTTTCAAACGTGGATAGACTGCCATAGACGTGTATGTTTCTACATAATACACTCCAAAGCTGGACTGATTAACACTGGTCCACCTGGCTCAACTACCTCCACGTCACTTCTTCTGCCTCTAATCCTTTCACAGCTTTAAAGTGTCCATATCGGACAACCGGTGCTAATAACAGACTAGAGATTTCTCAAACACTGTGAAAACTCAAACGTTTAAAGCTCTCAAATTATAAGTGTGTTGCATTTCAAAAAGTATGTATGTATATACTTATGTATGTGTTTATGTGTGTGTATGTATGCACACTTTTTTTCAAACTGAAGATTTAGAATATGGGAAATACTATGTCAAATCAGATTTTCACAAAGATTACATACTATGATTTAATTCAGAGATAGGCTAATAACTTAGGAAGCTAATAATAAAGCTAAAAGATTTGTATAATTACAAGAGAACAGTAAAACACTGAAAGACCTAATTGTCAAATAAAAAAGATACTGGGTAAAATTTACCCAATAAATTACTGGGTTAAATAGTGGGTATTTATTTTGTCATATATTTTGAAGGACAGGCTTGGGGTAATGTAGGCCTCATTAGAATAATCAAGTTTATCAAGACTTTCAGGGATACTTTTTGCTTTAAATAGCTTTAGAAGGTACTGAAAGCCAAGTACAATCCAAGAAGCACAGTCACTGTAATGAATTGATTCTGGGATTTGCTTTTATCCTCCAGTAAGTTACTAACTTTATAATATTGTAGCTCCTCAGATATATAATATTAATAGCCTCCCTCATAGGGATGGAGAAATAACAAAATAAAACAGGAAGAGGAGGGGAGGGGAGGGGAGTAGAGGAGTCAGGGTCAGGTAGTTACTACAGGAGCTAACTAGTAAGAGTGGCCTCCTCTTAGATGGTACAGGAGAAGAATTTAGATATCTTTAAGTGTATCCAAATGTCTATGCTCATGAAAAGGCATAAAAGATGAATACTTCACATTTGGTATATTTTTCAAATTTTGGACTGTAAGTAATTTATAATTGTCCAAACTATGCATGATTTGGGGGGCATGGAGGGTAGACATACAAAAATCTCTTCACTCAACAAATATTTTGAAGTTCTTACTATATGCCAAGCACTGTGATGATGCTAGCACACAGCCCACAAACTAACAAATTATGATTTAGCATGAAACCCAAGTGAGCAAATATAATCAAGTCTAGGGTCTGTGATGTTACAGGACATGATGGGAGTAACAGTAATAGGATCTAAGTCAGATTGGAGTGTCCTAATGTTTCCTAGTGGAAGTAATCACTGAATGCAGACCAAAAGATGAGCAAAAGGTAGATCCCATAAATCTCTGCATGTTTGTGAAAGGTCAATGTGAGGAAATATAGTGTAGTGATCAAGAACTCAGGCTCAGGACTTCTGTTGCTGACCCAGAGGGTGTAACAGGGACTGGAAAGGCTCTTTTGCCTAAATCAATCAATCAATCAATCAGGTAGATACTATATATATAAAGCAATGGTTTTCAACACCCTGGAAATCAGGCAACAAAGGATAGTGGTCCCTGAGGGGGGGAAAAAAAAATCCAGAGTAAGCTCCATGATTACCCCAGTGTTATGGACTGAAGCTCTAATTCTAGTACCTCAGAAAGTGACTATATTTGGAGATAAGGCCTTTAAAGAGGTAATTAAGGTAAAATAAAGTCACATGGGTGAGCCCTAATCCAATATGACTGATGTCCTTATAAGAAGAGGAAATCTGGACACAGAGAGGAAACCAGAAATGTGAGCAAGGAGGAAAAATCATCTGAGGACACAGCAGGAAGGTGGGCATCTGCAAGCCAAAGAGAGGGACCTTAGAAGAAAGCAGCCTGCTGACACCTTGATCTTAAGACTTCTAGCCTCTAGAATTGTGAGGGAACAAATATCTGTTGTTTAAGCCACCTAGTCTTTGGAATTTTGCTATGGCATCTGTATTGGGCTGTTCTTGCATTGCTATAAATAAATACCTGAGACTGGGTAATTTACAAAGAAAAGAGGTTTAATTGCCTCACAGTTCTGCAGGCTGTATAGGAAGCTGGTGCCAGCATCTGCTCAGATTCTGGGGAGGCCTCAGGAAGTTTACAATCATGGCGGAAGGTGAGGTGGCAGCAGGCATGCCACATGGCGAATACAGGAGTGGTGGAGGCGGTGCTACACACTTCTAAACAACCAGATCTCGTGTGAACTCAGAGCAAGGGCTCACTTACCACTAAGGGGATGGCCCAAGCCATACATAAGGGGTCCACTACTATGATCCAAACACCTTCCACCAGCCCCAACTCCAACACTGTGGATGACATTTCAACATGAGATTTGGGTAGGGACGAATATCTAAACTATATTAGCATCCCTCTAATATACCAGCTTATTGCCTTAACAGAATTTCGAGGCCATGATGAAGGGAGACATTACCTGGCTGACACACTGAGTTAAAAGGATAGAGCTAAGAGTTAGAGAAAATGCAGCTAGAGTTCATAGACCAGAGTATCAGAGAAGAGAGTGGTGCATGGGAAGCTCTGGAGATATGCAGAGGGTGCCCCACACCAAGCTGAGTACTGACTGGCACATGTACATGAGAAGACTACCAGAGACAGGGGAAAAAGCCATCGGGAAGCATTAAACAGTATCCAGCATTCTCATAGGGCCTACAATAGTACAGGATCCCATCAAGCAGACTGGAAAATCACTTAATTCATTATCTACAAAATTTATCACCAGCAGAACACACTACAAGAAATATTTAAAAAACAAAAAAAATCTCATCTGGCAGAAAAAGAGACCAGATAGAAATATGGATCTATAAACCAATGACATAGTAACTACATGAGTACATATGATACATACTTTTCTTATTATTTAAATGTATTTAAAATCTAATGAATTAAAAATAGCAAAATCTTACAGGGCTTATAATACATGTATAGGTAAAATGTATGACAAAAACAGCATAAAAGCCAGATGAAAGGGAATGAAAAAACACATTTGTAGGTTCTTATATATGCAGTATATACTACCTGAAGGTAGACTATGATAAATTTAAGACACATACAGTAACCTAAAAATAACCACTAAAATAATAAAAGTTATACCTAATACAAAAGAGTTATATCTAATACACCACAAAGAGATGTAAAATGAAATTATGTAAAATTGTCTATCAATTCAAAAGAATGCAAAAGCAGAAAATGGGAACAATTTACAGATAGGACAAATAAAAAACAGCAAGATAAAAGACTCAAATATATCAATAATCTACTCAAATGTCTATATGCTAAACACACCATTAAAAGATGCAGCTTGCCAACTGAATAAAAAAACAAGACCTACCTATACTTTGTTTAAATTTCTTATAAATATTTTAAATATAAGGACAAATACAGCTAAAATTAAAAGGATTAAAAAATATATATATGGCCAGGCACAGTGGCTCATGCCTGTAATCCCAGCAGTTTGGGTGGTCGAGGTGGGAGGATCGCATGAGCCCAGGAGTTTGAGATAAGTCTGGGCAATACAGTGAGATCCTGGGTTTATTTTTTTAATTAAAAAAATATATATATATGTTTTATTGTAACACATGTCAAAAGAAAAGCTAGCATGGCTACATTAGTATTAGAAATGCAGATCTCAGAGCAAAGATCATTATCAGAGATAAAGATGATCATTTCATAATGATAAAAGGGCCAATTCATCTAGAGGACGTAATTTAAAATGTTTACGCACATAAAAGAGTTTCATAAAAACTGACAGAAATACAAGGAGAAAGACAAATCTACAATTATAATTGATTTTGATACCCCTCTCAAGAACTGACAGAATGTGTGGACAGAAAATCAGCACTCATATAGAAGATCTGAATCACACTATCAATCCAGTTGACCTAATTGAGATCTACAGGACAAAAGCAGAATACATATTTTCTTTCACATGCCCATAAAACATTTACCAATATAGATCACATTCTGGGCCATATAAGAAGTCTTGATAAATTTTAAAAGATTCAAGTCATATAAAGTATGTTCTCTGAACATAATGGAATTAAAATAGAAATCAGTAACAGAAAGATATCTTTAAAATCACCAAATATTTGAAATCTAAACAGGGCAATTATAAAAAGCCTCCAGTGTCAAAGGACAAATCAAAGGAGAAATTAGAAAGAGTTTTGAACTGAATGAATATGAAAACACAACACATCAAAAATTTTGGTATGCCATTAAAGTAGAACATAGAGATTTTTTGGCACTAAATGCCTACATATGAAAAGAGGAAAGATTTCAAATCAATGACTTTAGCCTCTACCTTGAAAACCAAAAAAAGAACAACTAAATGCAGAGGAAAAAAAAACAAAAACAAAACAGAAAAGAGCAAAGTAGGACTCAATGAAAGAAAAAAAATAAAGAAAAATCAATGAAACTGATGCTAGATCCTTGAGAAAATTAATAAAATTGTTAAACTTTTAGCCATGTCGATCATAAAAAAAAGAGATGACATAAATTGCCAAGGGTCAGGAATGAGAGGGTTAATGTTAGTTCAGATTCTACTAAAGGAAAAAAGAAAATTATGAAGATCTTTATGCCTATACATTTGACAATGTAGATGAAATGGACCAATTCCTTGAAAGACATAAACTACCAAAATTCACCACAGAAGAAACCAATAACCCAAATGAATTTGAATTTGTAGTTAAATATCTTCATACACATACACAAATTTCCAGGCCCAGAATTCTTCACTAGTGAATTACAGCAAACATTTAAGGAAGAAATCATACTAATTCCATATAATCTCTTCCAGAAAACTGAAGACATGGGGATGCTGTCCAAAATACCAGAGCCAAAGATATTCCAAGAAAAGAAAACTACAGACCATTATTCCTCCTAAACATAGATGCAAAAATTCTAAATAAAATTTTGGTAAATCAAACACAGTAATTTCTATAAAGAATTACGCATCATAACCAAATGGAGTTTATCCCATGAATGCAGGATCGGATTAACATTCAAGTATTTATCAAATGACAATATTAAATGCAATATTATCTCAATAGAGAAAAAAATTTATCAAATTCCAATGTCCATTGCTTATTAAAAAAAATTTCTCAGCAAATTAGGAATAAAGAAGTTCCACAACCTGAGGAACAACATCTACAAAAAGCTACAATTAACATCATATGCAGATATGCAATAAATATTAGCTGTTATTAGTATTTTATTGATTTTCAATACCAAGAAAAAAAAGAAATTAAAACTCAGTTTCATAAACCACTCACAAATCTCCTTCACCAAATGTCAAGTATAAAAAAGAAGGAAATACAAAAATGCCAAAGTATATCTTTAAAAAATCTACCCACAATATTTATAAAACAGAAAACTATTAACTGGGTTGAGAGGGCTCACAGGAACAGCACCACACTTTACATTTAGAGAAAAGCCCTCAGTTTCCTTTGCAAACCATCTTTCTACTAGAGCTTTCTGGTTTGCCCTCTGCAAACCCATACACAATCTTGTATCCGGTAGCCCTGCAGGGCAGCCCCAAAGCAATTACTACTTTCAGAATATATTATATATTTTTAATAACTGCAAAACTATCATTTAAATAAACTTCTGAACATTCTCCAGGTAAAATTCAAAATGAAATTCTAAGTAGTCTGCTCTATTTAGAATTCCTGTCAAATAAGTGATTCAAATTGCACCAAAGATGGCATTAGTCCTCGAGTGAACAAACTCTTATCATTTTCATATTCTGCATTAACGATACTAGTTTAATAAAGATCTAAGATATTCAGTAGTCGTCCATGCTAATTAGTGTGTTAATTAACATTTTCCTTTCTGAATTAAGTACTAAAAGGGACAGTAAGACATGGTAAGACAGACAAATTAGCTATTTCATGATTTCCTTATCTTCCACACCAGAGGCAGAAAAAGTATGTGTTTTGAAATACAGAACATTACAGAACAATTGACATAGGATAGCAACAGAAATAACATTAACAACTGCCATATAGATGATTGCTTTATATATCACCTTCTTTAAGCCTCACAATGACTACTGTGAATCCTATTTTACAGGTGAGAAAGCTGAGGCTCAAATGGTCTAAGTGCTGTTTATATGATAAATCTCATAAATTGTATGCCAGTATTTATCCATTAACAAATGGATAGTCCATCTCCTGAACCATCACCAGGGTACATTTAATAAGTCATTGGGCCAAGAGAATGAGATGCCTTTCTTTCACATAGTAGAAGGATGATTTTGGAAGGAGAAGTAGGTAAGAAACCCTGACTGCAGGGGCATCAGGCTGATCACATTTTAGGAAAGAGTATTTACAAAAGGTGAGGTTATGGAAATTAATTCCCTTTATATATCTTGGAAATTCTGTATATATTTCTAGGAACAGATCTATACTTTGAAGAAGACTGAATTAATACATGCCAGGAATATGGTAAGTGCATCAGTAAATGCAGATGACTCTATAGAGAAGGAATATATTGAACAACTGATGTTAAGATGCTGGCCATCAGAAAACTGCACTTTTCTATTTGAACACTAACCAACTGATATCTTGGTTTCTATTGCTCTCCAAACATGTAAATATTAAGTTTTGCCCTAGAGCCCGATCCCCACTTACGTTGCTGACCAATATGGTTTTTTTCTAGGCCTGTAAAGCTGAGAATCTGACCTTGAACTATGCAGCTCCTGACGCTACCAGATCACTTTGGGATTCTTGACAGCTGATTTTTAATTAAATAAATGTAATTGCCTGTTTCCACCAATGTTTAATATTCACCTGTGTTCTATGATATCCTGCACATATATCAAATTAATGTACACAAATCTTTATAAACAACAAAAAGATGATCTCTAAGGCTCCTTAAATTTCTTTGCTCTTGAGTATGAAACCTAAGGAAAAACTCAAGAAATATATTGTTTATACCATATAGTTAGGTAATTTATTACAGTGAGTATTTACTGTCCTCAGGATTATAATTGGAGGATATAAAGAATCATTAATACAACCAAAAAAATCTCAAAACCTAGTGTGAGACTTGCTTATAAGTTAATATTTTTAAAAGATGTTTCTATTTGTTATTTGGCTTTGCATTGTCATCAATTTTTTTCCACTTTTAAATCATTACAGTGAGAGAAGAAAGTTAGTATCTGTCAAAATCAGAGTAGTAATAAAAAACATCCAGCATCACTGCTGGCCTGACATTGAATAGTTCTGGTTAGCTCATTCTAGCTTTGGATTCTCATACTATCATGGGAGAACCAAGAACAACAGGAGTTCCACTTCCATTTGAATAAGATGTCATCATTTTCCATACATACTGTTTTATTTCATACAATAATCTTCTGATGAAATCAGGTAATTTCATTTTACAGTTAAGAAAACTGACTCTCATAGTGCAGTACTGTGTTTTTTCCAGTGCTCTACATGAAACCATGGTGAACAGCTCCTTCTCACTGCAGAAAAAATAAGCTGATAAATATGCTATACATGCAATTAGCCAGGATGTGGGTTGACCAGAAAAAAAGCTTATCACAAATCCTTGTTAATTGAGAATCCAGTACACGTTTCCCCCAGGTGGCTGCAGTTGTATCCAAAGTCAAGTGCAATTTCTCTTTGAGGAGAGAACTCAGAGAAAGAGAGTCACCACAAGAAGGTGAGCCAGAGGTGGGGAAAACAGACCCAACAGGTAAACAAACCCTTTTTGTTTCTACACACAGGCTGAAAACCTTCTTAAATGCAGTACACACAGATGGAATACGTAGAAAATTAAGTTTTAATTCCAAAACGAACTTTCAGTTTTGAAAATAAATCTCTTGCTACTTCAGTAATGGTGGTGATATTTTGCATTAGAAGGGGTAAATGTCTCTTCGGCTCTCATAAGTGGGTAGTAATCCCACAAGCAGATGTGATCAAGTTCTCTAAAGAGTAAATGGTGACAATAATGGTATTTCTACAGATACGATACAGCTCTCAATGGAAGCTTCCACATTTGAGAATCACTATTTTCTCAAGCTTGTGGGATATGAAGATGTTCTGTCCTACAATGTGATTTCAGGCAAATTTCTTCATTGCTCTGGGCCTGTTTACCTATTCATAGTAAGGGGTTGGAACTATGTGTGTCCATTAAGCTTCATCCCAGAACTAAAACTGAAGATTTCCAGAGGCTAACCGTGGCTGACAAGAAGTTGGCAAATGAAATCACATGTAATGTATAAATATGCCTCGCTCTGCTTTGCTTGACCCAGTGTGGAATACAGCAAACATAAAATTTTACTTCTCCTCCTAGCATTTGGTATTTATAAGATAACTGTCATTATAATTTCCAAAGATACGATTCATAAATATATGAGAAATATTTTCAGTACCACTACAGCTGCTAGTACTACTAGTAGCCAACATGTACTGAATCCTTATTAGACACTGAGTTAACTGCTTTTCTTTCATTCATGCATCCATTCATTCCTTTAGCAGCTTTAAAACCTATTTTCTATGGTGGCAATTTTGGGCTCAAGTAAAATTAGTGGCTTAAGGCATATACTGGTTAAGACTCCTGGAAATACCTGATGAGCATAAAATCTTATAAACTATTTTTAGTGACTCACTGGGAATGTTAAACTTTGCTTCAAAGACTTTTCTTTCATCTTTACGTATTTCTTTCCATACATACATATATGTATATGCATGTACATTTATATTTTAACACCTAAACAAATCTATGGCATTTTCAGCACTTCATCGATGAGGATACTGAGGCTCACTAAAATAAAAAAACGTCCTCAAGATCACTCAGCTGAAAGTCAGAAGTCATGCCTGTCCAAAGCCCATGCCCTTAGCCACCATGTGATGCCTACATAACAGTTGATATCTCCATAGGTAATGACACCACACTGTTGATAGAAACAGCTAATAGAAAATTTACTTTCATTCAAATTATTACATAAGTCAAAATAAAATATAATTATGTATTTCTGTGGTAATAAAGTAAAATAACTAGATATTTACCTAATAATAATAATGATACTTATTATTATAGAATATGTAAAAGACACATCTTCCCATATATTTATTTTAAAACTGGAAATTCCCATATTAAGCCATTCACCTCTAATCAAAAAGCACCTTTTAGAGACAGTACCATGATAATTACATCTTTCTCAATAAGCTACCAATTGGAAATATGACTGAGTTTCTTCTAAGTATTTTAACGTTGTCTCAAACGATCCTGGACACAGATGACATCACCTATATTTGAGAAAACGTTGAAGCTCAAATTCGCAATCATTTCTATACTAGGCCAATAGCATCATGAAATTATTTATCATCTATAAAAATTGTTAGGTTATGCCTAAAATGAGGGCAATAGGGTGTGTAACATTTTAGTAACTTTTTAAATCTCCTAAACCTAAAATTGAAACACTAATTAAAACTTTCAGGAGCTACATATTTTCAAATTCTGAAATGTAATCAATCTGGAAATTAGAGTTGATATTGCCAGAGAAAAACAACTTCTATTATTTTGCAATAGCTCAAAATTATTCATTATATTTCATTTTTGGAAAAGTCTAAATTCAGCTTCTGAGAATCATCTGCCAAACTTATAATTTTAGAAACACCGATAACTTAAAAATAACAGGATTTGCACATTATTTTTCTAAAAATTACTTTTACATATCTCTCAAGAATGTAAGTGATAAGTGTGCACTTGTAATTATTGCAAATATTTAAATGATTCCAACACAGATAGTTAATGCAAAAGGACTCATTAGCTACAAACGCCATCTTGTGGTCCATTTTTTTATTATTCTGTAGCATTATTCTGTAGATGTCAAGATTGATAAAGACAGATGGAGCCCTAGATAAAATTTATTCCATTTCTCTCAATTTTATAAATGGGGAAATTGGGGTTCTGAAAGGTCTAATATATTGGAAATCTTTATAGGAGAAATTAACGTTAAGAGCCAAAACTTAAATTCATATCCTTACAAACTCATACTTTTTCTATACCACAACATCATTGTTGTTTACTTATAGCCAAGCCAATTACATGAAGTCTATCCAGTTTAATGCTAGACACTTCAGACATCAAGCTTATCTGTTTTTGTGGAAGCATACGCTGAAAGTACAACAAACTATACAGATAAGCACATTTACCTTTGGATTATTAGAAAATTATTAAGGTGCAACTATGATGTTTAAGCACATTATTTCATAGCATGTTATATATGTGTTCCAGTTTTATTCTCCTAAAGACTTGTAAGGGGTGTATGTGAATGGGATGTGGGGTGGGGGAAGGGAAGAATACCTCTATTTGGCAGTTTAGCAAACTGGGTATATAGAGAAGACATGATTAGGACTTTATAATTAGCTAATGCAGGCATCATGGTACCCAACTTTAATTTTTTCCATTAGAAGACCCACCTTTCTTATTTTTGATAAAATGCAGTGTGTGTGTGTCTGTGTGTGTGTGTATGTGTATGTTTAAATCATTTCTTCCTTTTCTATACAGAAACTATTATATTGGGCTATAGTATGCAGTCTGTCATTTACAAAGCAAAATAAGCAGAATGTCCTTGATTCAGAAACTAGACATTTTTAGAAATTATTTCATTATTATGTGTAATCTCCTTCTATGCAAATCCCTGATTAACTACATAAAAACTTATGTAGCCCAAAGGATGGGAAGAAGCACAGACTATGCCGTGATATAACCGTCTATTTCATACCTAAGCTCACTTTATTTGCATAGATAATTGAGAACAAATCACATTACAGAATATAGGGGACTGATGAGAATATTTTTCAATTGAAGTTTTTAAGACTGCAGAAACCAGGCTGGGTGCAGTGGCTCACACCTATAATACACGCACCCTGGGAGGCCAAGGCAGGCAGATCACTTGAGGTCAGGAGTTTGAGACCAGCCTGGCCAACATGGTGAAACCTCGTCTCTACAAAAATATAAAAAATTGGCCAGGCCTGGTGGCAGGTGCCTGTAATCCCAGCTACTTGGGTACTTGGGAGGCTGAGGCAGGAGAATCGCTTGAACCTGGGAGGCAGAGGTTGCAGTGAGCTGAGATTGGAGCACTGCATTCCAGCCTGGGCGACACAGCAAGACTCCATCTCAAAAAAAAAAAAGAAAAAAAAAAGTAAAAACCTGTAAAACAAAAATATTTAAGACTTATATGACACATAATAAAAGGTTCAAAACTAGATGGAAACATGAGCTATAGCTATGGATTTTGAAAATTTCAGAGCAGAAATCACACTTAAACAACAAAATAAGTACATAATACTTAAGAATTCTAAAAATGACAACTAGTTGATTCTAAAGTTTCCTTAGAAATAAATAAAAATAAAACCCTGCTGCATTTAAACTTAATTCTACCATTGACTGTGTTTTATATGCTTTATATGATGCTTCAATATTAAATTGACTATAAACTTTTAAATGAGAAAGGACATTATATTAAGTGTAAGAGATCAACAGACTTGTAAAAACCAGAAGGAACTTCAGAGCAATGCTTCTTAAACTACCTGTGGTGAAGAACAATTGTTTTGTTTTTTCTTCTTTCAGTCATCTAAGGACCATTAAATGGTCTTACTGGCCATGACAAGTCTGTAATTCATGCTACATGCAAATCACCACAAAAGCTGGACAATATTTGAATTTTTCCATAGAATTCAACAAGTCAAACAACCTAATCACCTACTTGGTTGTCTTGGCAATGTCTAATTGCTATCGAAGGTTCCAATTGATTACTTTCAACTTCTAAATTGAATGTGTAATAACTTATGGAATGAATATCAGTCCACACTTAAAGTAGCATTAGAGATCAACACTATTACCCAAGATTTCCTAAACTATGTTCTGTAGAACACTCATCCTGCAAGAAGAAACACTGATCTAGTCAAGAAAATTATTATGTCTTCAGATTCACAACCATACAAGCACATAAAGTACTCTGAGAACTTCTTTAGTAAATAAACCTGCTTAACTACTTAATAATTACTTTTTTTTAAAGTCAGAAGTGTCTTCTAATACAACAGGACCTTAATATGACTCACAAAACTTAACTTCTGAAAAAAATTAAGTTTTTTTTAAATTAATTGAGGTCACCAAAACAAATACCCAGAAAATTAAATAAATTGACCTCTAAAAAGCATATTGTCATTCTCCATGCTAAAGATTATCTTATTCAAAATAACTTTGGCTTGCATATAAAGATTCCTGCAGAAAGAAACTAGTTAGATTTTAGATTTACCTCCTGGAATGTGAAAGCACGACCTTATCAATAACATAGAAGATAATATTTACCTTCTTATTTGCTATGGTAGGGGAATATTCATCTATACATCAGTGAAAAGTTGCATCAAATTATGCAAACGTAAGTTCAAAGGCAGTTGGCTATAACAGAGCAGTGTTTTAAGCCATGCTGAATTAAAATCTACTCTGTCAAGACCTCATGGTTACCTAAGCTCGTTCAAGTGGTGTTAAAATGAACACTCTAATGAGCATTAGAAATCTTATATCTCTATCATGTGTTTTCCCTCTGTTTTCTAGAGAACATTTCAGACAATTACTCCATAAATGGCTTCTGTGAGCAAACAAATTCGGTATGTGAGAGGATAAAGAAAGGTGAGTAGGTTTCTTTCCTAAGAATTTCTTAGAAACTTAAAACATGCTAAGATGCATTGCCAACCTTCTCCAACAAAATGAAACAGTATAACCTAAATGGGAGTAATCTGGCTATCAAGTTGCTATCCTCAATCAGTGGAAGTAAAGGATTGTGGGATCATGTATACCACAAATACACAATAATTCGAGACCCAAAGAACTATGCCCAGGGACTTCCTCTAATAGTCAATTTTTAAAAAGTTATTTGTGAAATACCTTAAATGTAGATTTCCCTGAGTTTAGCTTACAATTCTTGCTTCTTCACTTATCCAAATTTCCTGGTAATAATGTGTCAAACTGAGACGGCAGTTTCTTGGAGTCTATATGGTGGCTTGCCTCCAAAGATGTCCTAGAATCACAGAAGGCTATTCCATTTCTGTATCTTCTGCTCTGATCATTTCTATGTGCCTTTAGATTCTATTTGAAAAAAGAACTGATTGCTCAACAAAAAAGTGATATATTTGGTTAAAAGGACAAGGTTAATCATTAAATAATCAATAACAATGTTGGTCTCTCGAAACACAAGGAGAAAACTCTATTCAATGTGTTGCCATTTAATGGCATTAAAAAGATGAAAAGTTGTTGTTTTCCTTTTGATGATCATCCCTAAATAAATTAGATGATCCACAGAAAAGTAGCAATGATGCAACCTGAATTTCTAAATGCATTCAGGCTTCCAGTGAGTACTTCCCAATGAATAAGACAGTAGGATAATGCAGGTACAAGGATGTAACGAATTGGAAAAGTTAACTGGTATAAAAATGGCTAGACTGAGTAAACTTCTAAGCTTCTTATCCTCTCAAGCTGGTGTGTTTGCTCTGCCAGAAATAGGGCCTACACATAACTGGAATCTATTCAATTTTAGGGTGTATAATATAGTTCTGAGATATTCTTCACATAGTTCCAAAGATATAGACTGCTCTTTTCTGAAGGCCTATTTTAGCACCATCGGGGCATCTGTCTCCTGAGGTCTAGGGTTTAGGTCAGGCTTTAGTAACTATTAGGAGGCATGACTGTAAAAAGAAATGCACCTTGTTATGGATTCAAAATTCCCTGTCCTGGATAACTCTGGATTATTTCAGCTCTAGTCAACTTCTTTGTTTCATAATAAGGAAAGAGAATTTAACTTTAAAGAATGTGCCTCTTGACAGAGATTCAGCCTAGGAGCCTTTTTTATGGCCAACATAAAAAAAAAAAAGATTCAATACAGACTATCTATTACACCTCTGTTCCAACAATTTAAAAGAAAACTCAAACACTACCTGCCATTTCTTAGGCTCAAAACTATGCTGAACAACTCTATCTGGGTAACTCTCCTACCATATCCATCCTTCTCTCTCTAAGACAGGCTATTGACAAAGGGTTGAGCAAGTATTAGGTGACTGTGCATGGTGTGCATCAGAAATTACAGAGGAGGTTACTTTGGAAACATTGTTCCAGTATTGTTGAAAACCTTCTCTGGGGGTAATTTTAGGCTTCACCTAGGAAAGTAACATGGCCTGCATTTCTCCTGGGTAAGTAAAGGTCTGTCAATCTTCCTTCTATGAGTAAATTTAGAATTAAGAGCTTCAACTGGGGCTCTGTAAATACTGCTCTCAGGTTGGCAAAGGGTGGGCTTTTGCACCACTCACTGAAAAACAGAAGACACCCAGCCATCTCTTTTTGCGGCAATGGATAGTTTTTGTTTTATTACCTCTTCAAATGTATTGGATTTTAGTTAACTTTTATTTGTATTTGCCTAATCCTTTCATCTTATACTTTCATTCTCCTTCATGGAGAAAACAGCAGTGAAATAGAAATGAGTTAGTTCTGTTTTCTTAGTTTACACTACACAGTTTCCACTAGGAATTCATTTTTATTAATTTTTTCATAACATATTAATTCCTAATTTTCTTGCTTCCAAAGATGCTCCTCATACCTATGCTCATTTGACTCTGGTGCTGTTTGGAAGCTCTTCACATTTTTTCCCCCAAAACTCTCTTCTTCCTGACATATGCTTTCACTGACATTGCCCGTTTTTTTCTGTATTCCTCCTTGACTGTATCCTCCTCTATCATCTTTATTTCCATGATCCATGGTCCACAGGTATAACTGTGTCAGATTCTTTACCTGCTTCATTCTTTTCACTTTTTAGAATTGTCCACTCCTCTCAAGCCATATTCTCATTAGAGTGTATGATTTTGAGAAAGTATAACTAACTTTTCTCTAATTTTTTAAGCTACTTTACTAAATTCTAGGAAATATGACTGAGAATGGCCAAGTTTTCCTTCCTTTGCTTTCACCTCCCAGATTCTGAAAATAGTACTGTCTCCCGATGGAACTGTCATGTTAAGATAACAGTTCTCTGTTAATCAGAATTAAGTCTAGGGAGACTATTCCCCTCATTGCTCCTTTCAACTCACAGATGAGCACAAATCAATACTTTTCCTGACTTTCAGCTTTGAATAGAATGAAATTTCTGACAGGAATCTAAATGCCATCCATCCAAATCTTGCTTAGGTAGCAGTTTTATCATCATTATCAATATAGTTTAACCTCTTAAGGTCAGAATACTTGGAAATTGTCCTAATTTGGACCAGGATGTTTTCAAGTAAATATTTACAAAATCTACAAAATGTTCTGAAGTATGTAGTGTAGTATTAAGTTTAAAACAAACAACCATGTCACTAGAATTTATTTCACCATTTTCCCAACACAACAAGAAATAAATCCCTAAATAAGTAAAACTACACTTGAAGAACCTTCTGGACACTCAGTGCTTATTCATACTTAGTTTTTAGAGGACTGCTGTGAGATCTATTTTTACAAAATTTCTGTAATTTTTAAATGAGCCATAAATAACTAGACTTGGATTTTAAGAAAACATTAGTAGTACTGTTCATCTGGCTAGACAGATACCCTTGTAACGATTTTTTTCTTTTCCTCAAAATCTTTCAGAAATTTTCCTTTGCTAGAATTGTTTTCCTGCTTGCTAGACGTCCATATAAATATATTTGTGTTATCTGCTAAGAATAGAACCTTTTATTCAGTCTATCCATTACAATCAAGCAAAAAAACTAATTTAAATACTTCACCATTAGAAAAAAATAACTTTAGGGCTGTATTAATCAAATAAATGAATAAATATTTTTATATATTATTTTTCCCTAATCAACTTTAGCCTCCTAACAGCAAGACTTAAGTGTGAATTTGGATCACCTCTCCCCATGCCACGCCACCCCCGTGTTTAGCACAGGGCTTTGATGATAACAGAATCTCACATAAATGAGTTTACATAAGGGAACTGACATTCCTAAATAAGACTGATAGAATAAGAAGTGCAGTAATCATAGACCTGCTTATTTCTTGAAATTCTTACCAAGTAAGTTTTCAAAAAGCTAATATTTATAATTATTTTAAATAGTAATGATAGAAGAAAAAAACAAATGTTTAACTATTATTATCTAAGCTAATAAATATACATCAGTATGATGTATCATAAGAAAATTATGACACTATGTGGAAACATATGTAAAATAAATGAAAAATATGGAACTCAAAATACTATTCATTTTAATCACTGTGACACAAAATAAGTAAACATGTGTTTTTATGCTGACACATTCCAAAGACCCATGCAGAAAATCTAACAACAATTTAATCTTAAAATAGCAAATTATTTTCTGCAATTATATTTAAATGAACCACTCGCTAGGAGAAAGGATTATATGGGTATTCTTTATCCTCGTCATACATTTGTGTACTGAGCTTTTGTTGCTGTAATTGTTTTCAGTGAGCCTGTATTAATTTTATAACCAGAAAAATAAGATAATAAAACAAGCATTTCTATATATTTACTAATAATTTTAAAATAAACTATTCAAAGGAATGAACTATATTATAAAATACGCTATGCAAAGGAATAAACTATATTCCTTTATCATATTCACTTAACTACAAACTGCATAATTTGGCAAAAATTAACATTAGTAGAAACTTGGGCCAGCAAGACTGCAGAGAGAGGAGAGTGCTATCTCCAAGAGTTACAGAGAAGGTCATGTGAGATGCCACATGTGAGATACAGAGCAGGGCCGGATCATAGCAGGTACTCAGAAATGTTAATTTAGCAGGCACATATTAAGAATCTGCTGTGCCATAGACACCTTTGAACATAGCTCCCTTTACTAGCCCTACCCTTATCATTGCGAATATTTGTGAATTCCCTACCCTTTCTTACTATCAGCCTTGTCCTTGATGTGTTAAGAGACAAAGAAAACAAAGACATTAAATGACCAAAAGGACATCAGAGTTGTCTGTCACCTCCTTAATAACAAAGGTAATTTCACTGGACTGGGTAAATGGTTCCCCATTTTTTGTGCTCATCCTGCCAAAAGGTAATTGTTCTCTTTTATATTAATAGTTCTTGCCAAGTCCAGAGCTATTCTAAAGCAGTTCCTAAATAGCTGCACTTTCCTGCCAGAATTTCCAAATAAGCCCTCAAGGTCTAATTGTAAGAGGACATTGGAGAGCCAAGTGAATTCAATGATATTAAAATAAAGCTTTGAGAAGAATGCGCTCTTCCACTTCATAAGATCAGCCAGGAATCACTTGCTCTCAAGCCTTCATCATTAGCATCATCAGCACTGACAGCAACAAAGCAGATATTCTTTTGCACCTTCAAGAAAAAAGTTAGGAAACATTCATGTCCTGTATTTAGGGCACGGATGTTTTACTGTTTTAGAATCCCTTCACATTAGCAGGAAGTCATTTTCTTTCGTTATTTGGGTATCAATATACTTTGAAATCATTCACCCTGCTCAAATGGATTTTTAATTTTATTGTTCTGTTATTCATTTGTTTAAAAAGACTCAACACATTTATCCTTAATTATTGGTCATATAGAACAAAATAGGAACAACATCATTTTACCTAGTAAAAGTTTCAATTGAGACACCTGTTCTGGATTTAGAATCAACTCTCTCCCAATAAATTCATACATCTAAGTACAACATGACACTGATTATTACATGTTCTTAGATGTAATAGATGCCTCTAAGTATAACATGACACAATTATTGCACAATATGATAATAACTGGAGTTGGATACAGACCCATACCACATATTTATAATATAATTTCCCTCTGCCATTTTGATATTTAAGTTTTAATTTCTAAACAATCTGTGACCAGAACTCAATACAGGTAAATCCAAAGGCAAATGTATATATACCCTATTTCATCCACCACACTAGGAACAGACCCTTTTGGGAATACTGATGGAAAAAGAAGTATTTCCATTAGAATGTGATGAAATTAAACGGGAAATGAATGACCTCTGGAACATTTCACTTCCCTGTATATCTGAGATTTTCTGACGTTAATAGTTAGTGACAGATTGTTGCTGTTTAGGCCTTAATCTTTCTGCTAAGAATCCTTGATCATTTAAGGGCTCCAACTTCTTGATTTTGTTTTACTGGACTGATGTGCCAAATCTGTTAAAAGTTTTTCACTCAGGAAAAATTCAACAAATAATTGGAGATATAAGGATCTCTGGAAGTTATACAAAAGAGAAACAATGATCCCTCCAAATTGATACATTTAAGGTGGAGGACACTTGATATATTTTTGTAACATTTAGAAATGTAGTACACTTGGGGAAAGATTAAAAACATCACACACTGATAGAAACTGCTGTGAAAAACAAAATTTGCAATATGGCACTGCAATGCTCATTTAGCTGTTTCTAAGAAGGGAACGTTTTGTATAAACTGAATTCAATCAATGAGACTGAAAATAAATACGTTTTTATGTGAGAAGTACGGTCAAAACCCAAACATTTTAGTTGAAATTCTGTGGAATTGTTATGAACACTTTTAAAAAAAATCCAAATTCAGAAAAATTGGCAGATCTTAACATTTAAAGGAAAATATATTAAATGCATTTGTCATGTGATTTTTATACCCTAATATACTTAGGTTTTGTAATCATTTATAGAAAACTGCATGTTTTAATTTAAGGCATTTTCTTATAAATTATCTCAATCAAAATTTTGGTTGTATTGTTTTGTTATTCATCACAAGTTGACTTTCTTAACAATTCTGTAATGTAAGTGTAGACAAGTTCTACTATAAAGGAGAGGTAAGGTTAGTTCTGTGGATTTAAACAGTTAAATGGTAATAAAGCCTTATGTTGATAAATGTGCTTTATTAAAAAGAAATATTTTATGTCATTCAAAATCTGAGATTTATGGGAAATTCATTTTAGATACTTCAATTTACTCACGGTTGTTACCAGAATAAAAAATTAAGGAGAGACAGAAAATGATCTTTCCAGTTCTACCCAGTTAAAAAACAAAACAAAACAAAACAAAACAAAACCACGGATCTGTTCGATAATCTCTAGCCCACTAACGTGAAACTCCTAGGTCAGTTCACATCTCTGCCTTTCCTGCCTCCTAACTAGTCTCATCATGTCCAGTGTTGCCTAACTCCGACCCATGTACAGTCAGAGCGATCTTTCCAAAAGGCAAGTCTGATCCAGTCAGTTTCCTCCTGAAAACTACTCAATGGCTCCCATTTCCCTTAAAGATAAAAGACTAAATTTATAAAGCACTCTTCAGCTTAATCTTTCAATTCAAAACTACCTTCACTCCTTCTTCCTCCAAAATAGAACCTCAGTTATCTGAACATGTTCTCTCTCCCTTCTACGCTTTTGTGCATGTGTTTTCTCTGCTCCAACTCCATTTCTCACACTCTTATCTGGCAACTCCTTATTCATCATTCAGGTCTCTGCATAAACATATCCTTATTTTTTCTAGATTAGGTTTTATGCCCCTGCAATGTCTTTCTATACCGAACCTTATACCATTTTATTATGCTCTCTTTGTGATTGTTTCCTCCATTGGCTGTAACTATATGAGAAACGGATTGCGTTTGTCTTGCATACTGTGGTCTCTCCAGGGCCAGGCACAATGTCTGGTGATAGAAGGGGCTTAATTAACTCTTGGTGAATAAAAACATCAATATCAGTTAATCTTTCAAGATATGTCATATTTCAGTTTAAAGTTCTTTTAAACTGATAAGCACTATATACTATAAATTACAGGGGTCCTCAACCCCTGGGCCACGGACTGGTACTGGTCATTGGCCTGTTAGGAACCCAGCCGCACAGCAGGAGGTGAGCAGCGGGTGAGCATTACTGCCTGAGCTCTACTCCCTATCAGATCAGAGGCAGCACTAGATTCTCACAGGGGTGCAAATGCTATTGTGAACCGAGCAATAAGGGATGCGCAGGGATCTAAGTTGCATGCTCTTTAACTAATGTAAGGGATCTAAGTTGTGTGCTCCTTACGACAATTCAACTAATGGCTGATGATCTGAGGTAGAGCAGTTTCATCCTGAAACTGACCCCGCCCCCCACCTAGGTTCATGGAAAACTTGTCTTCCATGAAACCCGTCCCTGGTACAAAAAAGGTTGGGGACCACTGCTGTAAGACATAATTTTTTTAATGTAATAATTTCATATATTTATTAATTCAGCCAGAGATAAGGTTAAAGATGTTATTTTAAAATATACTTTCTTGAAAAAGCATGTTTATAATAAAAAAAAACTTCTCTGAGGAAAAGTCAGTTGTAAAAAAAAATGAAATACAATCATTTGAAAAACAAAATGAACTTAAAAAAAGATGTTGTTACTCTTTTGCTGATGGAATGGTGTGCTCCTTTGTTGATGGTTTCAGAATAGCTACAGAAGACAGGGATAGCAAGGACATAGAGAACAGGCCCTGAAATGATTTTCTGCTCATTCAAATCTCTGCTCCTTTCCTTCCTTTGCAAACTCTTCATAAACGGAGAAGAGAGAGGAAAGAGGAGTAGTTAGGAAAATCATTAGAAAGCATTATCAAATGCTTTTGAAGAATTCAAATCCAAAACAACAAACTGAGGATAAACAAAACCAAATGGTAACTGAAAACTTCATCGAAACTAAGCTACCAGAGAGGCATTAGAATGTGACACTTGTTCTTTAATACACTCTTTCAACATTGGACAGACCAAAAGTAAATGAGAATATAACTTTAAAATGAAGCAATATCAAATAACACTAATTACCTGTTCATAATAATGGATATTCTCCTCAGCCATATCTGTAAATGCTAACTTGATATCATTTTGCATATTTTGTTTCCATCTTTCCCAATCTGCTTTCAGGGCATTATTAGCGCATTCCACTTTATCTTCAAGTTTTCCAATCTCCTCTGGAAGCTGAATTAAGTCACAAAGAGAGATAAATTGATCTATGAATTCTTTCCATCAGGTGAATTCATCAAATTTAAGTTGAACAAAATACCAAAACAGCCTAAATATAACTCTTTTTTGTTTTTAATCACCAGTATTTACTCTGTGTACTAATTAAAGTAAAAAGAACATGGGGTTCAGTCAGGTTGAGTCAGGGTTGTTGAGTACAGTTCTATGGTTGGCCACCAATTAGCACCTGACCTTGGCTAAGTCTCTCAAATCCTGGGCTTCAGTTTCACTATTTATAGAACAAAGGCAACTGAACCAAAAATTAACTCCAAAGTCTTTTGTATTAAGACTCTCCTTACAACTACCATTTCTGGTGATAATATTTATATTAAAAGATATGGTTTCTTTCACTTCAGATTCCCAGTTCTGGTCCTCATTTTTCAATGGTTTTTAGCTGAAGCCTCAACTAACTGAGAGGTTATAACATCTATACTCTGTAGTCCCACCTGGAGGCCCAGGGGATTAACCTGCAAACTCTACTCAGATAGCTAGTAACAGAGGCAAGTTTATGACTCAAGATGCCCAAATCCTAGACCATGAGCCACTGGACAGGCTTAGTGTAATATTTACCCTCTTCCCCACCTTATCAACCTTTGAGCATGTAATCCATTGATTTATTCTTTTATATTTGGCATATTCATATATATATATTTTTTATATTTATATTATAGCTATTCATATGTTCAGTATATATTTACTAAGTGTCTTGTCTGTAGCAGGCATTCGTCTAAGACCTGGAGATTCAGTAGTGAAGAAAATACACAAAAATCCCTGTTTTTACCACAGCTTATACCGTACTGGGGAGAGACAAACTACAAGCAAGGTAAATAAAAAATGCGAACTGTCAGCTGGTAATAAATGCTAAAGAGAAAAATGAAGCAGAACGGTAGAAGGGAATGTTAGGACGCTGCAATTTTAGATAAGGTGGCCAGAGAAAGCCTAAATAAGTATGTCTTGAATAAATATCTGAAGTAGATGTGAGAATGAACCATGGGATTCTCAGTGGAAACACATTCCCAGCAGAGGAAACACCAAGGGCAATGACCTGGAGGTAGAAGTATGCCTAGGTGATTTAAGAACGGAAAGACCAGCACGGTTGCAACAAAAAGAGAAAAAAACGAGGGGGGGAAAGTCCTGGGAAATGAGGTTAGAGAAGCAGTGAGTGGCCAGATCATACTGAGCCATGTAGTCTATGGTAAAGGTTCTTGGATTTTATGGAGATTCAAAGCCAGGAAGATTTGAGCAAAAATGACATCATCTCTCTTATGTTTTAAAAGGGGCCTTATATGTTACCACCATTTCATGACAAAGTATTTGTAAGAGGCCATCTTTTAAAAAGAATTCCCATTTCAAGATGCTAAAATGTAAAAATGTCTTACAACCAATAAAATGTGTTACTTCTGATGCTTGTTTGAATTAGCTCCTTTTTAAATATGAAATTTCACTTCTGTTATTTCACAGCAGCCATGTGTGCTTTCATTTCTGAAATAATAGATATTTGGTATTACATAAATCTTGCATGACCAATGTGAGATGTATTTCAGTAGAAAGGCTGACTTTCATGTTTGTGCCTGTGTTTTATTTTTTCACTCTCCAGTTTGTAGGGTCGAACTATATCAGTGAGAACACTTTATGGGAATCTGTAGTCTTCTGGGTATTTTGCTAAATCTTAAAGAACATGCCTAATGGGATGTTACTGAATAACTAATAATGATAGGCTGTGGGTGTTTGGAAATAGGCACCCACAGCCATAATAAAATTGTTGAAAGGCCAAACTCAAACAGGATCTGGGTCTGCTAGGAGACCTCAGGGACGTTAGAGAGCCTCCTCTGGATTGTTGGATGGAATCCTGCCATTTGCAGAGCCAGGTGGGGATTATTAACAGAATGTCTCCATCTAGGATCAAGGGGTACGTACACCAATTGTAACCACACTGTTAACTCTCCTCTGCTTAGGCTTTGCAGTTTAAATTGCCATGCAATGGCATGGAATGCCAACAGAGTGGTTCGACTGAAATCGGCGTTCAGGAAACATAGTATCTAAATCACAGTCCATCTTCCTGTTCTTCCTGATGGAGCTTATAATGGTGTCACTGCCATAAAGGATTTACTACAAAGAGTTTTTCCATGTCAATCTGTAAATCCCCCTCATTAAAGCCTTTGAAGTGGTGGTCTGGTTAGTTGGTGGCTCTGCTGTAACCAACAGCTACTGTGTTCCTAGAGAAGAACTTAAGAACTCACTCTCAGAACTTTGCCCTCACTGTCACCTACAGAAAGAGGGACTGTAGCCTTATCAGTACAGCATTGGGATTAAGAGGACTGACAGTAGGTTAGCCTGGTCTCAGTTTAAGTCCCACTTCTTTTACAAGTTATGTGACATTGGGTAAGACTATCTGTTGAAGCCCTAGTATTTTTATCTGTAAAATAAAGGTAAAAATAATAACATGCATTTCATAGGGATTCTTATAAAAACTGTAGCATGAAACAATGACCATTAATTGACTTACACAGGGCCTGAAAATTTGCCTACTAAATGTTCTCACCACCATCATAACCATCATCATCAGTTGGTGAAACTGACATTAATTCACTGTCTTCTTCCAGTATTTTAGTCTCTGGTAATATGTCATTCTTCTACCAGTGTCTAGGTCTTAAGTCAATTTCTAGTGCTATTTCCTCAATCTATTTTCACCAGTGTAGAAAATGACACATATGCTTTAAATATGTATGATCAATTCTTGTCATTTTTTGGTGACTATATTGGAGTTTTCTTCTTTCTTTGATGAGTTATTCATAATTTTAGTTGGAAAAAAGGAAGGTAAAAAAATTAGGTATTTCCTCACAGTGAATCATCTTCCCATAATTTCAATTCTAAGAAACACTAACATAATAAGCACAAAACACCTAATTCAAATTAAGAATAATCTGCACTATATATTTCCTAACAATTTACAAAAGCATAATATAATTAGATGTCCTTCCCCTTAGTTGACTTCAATTTTACTAAGTTATTTGGTACAAAGACTATGCATTCTGACTGTGCCATCCATCTAAGTTCTAATAGAACATATATACTCAACAAAAGTTAATCTGAGGGGGAGAATAGCCCACTGGCAGGCTAAAGAAGTCCTTCTGGTATTTTATTGCTCCCTCCAACACCATATGTCGGGTTTCAATAACTCTGACCATAGGAAATTCAATCCATATGCTGCAAAATAGCATGGAAAAGACTGGGCTATATAGGATTTAAGGCTTGGTATTCTTCTTCTTTTCGCAAGTACTGACAGCAGTTTAGCCCTCTGTTATTGAAAAATTGAAGCAAGCAACCCTTGTTGCCAGCAAAATGTTGTAACGCCAAAATAAGTAATAATAAAAGACTGTGTAAGATAGTGAAAAAATGCTTTATATTTAATGGTAAGCCTAATAGGTAATTTCTAGCTTCAGTTATATTCAGCTAGAAATTAGCCACACAATTAAAGTCATTAATTCTAAAAGCTCAAACAAAACAATATGTTTCTACGATGGTGACTACATATCTATAGTAACAGTAACAGCAGTAATCATGACTATTTTTTGCATTCTGTCATGGGCTATATGCTTTCCATACATTATTTCACTTAATCTGCATAAGCATGTTACAAATTTGGTATTATCATCTTCCTATTACAAGCTGGGAAACTAGAAGAAAGAAGAGGCAGAGATTATACAGCTATTTGTGGCATATTAGGGATTCAAACTGATGTTTGCCAGTCAAGGCACACGCTCTATTCACACTGACTGAATAGCACCAGCCATTGATTGGACAAGCTTGTCCGTGGCTTTCAAGCTTAAACTGATATAGCTGTTATCTCAAGGATAATCTATTAGGTACAGATACACAAAAGTAAAGCAAAAACCAAAGGCTATAATAAAAAGTAGAATGGGATACATACCATAATGGAAGGAAAAACGTAGAAGTGGTATTTACAGATACAGAATGGAAGATTGATTCTGATTGTGGGGTAGGGAACATTTTGACTTTTAATTCACTAGGCAGTGACTGGGACAATGAAACACCTATCTGAGGGTATGATATGAACACAACCACAGAAATAGTATGCTGCAGAGTGTGACAGAAGAATGGACAAGAGGCTGGTCTGGAGTTGGCAAGGAGAAGCATGGGAAATACAGCTGCAAATGCATATTAGAGACTGACCAGTAAAGGATGGAAATGATATTGAGCATGAAAAGGATTTTGCAAGAGATGATAATCCACTGAAGGTTTTGATCAAGGCAGAGCTGTACTTCAGACAGACTGAGTCAGAGGTATGTGGAAATTGTTAAGAGAGAAACAAAGGAGGAGGAGAAGAAAGGAAACCAGTTCATCTGAAATGGGACTAAGGAATCCACCATAAAAAGCAATAGGGAGGATCTGGTTGGTTCTCACTCATTCACCCAGCAGCTTCCACTCAGCGTCCATCTAGTCTGCGTTAGGAACGAAAATGGAGGGAGAAGAAATGGACCTTGCCCTCACAGACTCATGCTAATGGGGAGAAATAAATAAGTAATCAGGAAAAGGAAACTTGAAAGCCATTCATGCAAAGCAAACTGCAGAGGTCAGTTTACAGAAGCATGTTTACCTTGGAGTTTCTGAAGAACTACAGATGGTTCTTTAAGGTTGATACCTAGAGTATGAGTAGATGAAGAGCTAAGGAAAAGGACAGAGAGGCAGGCAATGCCAGGTCCTAAAGGGATTTCTCCTGCAGATTGTTCGTCTTTTCACAGAAGACAAGTGGAGGCGCTGAAGGAGTATTTAAGAAAGAGGACTAGAGAACAGTGGTAAAGATCAGACTCCTGATGCCACAGAAACTGAAAAGCAGCAACTGAAATGCTGGGAGGCAGAGTCAGGAGGGTCTAGCCCTGACCTAGATGGTGGGCACTGAGAGAAAAGTCTGCATTGCTGATAAGGTTAACTGGAAGAACAGGTACCGTAGGGTGTGATAGGCGATGACGGCCTGAAGGCTAACAGTGGTAATACATTCACTGTCCCAAATAGTATTGCAAAGTGAGGGACACTGTTATATAAACATTCAGAACATTCAGTTGCATACAGAGCAAAGAATTTTTGGAGGCTAGTAGGAATCAAGATTAAAGTTAAGCTTTGAAGCTACACTAATTTGGGTGGTTTGGGCAGGCTGGGAGATAATATGGATACACCAATTGACATACCAATTGCACCAAAGCAGACCTGACATTTTAAATAAAAAATTACAGGTATATGCCTAAGGAAATAAGTAAAACTGATGTGCAGCTCTGCTCTTTTGCGAGAGACCTCTCTCCATTATCAAGGTTTTTTATTTGATGTTTCAATGATGCTTAAACTGCTTTGGAGTCTGTTCATTTGGAAACTATTAAAACATTTGGTCCTCTAAAACAAATGACTAATCCTCCTCAAACACATAAATATACAAATCTGTTTTTATTTGTTGACCCTGACCTCTTTGATACCTCTTTGGATACAATCAATTATGGATGCTCCTGACTTACCTATGTGAAAGAACACAAAAACTCCAATCTGAACCCCAATTCACTATGCCAAAAGAAAAAAATTAAGCTGAAAGCTGAGTCATGCAAGAAGCTGCCTTTCCTTTTGTTCCTAAGCAGATACCTATAGATAAAAAGCTTTAATATCTCCACAGGTAGCTACTCTATGTTCACCTTATCTTATGTAAAGTGCCCATTCACTGAGGCTGAGAGGAATACATAATTGACTACTCCCCTACCTGCTCCTTTTCTCTTGCAACAAGTGGATAACAGTACGCTCTCAGCCCACTTTTCCCCTTTAAATACTGAAGCCTCCAGCCCACTTTTCTCCTTTAAATACTGAAGCCTTCAAAATCATTTTGGAGAAAGCTACAGGCCATAGACTGTTTCTGTGATTCCACGTTTATTTCCTCCATGCATGTCCCTAACCTTGACAAAATAAACTAAACAGATTAAGACTCGTCTCAGATACTTTTTGGGCTACACCTACATCCCAATAAACCCACTGTTAGTTGAAAATATTGCAAGTCAAAAATGTACTTAATGCTGGCAACACAGCAGATGGTCTCCAAATTACAATCATTCAACTTAGGATTTTTTGACTTTAGGATAGTGAGAAAGCCAAACACATTCCATAGAAACTGTAACCCCATCTTAAAGTTGAATAATCCTAAATGGAACCATCAGAACTCAGGAACCATCGGAATTCAGGGACCACCTGCATTTTGAAGTGCTAAGCTTTCAGGGCTATCTGAAAACTGTAAATCATTTTACTGGTTATAAGTAACTCAAATGTCATTCACATTTAATTATATAAAAGCTTTAAGTTTGGTGTACCTATAGCAGAATCAAGTTAGCAAGAAATGCAAACGAATTCAGGAAACTTTGTAGAGTCATGTGCCACATAACAACATTTCAGCCAATGACAATCTGCATATATGACAGTGATTCCATAAGATAATCATATGGTATTTTTACTGTACTTTTCTATGTCTAGATACAAAAATATTTACCACTGTGTTTCAATGGACTGAAATAACATGCTGTACAGGTTTTTAGCTCAGGAACAACAGGCTACACCACAGAGCCTTGGTGTGCAGTCGAGTATGACATCTCAAGGTTGTGTAAGTGTACTCTACAATATTCACACAATGATGAGAATGCCTAAAAACACATTTTTTTCAGAACGTATCCCAATCATTTAATAACATATGACTGTATAGTAATTGAGTTATGGAAAGTTTGACATGAAACATAACTGAAAATTTTTCTACTGAAGTCCAAAGAGAAAGACAGCAACATGAGGGAATTCTGAAGCAGTTCATGTTCACCAAGACAACTACTTTGTGAGAATTATGAACTAAAACTATGAAGTTCATTCACTTAGTTAATACTCTTCCTGTCTACTATGGGCCAGTCACATGGTAGATGTTATGAGAGATACAATCTAATAAGCACATAGTTCCTCGAGGCACTTGCAGCTAAATAAAACAGTATTCTTATACTTTTTAAAAAATTTTTATTCTTATAAAAAACAGTATTCCTATACTTTAGAGTTTTCTTTTGTTCGTTCTTAAAAAAAAAAAAAAGAGGCAGGAATAAATTCTGAATTCTTTTTTAGTTAAAACTATTTTTCCTGAGAGGTGAATATGTTACATAGGTAAACGTGTGCCATGGTGGTTTGCTGCACCTATCAACCCATCACCCAGGTATTAAGCCTAGTATGCATTAGCTAGTTTTCCTGATGTTCTCCCTCCCCACCTCCCCCGCCAATAGGGCCCAGTGTGTGTTGTTCCACTCCCTGTGTCCACATGTTCTCACTGTTCAGCTCCCATTTATAAGTGGGAACATGTGGTGTTTGGTTTTCTGTTCCTGTGTTAGTTTGCTGAGGATAATGGCTTCCAGCTCAATTTAATGGGAATAGCATTGAATCTATAAATTACTTTGGGTAGTATGGCCATTTTCACAATACTGATTCTTTCTACCCATGAGTATGGAATGTGTTTTGCATTTGTTTGTGTCCTCTGATTTCCTTCAGCAATGGTTTGTAATTCTCCTTAAAGAGGTCCTTCACTTCTTTTGTTAGCTGTATTCCTAGGTATTTTATTCTTTTTGTGAAACTGTGAATGGGAATTCATTCATGATTTGTCTCTCTGCTTGTCTACTGTCAGTGAACAGGAATGCTTGTGATTTCTGCACATTTATTTGTATCCTGAGACTTTGCTGAAGTTGTTTATCAGCTTAAGAAGCTTTTCAGCCGAGACAATGAGGTTTTCTAGATATAGGCTCCTGTCATCTGGAAACAGAGACAGTTTGATTTCCTCTCTTCCTATCTGAATATTCTTTATTTCCTTCTCTTGCCTGACTGCCCTGGCCAGAACTTCCAATACTAAGCTGAATAGAAGTGAGAGACAGCATCCTTGTCTTGTGCTGGTTTTCAAGGGGACTGTTTCCAGATTTTGCCCATTCGGTATGATATGGCTGTGGGTTTGTCATAAACAGCTCCTATTATTTTGAGTTATGTTCCATTCATATCTAGTTTATTGAGAGTTTTTAACATGAAGGGATGTTGAATTTTATCGAAGGCCTTTTCCACATCTATTGAGATAATCACGTGGTTTTTGTCTTTGGTTCTGTTTATGTGATAGATTACATTTATTGATTTGCATACATTGAACCAGCCTTGCATCCCAGGGATGACACCTACTTGATCATGCTGGATAAGCTTTTTGATGTGCTGCTGGATTTGGTTTGCCAGTATGTTACTGAGGATTTTCACACTGATGTTCGTCAGGGATACTGGTCTGAAGTTTTCTTTTTTTATTGTATTTCTGCCAGGTTTTGGTATCAGAGTGATGTTGGCCTCATAAAATGAGTTAGGGAGGAATCCCTCCTTTTCAGTTGTTTAGAATAGTTTCAGTAAAAATGGTAACAGCCTCTCTTTGTTCCCCTTGTAGAATTCAGCTGTAAATCTGTCTGATCCTGGGCTTTTTTGGTTGGTAGGCTATTTATTACTGCCTCAATTTCAGAACTTATTATTGGTCTATTCAAGGATTCAACTTCTTCCTGGTTCAGTCTTTAAAGTGTGTAGGTATCCAGGAATTTATCAGTTTCTTCTAGATTTCTTAGTTTATTTGCATAGACGTGTTTATAGTATTCTCTGATGGTTGTTTATGTTTCTGTGGGGTCAGTGATGACATCCCCTTCATCATTTTTTATTGTATCTATTTGATTCTTCTCTCTTTTCTTCGTTACTAATAGTCTATTAATTTTTCAAAAAAAAAAAAAAACAGCTCCTGGATTCACTGATTTTTTGAAGGGTTTTTCGTGTCTCTATCTCCTTAGTTCCACTCTGATCTTGGCTATTTCTTGTTTTCTGCTACCTCTGCAGTTTGTTTGCTCTTTGTTCTCTGGTTCTTTTAGTTGAGATGTTAGGTTTCTTTTTTTTTTTTTTGAGATGGAGTCTCGCTCTGTCACCCAGGCTGGAGTGCAGTGGCGCAATCTCGGCTCACTGCAAGCTCCGCCTCCTGGGTTCACGCCATTCTCCTGCCTCAGCCTCCCGAGTAGCTGGGACTACAGGCGCCTGCCATCACACCCGGCTAATTTTTTTTTTGTATTTTTAGTAGAGACAGGGTTTCACCGTGGTCTCGATCTCCTGACCTCGTGATCCGCCCGCCTCGGCCTCCCAAAGTGCTGGGATTACAGGCGTGAGCCACCGCGCCTGGCCTAGAGATGTTAGGTTTTTGACTTGAGGTCTTTCTAGCTTTATGAAGTGGGCATTTAGTGCTATAAACTTCCCTCTTAACACTGCTTTAGCTATGTCCTAGAGATTCTGGTACAGTTTCTTTGTTCAAAGAACTTCTTGATTTCTGACTTAATTTCATTATTTATCCAGGAGTCATTCAGAAGCACGTTATTCAATTTCCATATAGTTGTGTGGTTTTGAGTGAGCTTCTTAGTCTTGAGTTCTAATTTGATTGTGCTGTGGTCTGAGAGACTGTTATGATTTCAGTTCTTTTGCATTTGTTGAGGGGTGTTTTACTTCCAATTATGTGATCGATTTTAGAGTTAAGTGCGACGTGGCACTAGAAGAATGCATATTCTGTCGTTTTGAGGTGGGGGATTCTGTATACATCTATCAGGTCCACTCGATCCCTAGCTGAGTTTAAGTACTGAATATCTTTGTTAATTTTCAGTCTTGATGATCTGTGTAATATTGAAAGTGGTATGTTAAAGTATCCTACTATTATTGTGTGGGAATCTAAGCCTTTTTGTAGGTCTCTAAGATCTTGTTTTATGAGTCTGGATGCTCCTGTATTGGGTGCATACGTATCTAGATTAGTTAGCTCTTCTTGCTGAATTGAACCCTTTACCATTATCTAATACCCTTCTTTGTCTTTTTTGATCTTTGTTGATTTAAAGTCTGTTTTGTCAGAAACTACGATTGCAACCCCTGCTTGTTCCTGCTTTCCATTTGCTTGGTAGATTTTCCTCCATCCCTTTATGTTAAGCCTATGTGTGTCTCTGCCTGTGAGATGGGTCTCTTGAATATAGCACACTAATGGATCTTGACTCTTTATCCAGCTTGACATTGTGTCTTTTAATTGGAGCATTTAGCCCATTTACATTTAAGGTCAATGCTGCTATGTGTGAATTTGATGCTGTAATCATGATGCTAGCTGGTTATTTTATAGACTTTAGTGCTTCCTTCAGTAGCTCTTGCAAGGCAGGCCTGGTGGTGATGAATTCCCTCAGCATTTGCTTGTCTGAAAAGGGTTTTATTTCTCCTTTGTTTATGAAGCTTAGTTTGGCCAGATATGAGATTCTGGGTTGGAAATTATTTTCTTTAAGAATGTTGAATATTGGCCACCAAACACTTCTGGCTTGCAGGGTTTCTGCTAAGAGGTCCATTGTTATTCTGATGGGCTTCCTTTGTATGTGACCTGGGCTTTCTCTCTGGCTGCTTTTAACATTTTTTCCTTCATTTTGACCTTGGAGAATCTGAAGATTATGTGTCTTGGGATTGATCTTCTCATGCAGTATCTTACTGGGATTCTCTGGATTTCCTGAATTTGAATGTTGGCCAGTCCTGCTAGGTTAGAGAAGTTCTCCTGGATGATATTCTGAAGTTTCTTTTCCAACATGATTCCATTCTCCCCATCTTTTCCAGGTACCACAAACAGTCATAGGTTTAGTCTTTTTATATAATCTCATAGTTCTCGGAGGTTTTGTTCATTCCTTTTCATTCTTTTTGCTCTAATACTGTCTGCCTGTCTTATTTCAGCAAGATAGTCTTCAATCTCTGGAATTCTTTCCTCTGCTTGGTCTATTCAGTTATTGATACTATGGTTGCATTGTGAAATTCTCATGTTGCATTTTTCAGCTACATCAGGTCATTTATGTTCCTCTCTAAACTGGTTACTCTGTTTAACAGCTCCTGTAATGCCTGTAATGTTTTATCATGGTTCTTAGCTTCTTTGTAATGGGTTAGAACATGCTCCTTTAGCTCAGTGAAGTTCATTATTACCCACCTTCTGAAACGTCTACTTCTGTCAGTTCATCCATCTCAGCCTCAGCCCAGTTCTGTGCCCTTGCTGGAGAGATGCTGTGATCATTTGGAGGAGAAGAGGCACTCTGGCTTTTTCAGTTTTCAGCCAGTTCTTTTGGTTGATTCTTTCTCATCTTCCTGAGTTTATCTACCTTTAATCTCTGAGGCTGCTGAGCTTTGGATGGGGTTTTTGTGGGGGTGGGGACACTTGTATTGATGCTATTGTTGCTGCTGTTTGTTTTTCTTTTAACAGTCAGGCCTCTCTTTTACAGGGCTGCTGTGGTTTGCGAAATAAATTTGGTAGAAAAGTAAACAAACATTTTTTAAAAACTTTGAGACAGAGTCTCGCTGTGTCACCTAGGCTGGAGTATAGTGGCGCAATCTCAGCTTGCTGCAAGCTCTGCCTCCCGGGTTCACGCCATTCTCCTGCCTTGGCTTGCCAAGTAGCTGGGACTACAGGTGCCCGCCACCATACCCAGCTAATTTTTTGTATTTTTAGTATAGATGCGGTTTCACCGTGTTAGCCAGGATGGTCTCGATCTTCTGACCTCACGATCCACCCGCCTCAGCCTCCTGAAGTGCTGGGATTACAGGCATGAGCCACCGCACCCGGCCAAAAAAACTTTATTTTTAAGTGCCTATTATGTGCCAGGCATTGGCCTAGACACATGACCAAGGGCATAGGATGAATATGAGAAGGAAGGTCCTGCCTCTGGGAGCTTACAGTCTAGCAGGGACTAAAGATTCACATAGCACTGGGCATTCCCTGGCATTCTACCTTAACAGTCACCTTAGAGTTTCTCAATGAGTTTTCTTTTTAAAATAAAATAAGTACCCTCCAAACTAAATCTTAAGAAATCCAGACAATCTAGATCCAAAAAAATCCCCTTTAAAACGAAATATATATCTATATTCAATGGATATTCCTTACTGGACTAAATATTCACTTGATGAAATTAAGGTACATACTAATATAGACAAGTAAACAATCAGACATAATCAAGCTCAGTTGAATGACATCTTTATTTCCAGGACATTTTTACATGTCCAGTGCTCTGCTACACATGGGGAGAAAGACATGTACCTGTTACGAAGAGGATGCAACACCTGCCTCAACAATAAGTTTCCTGTCTCCTAATAACAAATGCTTCTGGCTTTAGGTCAAGACAGATTATACTGGCCACTCAGGCAGCTCCACTTTGAAGAAATAACATTTCATCTTTCTCAGTTGCCTTAGGGTATTAACAACTTGGTGTTACCTGCTTCTCTTGCTCCTTTCTTACTGAACTTTAAAAATTTACAATCACACACATTTATCAGTCAGTGATCTGAAGTCTGGGCTCTGAAGTCCTGTGGGTTCAAGCCCTAACTGTGTGAATGCAGACAAGGTCATTTCCTTCAGAGGGTGCAGTTTCCCCCTCTGTAAAATGCGGCATCCTGGTGTGATTATGAGAAGATTTTTATTAAGGTATCAGAACTGTCCTAAATGAATCTGCCCTCTCACTTATCCTGTGTTAAGGAATTGAGGACCTGTAAGAAAAGAAAACCACAGGAGAAACAAAGAGCTATGATATTAATAACTCAGTAAGCTCCTCAATAGCCCTGACAAAGCCTGAGAGTGTTGGTGGGTGAACTGAACAATGAAATGTTTCAGGTCAAATAGTCTTCTATTATAGTAAGACCCTTCTTCAAATCAGATAGTTGAAGCCAAAGAGCCCAGAAATTACCTCTATTTTAGAAACTTAGGTTGCCACGCCACCTCAATAAATCATTCCTCTCAAATCCAAGAAATTTTAGTGTCTTGCAAATTACAGAATGTAAATACCCTAAGACAAAAATATGCAAATGGACGTTTTCCCCCTGACTCTGAAAGCACTTTAGAATATACTTCCTGGTAACTAAAAAAAGCTGTCTAGCAATCTAAGAAGAATAAAAGCCAAGACCATCCCTTTCGACTTCCAAACATCTTTTTAGGCCTCTAGTTTTTTATTAGAGATCAGTTTTTTTTTAAGTATATTAACTCAGCCAACAACTATTTCTTCAGCACTTACTTCATGCCAAGTACCATACCAGGCACAGTGCCCCCTTGTGAAATGCTTTTCTTCCTTTCTCATTCGTTTTTGGAACACTTCTTTCATAGAGGCAAATCCTTGCCTAATCTCACAAAGTCCTTCCAATCCGGATATAGTCTCACGATGAGACCACTAAGGAATGCTTTAACATGTTTTTCTCAAATTGGGATTCCTGTATCTACATCAACACTCAGCAATGGCCTAAGGATCGCCAAAGTCATGAATAAACATGGAATAATTTTCATAGATATTTTACAGAGATTAAACCATTTTTAAATTAACAAATATAAATATATCATGGAGTAGTGATATTCACACGAGATTTAAAACAGGAGATCTTAAAGAAATTTTGAGTTTGCATTGCCCATGGCGGGTACCTCTCAGACTTACTGAAGCATATATTCCAACTTTCCTATACCATAGAAAGTAAACTCTTTTGGTAAAAATGTTTGAACTGTACACCATATTAAAATATGTGTTAAAAGAAACTCTGCTTGACTGTTAAACTATACATTTAATAAATAATATACTTTAGCATGATGATTCTAGAGGACTTAATTTTCATAATCACTAACAGTTTTATCAAAGTATCAATTATAAAAATTATGGATTGAGAAATCAGCTTCCCTACAGTCTGTTTCTCTAGGAATAGCTGCCAGAATGGCAGAAGAAAATATCCAGTCAAAACCTTTTTAAATCACTGCAATTTATCATTGCTAAAAAGCAATCTAGGGAGAAATTTCACTTCTCTCTCTAAGAAAGAGCCACCCATGTTGACTATTCAATTAATAATCTTCCATCACTAATCCCTGATTTTGTAATCTAGAACTAGAGCAAATAAGCATCCTTTATCTTTATCCCATGATTGTCTCTATACATACAATAGTAAGGTCATATAATAGCACAATTAAAATTTAGAGTCTTTCCGATATTATTACTAAGCCCCTAATGTCTAAACATCTTATCAGGTCTGCTCCTAATACATTATGAAAAGAGTTATTTCTTCATTAACAAATAATGGCATTCTCATACAAATTAATCTAGTATGTAAAAATTTATGAGGCTAGCATAACTTTGATACAAAAGGTGGCATTTCTGGCAGAAGCAACTATAATTACAAATCATTCTTATTCAGAAATGTGGATACAAAAGTCCTAAAAAAGAAAGTGAGCAAGCCAAACCCAGCAATGGCCAGAGTGGGTTTATCCCAGGGACCCAAGCATGGTTAACATGAGAAAATCTCTAGTGTAAGTTGCCACAAGAAAATAATAAAAAGTGCACAATTATCTGAGTAGACACAGAAAATCATTCTGAAAGTTTGATACTAACTTATGAATCAAACTCTCATCAAATAGGAGTATGAACTGCCCCAGCCTGATTAAAAATATATAGGATAAAAAAACTATTGCAAACATTATTATTTATGACAAAAATCTTAGAAGCATTTACTTTACAATCAGGAAAAATACAAGAATGTTCTATCACTAAGAACGTTATAATGTTTTTTTGCCAGCTAACAATGAAAAAGGAAGTATGAAGTATAATTATTGAATAAGTAAGATAAAACTGCCAATATTCACCCGTAATAGAATTTCTTTCTTTTTTTTTTGAGTCAAAGTCTTGCTCCCGTCGCCCAGGCTGGAGTGCAGTCATGCAATCTCAGTTCACCGCAACCTCTGCCTCCTGGGATCAATCAAGCAATTCTCCTGCCCCAGCCTCCCGAGTAGCTGGGACTACAGGCATGCACCACTGCGCCCAGCTACTTTTTTTTTGTATTTTTAGTAGGGATAGGGTTTTGCCATGTTGGCCAGGCTGCTATTGAACTCCTGACCTCAGGTGATCTGCCCACCTCGGCCTCCCAAAACAGGTATGAGCCACCGCACCCGGCC
This sequence comes from Hylobates moloch, assembly GCF_009828535.3. NCBI lineage: Eukaryota > Metazoa > Chordata > Mammalia > Primates > Hylobatidae > Hylobates > Hylobates moloch. The sequence goes on from NW_026652280.1 coordinate 128,044,828, forward strand.
TAGAATTTTCTATGTAGAAAACCCATCTATAAATTATTAAAATTAAAAATAACTTGTCATTAAATATAGAACAGATACGCAAAAGTGAATTACTTTTCTCTAATTCTGGCCAAAAAAAAGGCCATAAAATGTTTTAAAATACAAAATTTATGATAAATACAAGCCAAAAAAATAAGATACTTAGTAATAAATTTAACAAAAAGTGTACACGGCCTTTTTGGGGGAAAAAAACGTTTAAAACTTTATTGAGAGATACTGAAGGAGTTTCAAATAGTGAAGTATCTAAAAAAAATCATCTATTTTAAATCTCTTGCTGGTTATCTTTCATCTCAGCTTAAATAACAGTTACCAGATAATGCTTCCCAAAACATTTATGTACAAAGCAGGGTGGTTGTTCTTTTTGTTTTTTGTCTTTGTTTTTTGCTATTTCCTATCTCAGTCCATTCATTTCCTTAGCATTCATTAGATCTCGCAATTATTTTATTTATTTGTCTTGTACTTTTCTGTTGGGATGTAAGGTCTACCATGAGGGGCTTGGGGTCTATCCATCTTTTCATTGTTATCCCCAGTGTTTACACTAGGTGGGAATCTGGTAAATATCTGTAGATTGAATGAGTGATTTTAAGAAAGTGAGAAGTTAGTAATTAATCCAGGCTTATTTCTCCTACTGGCTTTATGAGTATTATTTCTTTACATAGATGTGTATCTATGTAAAGATATATCACCAACATTTTTGAGCAAAATAATAAAATTTGAGGATGATAGTTATTCTTACTTAAAAATATCATCAGTTTTCCTTTTTAAATGGCTTATCTATTATTTCCTTTTATGGAAAAAAATCAACCATTCAATCTATTTATTCAAATGCTAAAAATTTCTCTTCATAATCAGAAAAGCTGGGAAATTATCATTTTGAAAAGTTCTTGAAAATAATATACCTAAATAAAAGGATTAAGATTGCCACTCCATCAGAAGACAATAGAAAATTCTGAAATTCATTTCTAATCTGACAGCTACCTCTTCTTAACAAGTATTAATTAAATTGCAGGTGAAAGATAAGAGGGCTCTTAACAATAAAATTGTATTATTTTCTGATTCGTGAGAGAGGTGAGATGTGTCTGAAGAAATTAGATGCTTGATTATACAATGCTGCTTAAGCATACACGTGATTACTAAGTAGTACCTTTTTTACATACTTTACAATACATACTTTTCTTAAAAAGTGGAAACCTCTCTCACTGAAACCACTGCAGATTTTGTTATCCAAATGTAACTTGTTCAGTAAAACACAATGCATTTTCTAAAAATGACAAATTGAGTCATAAAACACCCACAAATGCAGTTAATGCATCACCTTTCAAGCCAGCACCTTCAACACCATTAACATCCCTCAAATAATGATTATAATTTTTTGTGACATTGCAGGAAACAGAAAGCCAATTATTTAAAGGGCCACATTTTAGGACAGGTAGAGATCTCCTCAGAATCTTCTATACAACAAAAGCCACTAAATATACATCAGAATATCAAGGATTCATTTCTTTCTAGGTGCTTCCGTCAGTCATTAATATATTTCTATTAAAAAGAAATGGTATGTCTCCTTAAAAATAAAACAAAAAAATTCACAGTCCTTTACCTCTTTAGATATAACCCCTGTACTTTTCTGCAAAATATAACCTAAGCCTAGAAAAGCAATATGTTCAATTACCATTAGGCTTTCCGAAGTTAAAAATTATTTCAAAGCCAAAAATAAAAATTTATTTATTTCACAGAACTTCACAGGCCAAACAATTTTCTGTTATTAAATATTTTTATTTTACTCACTACTTAACTAAACAATATCTCATATATTATCTCATTTAGTTCTCAATATACCCTGTAAGGTAAATATTATTTTTCCCAGTTTACTTACAAGAAAAAATAAGGCTTATTGAAGTATAAAAGTGACTTATTTTGAAACTTCGATCTAGAACCTAGGTTCTCTATAGCTTGTGATGCAAACCTTAACACACTACAAAACTCCAAAATTGGGTAGATGAGGTTTAAGGCATATACAAGACAGCTCACAGTACTACATAAAGGAACTTCCATTTATATTTAACTGGTATGCATTGTCTTTAATGTCTACTTACATGCACAGTTTATAACACAAGTAAAACATGAGTATAGGCCGGGTGCAGTGGCTCACGCTTGTAATCCCAGCACTTTGGGAGGCCGAGGTGGGCGGATCACGAGGTCAGGAGATCGAGACCATGGTGAAACCCCGTCTCTACTAAAAATACAAAAAAAAAAAATTAGCCGGGCGTGATGGCGGGCGCCTGTAGTCCCAGCTACTCAGAGAGGCTGAGGCAGGAGAATGGCGTGAACCCGGGAGGCGGAGCTTTCAGTGAGACGAGATTGCGCCACTGCACTCCAGCCTGGGTGACAGAGCGAGACTCCATCTCAAACAAAACAAAACAAACAAAAAAAACACATGAGTATAGTACAGGTTAAGTATCCCTTATCCAAAATGCTTAGGATCAGAAGTGTTTCAGATTTTGGAATATCTGCACTACACCTACCGGTTCGGCATTCCTAATCTGAAAATCCAAAACCCAAAATGCTCCAAAGAGCATTCCTGTGAGCGTCATGTCAGTACTCAAAAAGTACCAGATTTTGGAGCATTTTGGGTTTCAGAGAAATGCGTTGGGAATACTCAACTTGAGGTGCAAGTAAATAATCTGTAAATTAAAAATGAACATCTATTGGGAGGTGTGCTTAAAAAATATTTATTTGATGGAGTATGTGATCAAAAGAGTCTGGTGACTACCATATTATTTTTGCTCTAGTATGGTGTACACTATAGTTTTAATCAGGTGAATTCCCCTGATGTTTCTTTCAGACATTCATCTGTTTTCTGTCTGAATCTCTACCAAAGCTAAAACTTCCATGAGAAATGATCTCCCTTCTTTGATTCGATCAACCAAACTACCATATATAAAAAACAGCTCCTAATGCTGCAACATACTGTAAAACAAATCCAGCCAAATAGAACATTCTGTGATGATAGAAATATTCCATTCTGGACCATCCAAAATGGTACCAATAGCCACATGTGACTACTGAAATTCAGCTAGTGTGACTGAGAAACTGAATTTTTAGTTGTCTTTAATTTTAATTAATTCAAATGTAAGAGTAAATAGCACATGTGGCTAGTGGGTACCATAATGTATAGCATGGCTCTAGAAAGTTGTGATCATGTAACTAGAATAGTGTCATATGTATAGCTCAGGTACAAAAATTAGGGGTTCACTCAAAAAAGTATCCTTTAATAAGGATAAAATTGCTTTCATGTGTTTTCCTAGAAATACTCTAATATTACTGAATATTTTCTCAATCACTTCATTTTGAAAAATGAGGTAATATTTTATAAGAAATATTAGCCTGAGGCAAATTCAATTAATGGTAGTTTTGGATATACATAGTAGTCTACTAACAGAGTTATTTTTGAAAGAAAGGAGACAAAGATTAACAACAGAGTTATTTCTAGGAAATCTCTCATGATTCAGGTATTTGATTATTATTATAAATATTTTATAGTTTACTTTTAAAAGCTCTGTAAATAGACAAGCAAGAGGAACAAAGAGTGGGGGCAGACAAGTCCTGCCATTTATCAAACATATTACAAAACCTCCATTATTGACACAGTATGGTCTTGGAGCATTAACAGACCAAGCGAACATATAGAAAGTCTTAACATCATTGCATATGAAAACAAATTAAGTATATTTCAAAGGCAGCATCAAATCACTAGGGAAAACATGATTATTCAACAGATAACTTCAGTACAACTGGGACAGTTATTAAACTATATACAGTTGAATAATATATATAATATACATAGTTGAAATATATGCCGGGCACGGTGGCTCACGCCTGTAATCCCAGCACTTTGGGAGGCCGAGGCAGGTGGATCATGAGGTCAGGAGATCGAGACCATCCTGGCTAACATGGTGAAACCCCGTCTCTACTAAAAATACAAAAAATTAGCCGGGCGAGGTGGCGGGCACCTGTAGTCCCAGCTACGCAGGAGGCTGAGGCAGGAGAATGGCGTGAACCCTGGGGGGTGGAGTGTGCAGTGAGCCAAGATCGCGCCACCGCACTCCAGCCTGGGTGAAAGAGCGAGACTCCTTCTCAAAAAAAAAAAAAAGAAAAAAGAAAAAAGAAATATATATATAATATATAGTTGATATATTCCATTGAAAATATACATTATATATATAGTTGACTCAAAAACCTCCTACTTATAAGAATCAATTTCAAATGACTCAAATATTCTACTGCAAAAAAGGAAACTCAAAAATTAACGGAAGAAACCACAAGACACTTTTTTCTGTCACCTGAAGTAGAACACTTTCTAACTCATCCTTAAATGTAAAATCTTTAAGAAAAAGATAGATAAACCTGACTTTATAAAAACTAGAAACTTCTGCTAGTAAAAATCAGTACAAAAAATTACAATATAAATGAAAAATAAAGACTAATTTCCCGAATAAGAAGTTCCTATAAATCAGAAAGACAGAGATCAATAGAGAAAATATAATGAACAAAAACCAGACACTGACAGATAAAAGCAATACAAATTTCACTTAAATATATAAAGCAATGCTTAACCCTACTCATCAGATGAGAAATGCAAATTTTTTATTATTATTATTATACTTTAAGTTTTAGGGTACATGTGCACAATGTGCAGGTTTGTTACATATGTATACATGTGCCATGTTGGTGTGTTGCACCCATTAACTCGTCATTTAGCATTAGGTATATCTCCTAATGCTATCCCTCCCCCCTCCCCCCACCCCACAACAGTCCCCGGAGTGTGATGTTCCCCTTCCTGTGTCCATGTGTTCTCATTGTTCAGTTCCCACCTATGAGTGAGAACATGCGGTGTTTGGTTTTTTGTCCTTGCAATAGTTTACTGAGAATGATGATTTCCAGTTTCATCCATGTCCCTACAAAGGACATGAACTCATCATTTTTTATGACTGCCTAGTATTCCATGGTGTATGTGTGCCACATTTTCTTAATCCAGTCTATCATTGTCGGACCTTTGGGTTGGTTCCAAGTCTTTGCTCTTGTGAATAGCGCCACAATAAACATATGTGTGCATGTGTCTTTATAGAAGCATGATTTATAGTCCTTTGGGTATATACCCAGTAATGGGATGGCTGGGTCAAGTGGTATTTCTAGTTCTAGATCCCTGAGGAATCACCACACTGACTTCCACAATGGTTGAACTAGTTTACAGTCCCACCAACAGTGTAAAAGTGTTCCTATTTCTCCACATCCTCTCCAGCACCTGTTGTTTCCTGACTTCTTAATGATTGCCATTCTAACTGGTGTGAGATGGTATCTCATTGTGGTTTTGATTTGCATTTCTCTGATGGCCAGTGATGATGAGCATTTTTTCATGTGTTTTTTTGGCTGCATAAATGTCTTCTTTTGAGAAGTGTCTGTTCATGTCCTTCGCCCACTTTTTGATGGGGTTGTTTTTTTCTTGTAAATTTGTTTGAGTTCATTGTAGATTCTGGATATTAGCCCTTTGTCAGATGAGTAGGTTGCAAAAATTTTCTCCCATTTTGTAGGTTGCCTGTTCACTCTGATGGTAGTTTCTTTTGCTGTGCAGAAGCTCTTTAGTTTAATTAGATCCCATTTGTCAATTTTGGCTTTTGTTGCCATTGCTTTTGGTGTTTTAGACATGAAGTCCTTGCCCACGCCTATGTCCTGAATGGTAATGCCTAGGTTTTCTTCTAGGGTTTTTATGGTTTCAGGTCTAACATGTAAGTCTTTAATCCATCTTGAATTAATTTTTGTATAAGGTATAAGGAAGAGATCCAGTTTCAGCTTTCTACATATGGCTAACCAGTTTTCCCAGCACCATTTATTAAATAGGGAATCCTTTCCCCATTGCTTGTTTTTGTCAGGTTTGTCAAAGATCAGATAGTTGTAGATATGTGGCGTTATTTCTGAGGACTCTGTTCTGTTCCATTGATCTATATCTCTGTTTTGGTACCAGTACCATGCTGTTTTGGTTACTGTAGCCTTGTAGTATAGTTTGAAGTCAGGTAGCGTGATGCCTCCAGCTTTGTTCTTTTGGCTTAGGATTGACTTGGTGATGCGGACTCTTTTTTGGTTCCACATGAACTTTAAAGTAGTTTTTTCCAATTCTGTGAACGAAGTCATTGGTAGCTTGATGGGGATGGCATTGAATCTATAAATTACCTTGGGCAGTATGGCCATTTTCACGATATTGATTCTTCCAACCCATGAGCATGGAATGTTCTTCCATTTGTTTGTATCCTCTTTTATTTCATTGAGCAGTGGTTTGTAGTTCTCCTTGAAGAGGTCCTTCATGTCCCTTGTAAGTTGCATTCCTAGGTATTTTATTCTCTTTGAAGCAATTGTGAATGGGAGTTCACTCATGATTTGGCTCTCTGTTTGTCTGTTATTGGTGTACAAGAATGCCTGTGATTTTTGTACATTGATTTTGTATCCTGAGACTTTGCTGAAGTTGCTTATCAGCTTAAGGAGATCTGGGGCTGAGACAATGGGGTTTTCTAGACATACAATCATGTCATCTGCAAACAGGGACAATTTGACTTCCTCTTCTCCTAATTGAATACCCTTTATTTCCTTCTCCTGCCTGATTGTCCTGGCCAGAACTTCCAACACTATGTTGAATAGGAGTGGTGAGAGAGGGCATCCCTGTCTTGTGCCAGTTTTCAAAGGGAATGCTTCCAGTTTTTGCCCATTCAGTATGATATTGGCTGTGGGTTTGTCATAGATAGCTCTTATTATATTTTGAGATACGTCCCATCAATACCTAATTTATTGAGAGTTTTTAGCATGAAGGTTGCTGAATTTTGTCAAAGGCCTTTTCTGCATCTATTGAGATAATTATGTGGTTTTTGTCTTTGGTTCTGTTTATATGCTGGATTATATTTATTGATTTGCGTATGTTGAACCAGCCTTGCATCCCAGGGATGAAGCCCATTTGATCATGGTGGATAAGCTTTTTGATGTGCTGCTGGATTCGGTTTGCCAGTATTTTTTATTGAGGATTTTTGCATCAATGTTCATCAAGGATACTGGTCTGAAATTCCCTTTTTTGGTTGTGTCTCTGCCTGGCTTTGGTATCAGGATGATGCTGGCCTCATAAAAGGAGTTAGGGAGGATTCCCTCTTTTTCTATTGATTGGAATAGTTGAAATGCAAAATTAAGCCTACAAGGGGATATCATTTTTCACTTTTGAGGTGGCAACAATTCTACGGTTTGATATCTCCCCTTAACAAGACTGGGGGTGGAAGGTACAGGAATAAGCCAGCTGGTGAGAATGTAAAGTAGCTTTTCTGTGGACAGCAGCTGGGTGGTAACAAGAACAGCAGCGGCAGAAGAGCTAATTCTTTTATCCCTTCCTATGGGCCAGGCAATATTCTAACCATCCTACATGGGTTAATACATTTAGCACTATGAGCTAGGTACTATTATTATCCCTAATCCACAAAGTAAGAAACTGAGGCATGGAGAAGTTAGCTAATTTGCTCAAGATCACTCATCTAGTAAAGGGTTATCTAAACTAAGTATCCTCCGATTTAGCAATTTCACTTCTAAGTATTCTAAAGATCTACTGGTATACGTACAAATAACATGTACAAAATTCTTCAGCAAAGCATTATTTACAGTCACAAAATATCAGAAATAAATATTTACCAGCAGGGGTCAGGTTAAATAAATTCTGCAAAGCCATACAACGGGATATCATGTAGCTGTAAAACACCAATAAATGGAATGATCTCCAAGATATCTTATTACATTAAAAAAGCAAAGTGCAGAAACCTTTAGAGTGTATTAACACATGCATTAAAAAGTCAGAATGTATAATGGTATTTATTGTATATCCTTAAAGAAAGTGGAAGGCTACAGAAGTAACTAACAATAGGACGTGCTTATATTAATAACATGGGTAGTGGGACTTGGGATAATAGGATATTGGGATGAGCACACTTTTCACTGGGTGTGTTTTCTAAATTTATGAATTTTGAGCCATGTGAATATGTTATCTTTTCAAATAAATAATAATTTGGGGTTATTTTATAAGCAATGCACTAATTAGTTATGTTAGAGATGAAGACTATATATCTTATGGGATGAATGAAATGTTGAACTACCTAATGTTATATAAATAAGTAGTGGTGGTTGGGAAGTAATATTTGTAGGGACACATCACATTTGGATTCAGAAAATAAGGCATAAAAATGGAGACTCTGAGTTCCTTTTTCCTGATGTGTGTATATATTTCCTCTTCCAATAAAAGTGTCAGATGATAAAAGAAGTATTGAAAATGCATGTGAAAGTGGAAAAGGTGTTATTTCTATATTAATGTATTATTTAATATATACTAAAAATCACACATTCATGTGGGATCTTGACTCAAAGTTAATCTAAATATTGTATCTAAAAATTTGACATTGGACAAAAACTATGTTTTTTGGTGAGGGACCTTCTTCAGGAAGTGTGTTAGGGAAGCCTTACATTTGCACTTCTATGTGCAATAAGTAATTAGCACATCTGGCACTTCTCTCACCATCTGATCTATGTGCATGCCCCTTTCATTTCCTCATTTATGGAGTGCCCATTATATGTCTTGCATTTTCCTGGTACAAGGGTCTGCAACAGCTCTTTAAATGCATTAAGGTTTATTTTGAATGCAATTCACGGATATCTGTCTTTTTTCTTACTAAGTTTACATTAAAAGCTTCTAAATAAGAAGGTCTCAGAAGCAACAGAATCTGCCTCCTGGTAAGGACACTATCTTTGTAATTTTGTGTATTTTGAAAATGCCTCTCACCCTCTCCCTACCCACACTGCTTATGAGAACCACTGACATACATTAAGGAAAGAAACTGTACCTCCTTAACTCATTTCATACCCTCTTTGTGACTGAGAGATAAACAAGGCAGGTCAATTTAACCTAAAATAAACACTATTAAGACGGCCAGTTCACTGTAATAAAATATTTCAAGTCACCAATGATGTTCTGGCAAAGAGAATTTATCACATGTGAACTCTGATTGGTATTAATTATTTGAAGCATGTTGGTAAGTATTTTCTGAGGATTGTTCTGGGATTAGATATAGCGGTTTCTGCAATGGGTAAAGCAGTAGTAGGCTATTTACAAGTATTGTCTTGGAATATAGTTTTCAAGTCCTGGAATATAGTTAATAGCACAATTTCTGAAGTTCTGCTTCAAAAATTCCTGCATGTGCAATGTTGTTGAAGTAATTCTATTTCTCTTTTCCTCAACTGTGACATTTATAAAACATACAAAACTTATAAAATGAGGAAAATAATAGTACCTACACCCCATTGTATTGTGTGAGACTTAATACACATAGAACATTTAGGACTCTGCCTGGCACATCGTGTGTGCTTAAGAAATGTTAGCTATTACTATTATTATCATCAATTAGTTTTAGTATGACTTGTTCATCTAGTTAACACATAATTCTATATAATAATTCCTTGAAAGAAAAAAAGACTTTCAACTCTCTGAGATAATTATAACTCTATGTATTTCAAAGCATTTCCTAGTGGCAATTTACAATTTATTATGAAATCCAAGTATATTTTTTTAAAGAAGATAAAAGAAGAAAATACCAAACTTTTATTCCTTTTTGCTTTTAGTAGTAGATAATTGTTACTTGCCTTAAAATTTTCTCATCTTCCTATGTATTTCAAAGCATTTCCAAGTTGCAATTTATAATTTATTATGAAATCTAAGTATATTTTTTAAAGAAGATAAAAGAAGAAAACACCAAACTTTTATTCCTTTTTGCTTTGATTTTAGTAGCAGATAATTGTTACTTGCCTTAAAATTTTCTCATCTCCATGGACTTCAGACCCACCCATTGGGAAAAAAAAATTGTAGTTATGATACATCAGGGAGTACAGAGTTAGGTTACAACTCTGGCTCTTCTATTTAACTAGCTGTATAACTGTGAGCAAATCACTTAACTTTCTTATCAAAATCTCCACTACTAGCTTCTTTTTTTATGCCATCATCACCCCCTACTCATGGTATTGGATTCAACACAGCTTTCTGTTTTCCCATGCAGGAAACATAGTGAGCATTTGAGAGCAACTATAAACTCTTCCTTTCTCTTTTCCCTTCATGAACAACTCAGCTCTAAAGGTTAATCACTGCAGGTAGAACAAGACTAATGTCCACACTGGTGGAGAAAAGGAGGCAAAGTCACGGTGGTCTAGCACAGACTGTCAAAGCAGCGAGATGAGGAGGTAGTTCCTGCAAACAGTGGCCTAGAGTAGGGAGTAACTGCCCAAGTAGGATGAAGAGGGCACCATATGGGGATAGGAGGCAAACCTAGCACGGGGAAACAGAAGTGTGGTAAAGAGGTATGGCCCTTGCAGGGTGTGAAAGCCCAAGTGGAGTGGAAAGTGCCACCAACTTAGGAAAGATGACTTGAGCTATACAGGATTGGTTATATACAGGGGGATTAATCAAATAAGTAGATAGAAAAAAGATGACAGCCTGTCTCTCGCTGTAAGAAAGGGAACTACAAATACGGAAAATAAAAGATATCAAGAATGAATCCTTATAACTAGATTAAAATTGGAGGCATTGGTGTAAATTCATTGTTTTAATATATATGTAAATACACAAATAAATCATAGATCTAAATACGTGTGTGTGTGTGTGTGTGTGTGTGTGTGTGAATATGATTAAACAGATATACTCCCTAGCTCTGCTCATACGGAAGGTCTTAGATAGTGATACCTCAATAGCAGTGAACACATCTAATGCCAAGATATTGTATTCTAAATATAACTTTTTCTACCAAAAGGAACCAGGGCTCATTAGAGAAATAAGTGATTCCAGGGCTGAGCCAGGTAAAGCATACGAGAGTCAGAATGTTTTGTCGTATCAGAAGCAAAAAGGTGATCAAAATGATGTGAACATATCAAAAGGGCATAGAAGCCAGCTTGAAGATGGTCCCACTCATCAAATTTGGGTAACTCGTGCATCAAAACAAGTAATGATAATAAAACTCATGTCCTAAAATAAAAACAAATTCATATATGAATAAATTGAAAGTTAAAGTACGATAAGGCACGGGATCATCAGTCTCAAAGACGCTCCCCACAAAACACTTATTAATTACATTGGAAAAAGGATGATTTTTATAGTGGAGAAGCTGGACGGATATTGCCTTAATCAGTGATCAAAGGGCACAGAATCATTAATGGGACAAATAAACATCATGTACTACCTAAAAGGAATCAATGAAAGGATCACAGTAACACTTAAGTGACACTCCTGTCAAAGACTGATAATATAAATCTAAGCTTAAGGAAATATGAAACAAGTTAAAATAGGAGGCATTCTACAAAATAATCTTCAAATGTAGAATGGCCATGAAAGTCAAGGGAAGATGAAAGACTGTTCCAGACTGAAGGAGACATCTAACTAAATACTGTCAAAAAAAATTAGAGAACTGGTGAAACTTGAATGGGTCTGAGCATTTGATAATATAAATATATCAATAATTTATTGATATTGATGGTTGTACTACAGTTATATAGGAAAATATTCTTGTTTGTAAGAAACACACTATTCAAAGTTCAAAGGTTATTAGATTTACAACTTATTCTCCAATGATTCAAAGGAAATGTAGGCCTTTGAAGTGTACTTACAACTTTTCTGTAAGTTTGTCACTTTGAAATGAATTTAAAAACACGTAACACATCAAATCACAACTCTTCCCTACTTGAAACCCTTCAGGGGCTCTCCCCTGCAAACAGAAGAAAACTCAAGGCCTACATGTTCTTCGTCTGCTCGCTTTCAGTCCTCATGCCATAGTGCTGCACCTCTGTCCTTCATATTCTAGCTACTTGCAACCTAACAAAGCTCCTGGAACATGTGACTTCATTCCCATTTCAGAGGATCATGGCTTTTCCTCCTTCTTCTAACACTGGTGCTCCAGAATTTGGATCAATGGCCCCTTATGATGATTCAGCTCTCTTCTCAAGGTCATCTCCTCAGAAAGGCCTTCTCTGATCACTCTAGATACTTCCCCTCCTGGTATTCTTTATCGTATTACCTTGTTTTATTCTCTTTATAGCACTAATCACGGTCTAAAATTATCATATTCATTTAATTTTTTTTACTTATTTTCAGCCTTCTTCCACTAGAGAATAAGCTCCTAGGGAGACAGGCTTTTTCAATCTTCTTAAGGAGCTAAGAACTATTTGCTGACTGACTCTCTAGGACTCAATTTTCCCATCCACAAAAATGGGAACAAATTACTACCTATCTCACAGGATTAGACATTGGCTGATATATGTGAATGCTTAGCATAGTGCCTGGCACACAACATATACTAAACAGATGTTAAATATGCTTATAAAACGAAAGCACTAGTTTGGGTCTAGAAATTCTCTGAAAGTGGAATGGCCATGTGATTGGGGCATTGACATCACCCTAAATTGACTATTGACTAAGATTCACCAGAGAGAAAAGGCTTACTCTCCAAAGTCTACTAATTATACAACTATACATCATTTTATCGTACTGCGCTTTTCCGTGCTTTGCAGGTATTCCATTTTTTCTCTAACAAATTGAAGCTTTGTGACAACCCTGCACTGAGTAAGCCTACCAGCATCATTTTTCCAACAACATGTGCTTACTTCACGTGTCTGTGTCACATTTTGGTAATTCTTACAATACTTCAAACTTTTTCATTATTATCATATCTGTGATGGTGATCTGTGATAAGCAGTCTTTGATGTTACCACTGTAATTTGGAAGGGGGGGAATTGTGTCCATATAAAGTAGTGAATCTAATCCATAAATGTGTATGTTCTGACTGTATCACTGACCATTCTCCTGTCTCTGTTCCTCTCCTTCGTATTCCCTGAGAGACAATAATATTGAAATATGACCAATTAATAACCCTACAATGGCTTTTATGTGTTCAAGTGAAAGAAAGAATTGAGCATCTCTTACTTTAAATCAAAAGCTACAAATGATTAAAGTTAGTGAGGAAGGCATTTCAAAAGCTGAGATTGGATGCAAGCTAGGCCTCTTGCACAGAACAGTTAGACAAGTTCTGAATGCAAAGAAAAAGTTCTTGGAAGAAATTAAAAATGCTATTCCAATAAACACATGAATTAAAAGAAAGCAAAAAAAAAAAAAAAAAAAAGCCTTATTGCTGATGTGGAGAAAGTTTTAGTGGTCTAAATAGAAGATCAAACCAGCCATAACATTCCCTTAAGCCAAAGCTTAATCCAGAGCAATGCCCTAACTCTTCAATTTTATGAAGGCTGGGAGAAGTGAGGAAGTTGGAGAGGAAATGTTTGAAGCTAGCAGAGGTTGTTCACTAGGTTTAAGGAAAGAAGCTGTCTCCGTAACATAAAAATGCAAGATGAAGCAACAAATGCTGATGTAGAAGTTATAACAAGTTATCCAGAAGATCGAACTACGATCATTGATAAGGATGGCTACACTACAAACAACAGATTTTCAATGTAGACAAGTTTTTTTTTTTTTTTTTTTTTTTTTCTCCTGAGACAGAGTTTCACTCTTGTTGCCCAGGCTGCAGTGCAATGGCATGATCTCAGCTCACTGCAACCTCTGCCTCCTAGGTTTAAGCAATACTCCTGCCTTAGCCTCCTGGGTAGCTGGCATTACAGGCATGTGCCACTATATCTGGCTAATTTTGTATTTTTTGTAGAGACAGGGTTTCTCCACGTTGGTCGGGCTCATCTTGAACTCCCAACCTCAGGTGATGTGCCCGCCTCAGCCTCCCAAAGTGCTGGGATTACAGGTGTGAGCCACTGTGCCCAGCTGACAAAAGTTCTATATTGGAAAAAGATGCTATCTAAGACTTTCATAGCTAGAGAGGAAAAGTCAATGCCTAGCTTCAAAGGATAGCCTGACTCTCTTGTTAGGAGCTAATGTAGTTGGTGATTTTAAGTTGAAGCCAATGCCCGTTTACCATTCTGATAATCCTAGTGCCCTTAAGAATTACTCTAAATCTACTCTGCCTGTGCTCCATACCTGAAATAACAAAGCCTGGATGACAGTGTTATCTGTTTATAGTATGGTTTACTGATTATTTTAAGTCCACTCTTGAGATCTACTGCTCAGGAAAAAAAGATTCCTTTCAAAATATTGCTGTTTATTGACAATGTACTTGGTCACTGAAGAACTCTGACAGAAATGTACAAGGGGATTAATATTGCTTTCATGCCAGCTAATGTAACTTCCATAGTCCATGAGTCAATGAGTCATTTAGACTTTTGAGTCTTATTATTTAAGAAACACATTTTGTAAGGCTGTAGCTGCCATAGATAGTGAGTCCCTTGATGGAACTGAGTAAATGAAAATCTTCTGGAAAAAATACACCATTCTAGGTTCCATGAAAAATATATGGGATCCATGGGAACAGATCAAAATGTTAACATTTTTAGGAATTTGGAAGAAGCTGATTCTAGCTCTTATAGATGACTTTGAGCAAAGGGTTCAAGACTTCAGTGGAGGAAGTAACTGCAGGTGTGTCAGAAATAGTAGAGAACTATAATTAGAAGTAGAGCCTCAAGAGATGACTGAATTGCTACAATCTCATGACAGAATTTGAACAGATGAGAAGTTGCTTCCTTATGGATGAGCAAAGAAAGTGATTTCTTGCGGCGGGATCTACTCCTGGTGAAGATGCTGTGAGTATTCTTAAAATGACAATAAAGAACTCAGAATATTATGAAAACTTAGTTGATACAGCAGTGGCAAGTTTTGCAAGGATTGGCTCCAATTTCAAAAGCAGTTCTGTGTGTAAAATGCTATCCAACAACACTGCATGCTACGGGAATTCACTGGTGAAAGGAAAATCAATCTCTGCAGCAAACTTCCTTGTTCTCATATTTTAAGAAATTGCCATAGCTACCCCAATCTTCATCAACCACCACGTGATCAGTCAGCAGCCATCAACATAAAGGAAAGACACTCTACCAGCAAAAAGATTACAGATCTCTGAAGGCTCATATGATCATTAGCATTTTTAACAATGACATCTTTTTTAACTAAATTATGTACATTTTTTACACATAATGCTATTGCATATCTAATAGACTACAGTATAGTGCAAACATAACTTTTATATCCACTAGGAAACCAAAAATTTCTTGTGACTTGCTTTATTGTGGCAGTCTGAAACTGAACACAGTATCTCCAAGGTGTGCCTGTAACAAATCAAAATGCATTTAATTTATTGATATCCAAATGTGCTAGAGGAAAACTACTGGTTCTCTATTTGGTGGGAATACAATTTTTGATTTTTAGTACTAAACTATTTATACTTTAGGCCAGTCCTGTAATCTCAGCACTTTGGGAGGTCAAGGTAGGCGATCACTTGAGGTCAGTTCGAGATCCAGCCCGGCCAACATGGTGAAACCCTGTCTCTACTAAAAATACAAAAATTAGCTGGGTGTGGTGGGGTGTACCTGTGATCCCCACTACTTGGGAGGCGGAGGCAGGAGAATCACTTGAACCCAGGAGACAGAGGTTGCAGGGAGCCAAGATCGCACCACTGCCCTCCAGCCTGGGTGACAGAGCTAGATTCTGTCTCAAAATAATAACTATTTATACTTTAAATAATGTTTTATAACACCATGATGAATTATCTAACATTTTACATATGCATACTATAACTTATCAAAATTTTTACTAACACAAGTCCTAGATTTATAAACGTTAATTCATCTTCAAAAAAATTCTTTAAGCGTAATTTCTGCATATTAATGGATAAAGAATAGTTAATGTCTGATTAAGGTCACAAGTTAAATAAAAGTGAATCAAAGCCTTCTCCTGGCTTCTAATTCCCAGTGTGTTACTGCTCTAAGCATTATGAAATATTTATTAAGTGCCCAGGCAGGGCCAGGAGTGAAAGAGATATGTAAGACAGATCCTTAGGACATATTTCTTATTAACAAAAAGTCTAAATTAAAAAGAAATTGAATCTGGTTTGAGTTTCTATATAGGAAAGCTATTTAAACTTTCTATCTATGGCAGGCAAACCCCATAAAACACACCACAAATCCAGAGGACACCATAAGTAGAATTTCTTAAAACCCTGAGAAGAAATGACTGGAATTTTAAACTACCCCTTTTACTTGTCCATCTGTTACTTTTTCGGTTGCAGTTAAGGCAACAGAAAAAAAAAAAAATCTTCCTAGAGAAAGACACAGAGCTTAGTCTTTCTTTAGAAATTATCTGCAACATTGTTACACTGCCTCTCTTTTTCCACAGTCTTTGTCTTCTTCCTTCTTCTCCCCTTTCACCCTCACCCACCACAAACATACACAGGCCTTATTCATCAAGACTGTACATTTATATGTTCTGCTTTCAAATTAGCAAACCTTAATATGCAGTTACTTCCCTAAGCAAATTTCATTGGTAAAATTTTGAAAATAGTACAGTATTTTTCACCTCACCCTCTAATATCTCTTGACAAGTTTTCTGGGTGATGGTTACATGACTCATTTCGTGTTCAGGTTTGTGTTCATAACAGACATGCTGCTGTTGACGAATTTCAAAAGAAATGACTAAAAACACACTTGGGCAGGGTGGGTCACAATATGTTGTAAGAAATGTGTGGTCTTTAAAATGATTTGGAATACTTTACCTCTAGTTCTTATTAATTTGTTTCTAATTTATTCCCTATTAGATTCCATATTCCATATAAGAGAGCTTCCACAATTGTACTCTACAAGTTTAAAGACAGAAAGTAAAGACATTAGTGCAATGAGAACATGAGAGTAAGGAAAAAAACAAGGTAAAGCCAAGGGTGAGTTTGACACACAAAAGACACACTTGCCAGACAGAAGTGGATCAGAATTGGGGCTCTCAATAGTCTAGTAACTACTGTAAAAAGTGAGATAAATGGGATAAGATCAGGTATAAAACCCAAGATGTGTATAAGCTGAAAATACACTAGCTACTCAGGAGAAATGAAACCATATTGCTGGTGCTGAGATGTAAATGAAAGCTTTTTCATGAGGTCTCAAAAAGAAAAATATAAAATAGTGCTGTTGATGTTTATCATAAATAGATTTATGGTTCTCCTTAAAATGTCCTTCTGATGCATCAATGGTACAACATCGAGTGAGTTAAAATAATTCCACAGGAGTCCAAAGCACAACCTCTGAATAGTCTTCATAAATTCAGATACAATTTAAAGTATCTATGCAACTGCCTAGAGCGACCAGGTAGGGCAAATGGGAGTAGTCACTACACAGCTAAAGCTAATTGCTGCCTCGCTTTTTCTTTTTTCTTATTTTAACACTGTGGAGGTCTCACAAGCAGGACTGCAGTTAACACTTTCCAAACTTTGATCTAGAAGAACGAAACTAATATATACTTCAAAGAAAGTTCCTTTAATATTGTTTATAGAAATATTTACAATCTAAATCTGGTTAGGCACTGGGCTAAGGTTTCAATATGCTCATTTAACAACACTCTACGGAAGGTATTACCCACATCTCTCACAGTTGAGTAAACTAAAGTATGGAGAATGTTAAGTAACTTGGCCCAGAACTACAAAGGCAGGAAGTGGCCTCTGCCACAAAATGCTGTGCTTTAAATTACACACAACTCTGCAACTGGGATTAAGACCTTATATTAAAAACTTTACAGAGACTGCTCTGTTGGGAAGTGCCAGGGGCACAAAAATAAATGACAGAGAGAAAAATCCAATATGGTAAAATTCCAACTAGAGATCTCAGGCTCAACAGACTCCTATTCATAAGGTAGATATGATGATTTTTGCAAATTAATCAAATATTCATTATTATCCTTTACAAGTTTATATAAATAGGAGAACACAGTTTTGCTTTTGTACCTACCACTCAAGCCAATGAAGCCTTGAATGAGACAGGGCTGCCCGAGAAGACATAGAGGGAGAGGAACTCTAGGCACTCCCTGGTACTTTCTTCTGGGAGGAGCTGGCTGCTGAGGGCCTTCTTGATTACGGCATCACTCATGCACCATTCCAAATTCCCGGCCAGCTGTGTGTGTGCAAACCCACTACCCTGCTGCACTGTCTGTGGCCAGCATTTATTAGTGTTTTACCCAGAATCCATCCTCTACTCTCCACGTTACGTTCTGCAAAGGCCCCAGTTTTTTCAGGTATCTGTAACAGGGTGTGTATTGTAGCTTTTAAGTAAATTCTGATGGCCACATTCCCACTCCATGTGACTGGTTTGATCCTGACTTTTCACAATTCTGATCAATACATTTTGAGGAAATGTCAGCCAGGTGCCTTTTAGGATAAACTGATGAAAGGAAATATGCAAGAAAAAAAGCCTCTTCTCATCCCACTGGACACTGTCATGTTCTTTACTGCTGTGTGTGTGTGTATATGTATACATGCGTGGATGCATGTGTATCTGTGCGTGACAGACAGACACATAGCTGTAAACAGACAAAAAGAAGCAGAGTAGAAAATAGATTATATTAGGAAATGAGGCATATAGAAAGGAATAATTTGTAAAAAGTTCAGGAGAGAAGTGAGCCAGAAAATACTTAAGAAAAGGAAGAAGCAACCTTCACCCCGATCACAAGCAAGGCTCACTATGTCAAAATTATTTCTTTAAAGCTTCCTAGAATTAGAGAGAAGGCAATCTTGCTCTGTGCACCATTTATACACTACCAAGATCATCTGAAAATTAATAACCTCTATTTAAGGATGAGAGTAAAACACCAGCCAAAAATAGCATGTCATACTGAATAAGGACCAGCTTGAATAATCTGGTATCTGTTTGTATCTACTGAATGTGGCTGTGCAAAATTCCAGACTATGATGATCTTATGAAAATGCATTTCTTTGCTCACATAAATATACTGCTAAACAGCTATGGCATTATATCTAGATCCAACTTTCCAATTCTATGCACATATTGCTAAATGTCAAATGTATTCATATTCATTTATATTTGAATGCTGCTTTGAGTGGAAAACTATAAATCATCCATTCAGAAATAAAAATAAAATAGATATGCAGTATTATTTAGCACCACAGATGAACCTTATTTATTTTACAGTTAAGCAGTGAAGTGAATAAGCATTTTCAAACAGAAGCTCTGACTCTGAAAACTTACAACAAAATGGCAAAACCCACAAGTTTCTCCAAATATCTGAGTTTCCTCATAATCTCAGTTATCATTATACCTTTATCATCCCAGTCAAAAATGATGACTTTCATAGGATGGTATTTATTACACTGAGTATCTTCTTTACTGGTGCACATAATGCAACTCAATTACTCTTGAAATATTTTAATTATCATATATCAAATTGTTTTTTGAAATGCCTCATAAATGGAGAAATGGTTTAAAAAGTTGGATGACCCTAATCAGATCTGTTTAGTTAACCTTACTGGTGCAATGATCTATCACCAGACAAAGCTACATCAAATTCTTCTCCCTTCTCCTCATCAGCCAAAACTTCTGATTCTTCCATTATCACTAATCTCTTAATGTTGAAATATGCCAAGGCTCTAATCAGATTTCTTTCTTCTCTCTTTTCTCATACTTCAATGATCTTGACAAATCTTATAGCTTTAAATACCATCTATTTGCTAATAATTTCCAAATATATATCTTCAGCTGAACCTATGAATTTTTACGTGTAACTCCCTACTCAATAGCTCCATTGGGTGACTAACAGGCAAATCAAACTTTACCTTTCCAAATCTGAGAAAATTATCTTCCCCATTAAACCTGTTGTTTCCAATGTCTCCTCATCTCAATTAATGCCAACTATTACCTTCCAGTTGCTCTGTCTAAAACCTCAGAATCATCCTTGCCTCTCCTTATTGGCTCACGATCCACAGCCCACCAAATAGCAAACAGCTCTTCCTATGAAATATACTCAGCTTCTGACCCCTTAACATCACTTCTGCTCTGGTCCAAGCTATTACGTCTCACTGGGAATATTTAAGAGCTACTCTCCAGCTCTGGCTTTCCTCCATCCCATGCACACACCACATGCACATCATCTTGTGCTTTCTCCAAGCACAATAATCATCTTGTAACTTAAATATGATTATGTTACTCCTCTGTTCAACTATTTGCCTATCTCACTGAGACCAAAACCTTACAAAGCTCTATATGGTCTAACCAGGGGTTAGACCTGACTTCATTTCCCACAACTCTTCTACTTGCTCACTTCTTTTCTGCAACACTGGTCTTCTTGCTTCTTCTGGAATGTACAAGCATACTTTCATTGTGCATGTACTGTCCCCTGTGTCTGAAAGGCTCTTCCCCCAGGTACACATATTACTTAAACATTACCGCCTTGGTAATATTTACTGACCCCTAATCCTAAATTGCACTGCTCCTCAACACTCTGTCTCCTCCACACTTACCACTATATGACAATATATTATAAATTTTAAGAATTTACTCTTTTTTTTAAACACACTAAAACATAAGCCTCATGAACACCTGGTTTCTTTCCCCAGTGCTGGGAACAGTGATGTTCATATGGTAAATAGTCAACTAACTGCTGAAAAGATTTTGTTGAATACCTCTACCTTAAATATCATCTTATCATTATGTAAAGTTGCACACCTCCAAATTTCTTCTTCCCTTTTTATTCTGTAGCTCAGTGTAGAGAGTCACGATCTGCCCTGCTGCAAGTTAGAAATGTTAGCTATTGACAACTTGAAACATTGGCTGCCCTTCATTCTTTAAGTGATGTGGATTCTACCCTCTGCCTACCTCTTTCTCATATTAACTCTTCTCTGCAACTCCACTGCCACCTCTTCAGTTCAGGTTCCCACTGGATCCATACTGAGCAAAGGATAAAGTACATATTTCTCAACCTGACAGATAAGGCCTCCTTTCCACCTGACTATAGTCCATCTTTAAGTCACATCCCCTATTCCTTACTGTACCCTCCCCTCCACACACCAATCTGGTTTAATCAATTTAGCATGCTTTTTGAGCTTCTAAAGCTTTTCATAATATCCGTTCTACCTGAAATATTCCTTGTGCTTTGCAATGAATAATTCCATAGTCATTTTATAGGACCAATCTCAAATTATTACCTCTATACTGTCATCAAAATGCAACAGCTAAAAGCTACTGAGTGCTTACTATGATCCAAGCAATTTATTTGCATTATATAATTTAATCCTTAAACAAGCCTATTAGAAAGGTACGAATAATTTCCTCAACCTATACATGATAAAATGAGGCTGAAAGAAGTTAGAAAACTTGTCCTGGGTCACAAAATTAATAAACAAGTGAGCTAGGATTTGATCTCTGATTTATCAAATTCCAAAGCTTAGATGACAAAACTCTACATGAACAGCTGAACTGACCTTCAAATGAATATTCCGAATGTCTTTACTGACTTAGGTAATTTTGAAACCATTAATTTTATTGCTGTGAGATAAGAACTACAAACCACAAACTCTAAGAAGGAGCCACTTTGCAACTAACCATGTAATGTATCAAGGACTCACTGTCAAATATTATTTTAGTTTGCAGAAAAACACATACCTTTTGTGGGTGTAACTGTGCGATAAGAAAAAGTAACTGTAATGCCATTATTGTTCAAATGCAGGATTATAGGCAAGGTAAAAAGACCAGAGCCCTTGTATTTGCCTATCACAAAACCCACACAAAGGTCACCTGACATAGTCAAATGTCCGCTGGAATGTTACATAATTGCTATCTTTCTACCCAATAACTATAACTCCTCTAATCTTTGCCTTTCTTACTAGAGCTTCATTTCACTGACCTTTTCATTATCAGTTGCTTTGCTGGGTTTGCACGTAGCATCCCACCCAAAGGTGACTTTGATGGAGTCTCTGAAGGCTGCCCCAATGTCTCCATAGAAATGGCCCCAGGGTTGTCTCCAAAATGGCCCTGTCTGAGTTGCCATGGTAAACAACCAGGCAGATTGCTATATTCAGTTCTCTGCCAGGGTCGCCATGGTGACTGCGAAGGACAGCTCCTTAGAAGGACCTCACATGGGCACGTTGCCATGGTGACCCTATCCTGCATATTTCTAAGCAACTTCCTTTCAGTCTTTCTGTGACCAATCAAGGCCGGTTCATTTTTAGAGTAACTCTGGTAGATTCCTCCCGAAGATACCATCATAAGGCATAGGGATTTTAAAAGTGAAAAGGCCTATAAACAAATTAATTATTTGAAAATATAAACAGTTCCATTAACAAATCATTAACTCAGTCCCCATAAATTTTAGGAAAAATTTGTTTTGATGATAAACAAAAAAATACCTGCAATGTCTCTGTTAAATGTGTCTGTTTTGAAACTTAATCAACCAAAAGTATCTTACAGAATATAATGCAGATAATTAAAGTTTCAAATTTTTTCAATCTTACAATGTAGCAGCTACGTGGGTATTAAACACTTTATAGTAGACATGACACACACACCCAAGTGAAATCATAAATATATACTGATCAAGTTATAACAAAATATCAAAAAAATCTTATACAGAAGAAGACAAAATATTTGCAAGCCCAGTGGAAAAATAATGTTTTTTTTTTTTTTTTAACTGAGTCGGGAAATCCCAGACATATTTGGACCCAAGCTATTTTTTTCCTTGTGCTTTTGTGTTTGGAACAATCCCGATTAATCTTCTTTTCATTTTAAAACATGAATATAGGCCATTCTTAACATATGCTTGGTTTTTCAGCCATGCTATTATTCTCCTGAAACTTTAGAATATTCTACTGTTTCTAGTATTTCATCAAGAGCAAAATTTTGTCTAACCACTAATTTCGATATCCTTAGTTACTTAACACCTAAAAACAAATTCTAAAATTCAAAAGATGCAATTACAATTTCTATACACATGTGCAGCCTTTCACAGTCAATTCTAATTGACTCTTAACTCTATATATAGTTAAGAAATATGTGTATATGTACATATATGTATATATATACACACACATGTATATCTATGTATATATATACACATATGTATATATATGTTTCTTAACTATATATATTGAGAGTGTTAGGAGTCAATTGTTTCTTATTAAATAGAAAAGGTTAATCTGGGATTCTCTCTAAATCACAAAGATGATTTTTCCCTTCAGCACTAGTTCCTCTAGTTCTACATTTTCTGTTATTCTCTCTACAGATTCCTTTCTCCTAATCTGTCCACAGCAGCCCACCACTCCCCAATCACATTACACTGGAGAGAATAGAATTTCAGTTAATATACATAGTCAAGAAACGTGAGAATAATTCATAGTATAATAATTCTAAGTTGCATAGAGACATGCAAGTTAGACTTTGTAGACACAAGGACTCTTTGTATTTGTACTCATCTTTTCTGGTTTTCACAATATTAATTAAATAATGAAATAATTGCACAGTCTGATTTTGTAGAGACTTCATGCTTCAGGCCTTCAATATGCTTGCACAAATCAGAGTAGTCACTGTGGCTTCCACTCATTCCTTCACTACATATTTATTGAGTGACTACCATGTGCCAGGCAGTGCACAAGGGTCTGGGAACACTCCAGTGAACAAATTAAAAAAATCTGCCTTTAAGGAGTTTCAATTATGGAGAGGGAAAGAGAGAGAAAAATACGTAAAGAAAACTGATTAGGAAGTCATATGTTAGTAAGTGATTAAAGTTAGGGAGAAAATTAAAGCAGGGAGGGGGGATGCAGAGTCCTTGGCCAGGTCAGGGCTGAGGAGGCTGCGATACTACAGATTTACAGGGAAGTTTCAAGGACTCCCCCACTCACCCGATGTAAGTGCACTCAATATTGTACTCAATAACAACCTAAATCCTTAAATTTAAAGCAAAATATAAAAAATATTTCATAATGCACTCAGCAGAAGTTCATTAGATTAAAAGTCCACTTTTCCCACTTCTATACCTGCTTTCTGATAGGCAGCACTGTCTGAGGCAGGCAAGAGACATCATCACCTCCAGTCCTATTCTGAATTTCAAGACCTATATATAAACTTAGGCAAATTACTCTACCTTTCAAGTATCTTCTCACTTTTAAAATGAGAATAATTATTCCAACCTGATAGTATTACTCTGAAAATGCAAAGATACTGAAACATAAATATAAAAATACCATGGGTAAAACAATCTATATCTAGAATTTGCTTTAGAATACTTCAGTAAAAATGTAAAAATGAGGAGAGACTATAAAAAAGTTGAGCTAAATGTTGAGAATTAATGAAGCCCAGTTATGAGTATATGAGAGCTCTTATATTATTAGATCTCATTTTGTTTGAAAATTTCCGTAATAAAATATCTTCAGGGAAAGATTAAACTTGCAAACACAAAGATATTCCCTTTCATAAAGATTTTAACAATACTTAGAAAAAAGTATACAGGAACATTAATGTATATAAATATCTCAAAAAACTAGAAAAAAGTAGATTTACTTACTGAGTACTTACTAGCCTGGAATAAGGCTAGCATTGCCTTGCATACTTTCTTCCAACATATTATCTCCTTTTTACAAAATAATACTTTCCTAATAGCATGAGACATAAGTCAGAAAGGCAGAAAACCATCATTGTGAAGCTTGCAGACTCACATGGTATCCAATGTATAACAGATTTTAGAAAGAAATTTTACGATAATTTGCTGAATGCTTAGAAACAGTCACGTAAGGACAATCATGTAAGGACATTGCTAATAAAAATTTTAGACAATGAATTCTATATGATTGTATCAAGAAACCTAAAAACTTACCAGATCAGTATCTGCCTTTTTATACGTCAAAGCTTCAACTTTGGAATCCAGTTCTGCTTGTATTTGGTCTCTTCTTTTCATAACACCCTTTACATTAAAACACACAGATAAAATAGGCTGTACTTAGTTTTAATAATCTTTCCTATAGCAAAAATACATATTTCAGAATATAAATAGCATCTCTTCCCCAAGCCATCAGTCATTTGGGGATATAACACACTTAAAAAGTTGTGTTTTTTTTGTTGTTGTTAATCTCTAAAAACTAAATTGAAAGCAAGTATTTAAGAGGGCTTTTTTCCTATAAATGTTTTATTAGTTTTCCTAATGCACATTTTACCCATTTAAGCATTGTACATATATACTACATTTGATGGAATACGCATGTACAATTCTTCAAAAATAGTAAAGAGCAAAACAAACAAAAAATAGTAGAAGCACTGAAGACATGCACTATGGCATAAACTAGTTACGGGTGGGATGTCACATGGACCATATCTACACTCTGTGGCAACCTTCTTACCTGACTCCAAAGATCAGATAATGAAACAGGAAATTATGATAGGAAATCAGAAAATTGAAGTATGCATTCATATCCTAAGCATTTTATTTTAGCTCAAAATATAAACTATTCATCAGTTAGCCAAGCTTTTGATGAGAGATCATAGCCTCCTCTTTGATAGGCATTTCATCTTGTTTTCTTGATTTCATGTTTCAGAATTATTAAACTTAAAGCACCCACATGAAGAAATTTGAGTGCAGAATTAATCTACATCTTCCATTTTTGCCGAACTTTTACAGTATCTTTAAGTGATTCACATTTCTTCCGAGACATGTAACTTAGACTTTATGGACACAAGGACTCCTTTTATTTGTACTCATCTTTTACTGGTTTTCACAATATTAAATAATGAAATTCTAATAAGAAGCACAAATGGCCTAAACAGGTTAAGGAAAAAATAAAACTAAGTTTGGACAAGCAAACAATTCAACCAGCTAGAGAAGTACAGGACATAAAAGAGAAGGGCCTTCTGGTGTTTTAAAGAAGAAGGAAAGAAACGACACAAATCAGTTACATGGAGGTCAAACAAGATGGCTCTACACTATTTAAATGATAACCAAAAAGCATTAAGGATTGAGAATCACCTAGTACAGTTTTGCACCTGGTGGAATGACTCTTAAGACATTCAAAGCAGGCCAGGTACAGTAGTTCACACCTATATTACATCTCAGCACTTTGGAAGAAAGAAGTGGGAGGACCACTTGAGCTCAGGAGTTCGAGGCTCTAGTGAGCTATGATTATGCCTCTACACTCCAGCCTGTGCAACAAAGTGAGACCACGTCTCTTAAAAAAAAAAAAAAAAAAAAAATCAAAGGAAGCTAACATTTTTCCTAGTTGCAAAGAAGTCCATAGAAAATTCAACTAATATCACAAATTCCTTCATATTTACCTCAATGTTTAAATGCCATCAATGTCAAGAAAGCCCTTCCTTTCTTTGACCAAAATGACTCACTCTGTAATTCAGTCCTATTTATTTAAGGTCCGGTTCAAAAAGGATGAAGCACTGGTTTTCATATGCACAAATACATTTTAAGTAAAAGGTTGCTTCAGAGGACAACTGGTGAAAATTATATGAAATTAATCATTTTTATGGAAGGATTATTTTTCATTATTTTAGCTGAAATTGAAGAGAATGTTCCAATATCAAACAGAACAAGAAATGCAATATAAGTACTACTTATTATACCCTAGGTGTCTAAAAATTAATTCAATCAAACGAGGACCTATAAAATAATTCTAATTTTTCCATACCCTTAATAATGTAATACTTCAATTACATAATTTCCATCTTGATATAATATAGGAGAAAACACAGAACATACAAATCTGATCTTCTTGAAGATTTACACAAGGGGGTGATCCCAATAATGAAGTGAAACCAAAGGATGTAGCCAAGGAAATGGATAGAGAGAGGAAAGAGAATCATCAACAGTGAAACATCGAAGGCCTTTGGGAAGCAAGAAGCTCTGTTTACAGGAGGACTCCAATAAAGTTAAGTACAGCCGAAGCCTGAAATGTCTGTACAATATTTAATGACTCTGTCAAAGGAAACCTAAACATGATCAACAAGAGAGAGGCAGATCTCATGCTGAAACACAAGTGAGCTTTTCAGACCAAAACAAGGAAAAGTTTTTAAAAAAGAAAAAAATTGAAAGAAATCCCTAGAAATCAAGGGTACATGTCCAAAGAAACCATGGTTCCAATTATAAAGAACAGAAAAAAGGAGCTATATCTGAATGCAAGCTGACTCCTTTCCCCATCACCACTCTAAAACACTGAGGGTGCCAATTTGCCTGTGCAAAGTATTGTAGGCACAGAAAAATACTGGATGAAAAATATTAGCTTTGCAGATAGCATTGCTAAATTCCAAATATCTGGAAACCTTAACTTGAATTGAGGAAGTAAAATGCAAAACTTTGATATACGAGGAATAAAAGCCTTTTCAAGTAGTGAAAGAAAAACATTTTAACTTGAAAGATTTCTTTTAAAAGCAACCAGAAGGCAGAACATCAAGATCTGACTCAAGTACTTTCTACATAATGGTACTAAATATATTGCTAAATCAAATGTACCTAGAAGCAGGAGAGCAGTTCTTTCATGAAAAGAAATCCCCAAAGCACTAAAAAATTTTAAAGTAAAATTTCACAAGGTTTGGAAAAACTAATCATATTCCCTATGTAAATTTTGATTGAGGATGCTTCACGTCTATGTATAATCTGATAAACTGTTGGTGTTGCTATTGAGTATTCCTGCTTTTTAACAACAGATTCTTTCCTTCATCTATTTAGGCACACAGTGAACAAATATTTATTGAACATCTACATGCAAAACAAAAAGGACAAAAAGATAGTGGTTTTAAAGAAAAGAAATATAGTTGCCTTTATAGAGCTTATAATCAGGTAAGGGACTGAGGTAAAATTAGAATTAGGTGTTCTTACCATTAACATTTCACTATAAAGCACGTATTCATGTACAACAGGAAGCAGGGCCTCTGAGAGTCCAGACATCCGCTTTTCAGTGGCCTTACAGCATCTGTCAATGCAGCTGGCAACATCCTTTAGAGTATCAACCAGATCCTCTTCTGACGCTGACCACAGAATATGAATTGGGCCATATTCTTTCATTTCATCAAAATATTCTAAAAAAAAAAAAGACTTAATAAGCTCTTCAATAAACAAAAGTTTTCAAAATACCTGTATCCTAGATAGTAAGAAGGGGTCTTATTTCTCTCACAGTGCACATGATCTTACACAAGAACATAAGAAAACGGATACCATCCTTCATTAAATCAATCGGCCATCACAGTTTGCCCAGGTCAGTCTTTGAATGACTACTGTCCAAGTGTAACCAATAATAACATACCTTTTCATTGTCAAAAATGTCTTGGCTTGAAAAATAAATTATATGACCATCATATCTATTATAGACTTCTGCCTACCACACAACTGTATCTGAGTGCCTCATAGGCAACATGCCCTGAAAAAAACTTAGCATCTTCTTTCTCTCCTTCTTCTGACTATATATTCTACTTAGTGGTAATTACTATCCATAAATCTAAGCAAAAAATTGGGAGGTTATCCTAGAATCATAACTTACACAGAGCCAGTCAATCACCCATTCCAAGACTTCTAGATCTTAAACTATCCATCTGCCTATGTACTTATCTTCACTTCCACCACCATCAGCATCCCTAATCTGTACTGCTTCAAGGGTCTCCTAACTATTCTCCCTCTATTTTTATCACAGTATAGAAACATTGACTCTTTGTAGCTAAATTAGAATTAGTTAAATTAAACCTTTATCATTAGTCCTCTCCGTCTGCTTCTCCAGGTCCAATGTGAAATTCTCTGCCAAAGATTTTACCTCAAGCCAAATTGCTTGTTCATTCACGAATATCCCATGATTTCTCTTTACAAAAAACATTTCCACATGTCCCTCTGCCTTGTCCTCCATTCCTATCACCTGACAAACTACTTCGAATCCTTTAAATTCCAGTTCAAATAAATCTCCTCTGATTCTGTTCCAAAGGATTCATAGATGCTTTGGCCCTCAATGAGCTTATCATAATTTTATACTTCTATTAAAGCATTATCCCACTGCATTATAGATGTCCTATAACTCAAATGCTCTTGGCCACATACTCCTTAAAACAGGGACTGAGTCTTATTATTTTTCTATCTCAAACCCTTATATGTAATGAGTTCAATAAATATTTTCATATCAATGAAAGAATGCATACATGAGTAACCAAAGACCATTCAGTGTTTGATACGCTATGTATTCAAAAATTTTTGATTTTAAAACGTGACTGTCTTTACAATTTTACATTTTTACTTTCACACTTAATTTTCAATGATGTATATGGCTTTTTGTGGTAGAAAATTTATAAGCAGTGAGCATTTTTTGTTCACTATCCATATAAATACAATTATCTATATTTAACCATCTTACAACTCATTAGGATTTGCTGATATCTGTCATATTTCTCTAAACTATTAAACTATTAAAACTTTAAAAGTTTGTATTAAAAAGTTTAAAAATATGAAATTGAAAAACAATGGAGATACTAGTTGTTACCTAATGAACATTTAATCACCTCTATAGTCCTTCCAAACTCCACCTTCCTGATCCTAGGCCTGTCTTTATGTTAAATAATGACCATACTCAACTAATTTCTAGAGAAGAAAATTTTCCACTTTCTTTTCTCAATTGAGTCAATTGAGAAATCTCAAACTTCTCATCTTCTCAATATATGTCAATGTCAGTCATTAAACCTGAATAATATTTATGTTTACATGCAAAGCTGCCCTAAAATTCTAAACTGCGCTTACATACCACTCAAATCACATCTGTATGCAAACATTTAGTTAGCTGCACTGTAATTTGTCTGTTAATATACATATTTCCCAACTAGACTGTGAGCTTAACAGGTACCATCTTAATTACTCTTTGATACTCATTGACAGTTTATAAAGCTCTTAACTACCAATAGTTTCCAGAGATCTCTTTGATTTGCCATACCACCTAACTATGCATCCAGAATCTACTTAATAGAACTGGAATCACAGAACCTAGTTAAAATAATTCACTTATTTAGGTTAAAAAGACAAATAATAAATGTAAGGGCAAACCAAGGAGGTTTAAAACAAATTATTATACTACATTCAGCCACTACAGTAATCTCATCAGGGGTCAATGCAAGAAAAAAAGGTAAAAAAGGGGCAAAGTACATGCAGTTATAATTTTTTTCTATATCTCTTTTTAAAACCAATCAATTCTTAATAAAGCACATTTTCCTACACCATTCTATGTTCATTCGTGTTTTTTTTTCCAATCACTGAATATATTTTAATTGAGTACTTATTATGTTTAAACACTGCCCGGATACTAGAAATAAAATATTTCCCAGCTTATCCTGATATGGGCAGTATAGTTAAGTAGAGGTCAATTAACAAATAAGCCATCAACTTAGGAACTTTTGTTTGTCTTTATGTACTTCCTCATCTCTAATAACAAATTATATTAGGAAATTATTTGCTGACTCAGTTATCTATTTTTTAATGTAAGTAAATGCAATTAGAAAATTAGGGGAAAAAATCATCATGTGATTAGAATTAGAATTAGAAAAAATTCACCAACAATTCTGATTTATAAACTAGAAAGAAAAAGAAAATAGGAAAAGAGGCAGATTTTCCAATACGTAAATCTCTCTGCCATACTTTGACAGGTTTAATACAGAGTATCTGTTCCCTCCAGAAAAAAATAATTACCAGAAAATGTGAAAACCCTATTTCCTGAAACATCACTTCTTTGATTCTGAGCTCTGTTCCATGTTGAATACAAACTTCATACAACCACATCCACAATTTTAAACTCAGGGCTTACTTTACCACTATTACCTATGAATGGGAAGTAGAGCAGCTAGTGATTCATAAAAGTGAAAATGGAGACTGGCCATAACTACCTTCGAAATCATTTAGGAATCAGAAATGTCCATAAGATGGCTAGGAATAAGCCACACTTTGAAGCTGATATTCTAACTGAATGTTGCTACACTACACCAACAAATGTGAAGATTCATCAGAAACCGAACAACTTTGAAATCACATTTCAGTAATTCTACTTACCCCTTTCTTCCTTATAAATTCTCTGAGATATTTTATCTATCAAATTTATTTTCTGGCTAAATAGCTCAATAAAGTTATTCATTTCCATGAACTCCTCTGGGCGGTTTTTAACTCCTCTCATTGAGGATGCAACAGCTCTGACTGTTTGCCCCATCCTGCTTAGCAAGCCAGGACCTTGCTTCTTGTGAGAAGAGAGTTCCTAGAAACAAAAAATAAAGTATTTCTAGTGAAACAAGTCTCAATATTCCAAGACTCAATACAAAAATAAACCTAATTAGGAGAATAAAATTAAGATAAAATGGTTTCATAGGCATCAATCTTTTTAATGTTAGCTTGAAGCAAATGAGCTTTATTAAGGTATAGTGTTTCCTCTAAGTGGCAGCCTCCTCAATAATATTCCCTTTCACAGTACTCATGTAAAACAGGTATATAGTCTTTCCTCAGACGGTAAATCTTTAAAAGAACAGGGTTTAACAGACAGAATAGTGCTCAATGAGATACTAGAGAAGATAAGGATAATATGACATACCACCTACATTTTATAACAGGAATTTAATGGAAAATGATTGAGAGAAGATTTCTCAGGGCCTAAGTTATACTCCGAAAAATAAAATTGGAAAACTTCATTAATTCTTTTTTTTTTTTTTTTGTATTTTTAGTAGAGACGGGGTTTCACTGTGGTCTTGATCACCTGACCTCATGATCCGCCCGCCTCGGCCTCCCAAAGTGCTGGGATTACAAGCGTGAGCCACCGTGCCCAGCCAATTCTTTAGATGTAATAGTAGCTAACATTTATTTAGAGCTTAATACATTCTGGGCACTATATTGACATTTTAATATACATAATTCACCATAAACCTATGGGGTAGGTTTTATTATTTTCCTCATTTTACAGAAGAAAATAGAGGCACAAGAAAGTTAACTAACTTGCTCAAGATCCTAGAGCAGGCCAGGCGCGGTGACTCACGTCCATAATCCCAGCACTTTGGGAGGCCGAGGCAGGCGGATCACGAGGTCAGGAGATCGAGACCACCCTGGCTAACACAGTGAAACCCCGTCTCGACTAAAAATACAAAAAAATTAGCCTGGCTTGGTGGTGGGTGCCTATAGTCCCAGCTACTTGGGAGGCTGAGGCAGGAGAATGGCATGAACCCAGGAGGCAGAGCTTGCAGTGAGCTGAGATCATGCCACTGCACTCCAGCCTGAGCGACAGAGCGAGACTCCGTCTCAAAAAAAGAAAAAATCCCAGAGCAATTAAGTGGTAGAGCAAGAACTGGAATCCTGGAAGTCTGATTCCAGAGGCTTCATTATTAAGCACCAACTTGCTCTGCCCACTTAAAGTCATTAGGATAGTTTATAAATAGATACTACCTGAACATAGCACTTCAACCAAATGAAATGGGTAAACTGTGACACCACCTTCACCGGCTGGCTGTCTACAGAGAAAACTTTTAATAAGATACGAAACTAGTTATTTCATACTTAACCTAGGAGGGATAACTATAGACTTGCAAAATAGATAGAAAAAATCATATAAAAGAATATACTACACACAAACATATCCCTTGAGAAGTATGGCATAAGTTAAAAGAACAAATAAAAACAAAAAAGGACAAGGGATTCTAATAATGGTTGTGGCCCTTGTTGAAACACAAGCTTGGGATCAAATAAAATACTGCTGACTACCTGATCTACAGATAAAAATATTATATATTAGTTACCCAAATATTAAATAACACATTGTCTATCTTCCTCCAGGTTTTCATTCCTGAATATCTTACAGAAAATAATACATACAAAGTAAACTTGTTTATTTCCAATTCGGTGTGATTTTTTTTTGTGCCAATAATAACAGATGCCATCCTTGACCAGGCAACACATCCATCCAAGAGTGCTACGGCCTCATTTGATAGAGTAAACATTATCAGAGACAGCTCACATCACAACTGGCAAGCTGTTACTGAAACTGTTGACTGTAGAGAATATTTCTAACAGCTTCTAAGGTTCTGAAGTCAGGCCACATATTCATTTCACATAAGTCACAAAGGGCTTCCATAGAGCAGGACTATCTGTCAAGATTGAAATGAACCACTTTTTAGCTTCTACCACTGGCAACAACTGAGAGATATAAAACTCAACATTTGCCAGTAACTGTTTAATATTGACCCTTTGTCCTGTCTGGTATCTTTCTTGCTGAGTTACAGCTTTACAGAATAAAAGAAAAAACAAGTAGAATGGATAAGGTTTCTGTATTAGAAACTGGAGACTCCCCCACTTAGATAATTAAAGGAAAAGCAAGGAGATCATATTATCTATCCGTCCGTCCATCCATCCATCCATCCATCCGTCTCCATTCATCCATCTACCCATTTAATAAGGACTTTTATCCATCCATCTCCATTCATCCATCTACCCATTTAATAAGGACTTTTATCCTAACTTAAAAAGCCCTGACCCATTATTACTCAAAATAAAGTAGACCCTTGAACAACACAGGTGTGAGCTGAGCAGGTCCACACATGTGGACTTCTTTCAATAAATATATTGGAAAATTTTTTGGAGATTTGCGACAATTAAAAAAAACTCACAAACCACATAGTCCATAAATGTAGAAAAAACTGAGAGAAAGGTATGTCATGAATGCACAAAATATATGTGGATACTAGCCTATCATTTACTACCCTAAAATGTATATAAATCTATTATAAAAAGTTAAAATTTATCAAAACGTATGCACATATTTTGACTCACATGCCACCATATGCAGTTGAGAAATGTAAACAAACATAAAGATGCAGTATTAAATCAAAACTGCTTAAAATTAACTACAGTACACACTGTACTATTGTACTGTTTTTGTAGCCCTCCTGTTGCTATTTGTGGCGAGCTCAAGTGTTGTGAATATCTGCTTCAAACTCCATGTGACGCTGATCATCTCCGAGTGAGTAGTTCATCTCTCCAGTAAATTGGGTATAGCAGTAAAAAGTGATCTCTTGTGGTTCCCATGTATTTTTTTTATTGTGTTCAGTGCAATGCTATAAACCTGAAATAATACCATGGGACCCATATGAAGTGCCACTAGTGATGCTAGAAATGTTCCCAAGAAGCAGAGAAAAGTCATGGCATTACCAAAAAAGTTGAATTGCATGCTAAGTATCATAGATTGAGGTCTGCCACTGTCATTGCCCTCCATTTCAGACCGACAATTCATCTTGTAAACAGACAACATAAACTTATGGTTATTGATAAATACAGTAGAATACTGGTAGTGTATTTTCTCTTCCTTAAGATTTTCTTAAATAACATTTTCTTTTCTCTAGGTTACCTTATTGCAAAAAATACAGTATATAATACACAAAAGATATAAATATGTGTTAACCAACAGTTTATGTTACAGTTAAGGCTTCCAATCAACAGGAGGCTACTAGTAGTTAAGTTTCTGGGGAATTAAAAGTTACACATGGATTTTCAATTTCATAAGAGGTTGGCTTCCCTAACCGCCATGTAGTTCAAGGGTCAACTATAGTGTCAATAAAAGAAATATATTTATAGCTGTTCAGTATTTGCTATTTATGCAAGAAGCACCCTGATATTAAAACATGAGTGAGAGAGAGAGAGAGAGAGAGAGTGTGTGTGTGTGTGTGTGTATATACATATGAAGAAGATACAAGATTTCTGTAATATTTATATGTAGATTTGACACAGGGTTATATCTGAAGGATAACTCTCCAGTGTTTCTGAAAAATTCCATCTCAATTCAAGTACACCACAGCGTGATTTTTAATGGTAAACAAGAGGAAGAATACAATCTACTATAGATACAGACACTCAAAGATTATATGAGTATAAATAAAAATCATTTACCCAAGCTTGTGCAGTGAGAAAAATTTTGAAGTCTTCATTAAATGTTAAAGTTGGATGATCAGCGATTCGGTTCAAAAATTTATGTAAAGCCTTCCTGCGTGTCTCAATGAAGTCATCGTTAAAGCGTTCCACCATTCCTTTTACTATAAACTTTTCTGGCAATGGCTAAGGCAAAAAAAATTTAAAAGGTATTCAAGTATTATTAGCCACAGGTTTATAAGCAATTCTACGCTTTCCCTTTTTGAAAGTCTAGTTGAACATCTGATCATTTCTTATAAAAATAATTTTTAAAAATTCACAATGTTAGAACCAAAAATGAGAAATCATAACACATTATGAAGAGTTTTTTTTAAAAAAAGTGTACATCGATTGAAACATTTAGAAATAAATATTATTCCTAAGATAAATGAATTACAGTGAACCTAAGGTCTGAAATTGGGTTTTAGGCATTCAAAAAAACTCACTAGAAAACTGGTAGCTATTCCATGAAAAAAAAATTTTGCAAACTTACTGGAATAATCAGAGTGGGGTGTGCTTCTTCCAGTTTTCCCTTCAACCAAAGGAAATCTTGATACCGTCTCCTAACTTCAAATTCACTGGAGTCAAATTCCCCACGAGATGTCTGAAGAAAGTAGGAGAAAATAACAGCACATGCAATATAAGATAGAAGATATTTGCCTAATGCTATTTTAGACATTGTGAAATAAATGGGTCTCAAAGAAAAATTAACAAATCCTAATTATTCAGTGTTTGTCAGCCTGTAATTTTTTTTTGTCATCTATTCATGTAGCAGATGAAACAAAGCAAACTTTCTGGTATTTCCAGAAAGAAAGCAAATATCATACTTAAATTTAAAATCCAAACTGAAAAATCTGTCTTACAACAACCATCTGCCTTCCACAAGATTTTAACTACTATTATCTTTGGCATGACTTTCTCGCTAACAAGCAAGTGTGTTCTGAATTTAGGTTTCAAATATATTTCTTTTCTCAAGATGATTAGAATTCAGAATTTGAGGAAAGTCCTATTTTTGCAATTTGGAAAATAACCTGAATGTAACTGAGAAAAATGTTTTCTTGGAATTTGCTCAAATGAATTGCTGTGCTAGGATTTGCTTTCAGTATATGAAAATTCTAACATTTTAGAGTGATTTTCACCACTGTTTTAAAAGAAGTAATTAATAGACATTTGATGTGAAAAGCAAATCTTTCTGTCATTTCTCAAAGAATTTTATTTTGGGTTATATGCCTAAACTCCTGAAAATTAAGCAAATACATTAAAATATCTATTCTCAACAAACCAAAAATCCATGCCAACACATATGACAAGAAGAACATGGGTACAATATCAACCTCATTTCTATTGCCTGAGTCCCAAGCCAAAGACAAAAACATGAGTTACCTAATGCATACTCACCTCTCATAAGAAAACAGTCACTCACACCAATACCTTATTTAACTGAATTTTTGCATATTAAAAATTGCATGCAGTAATATTTAGGTTGAAATTTTCCTGCAGAAGTAAACATGGAATAACACATTGCATATATATTTCACACTCACCAGAAATATCAATCACCCACACAGATGTACACACAATTGTAAATTAAACAGTCCAAGTCATAAGATGCAATCTTCATTGTCATAAAATAAGGTCCATGAAAGCTATACTTTCCAAAGTTTATTCTCTTAAAATGAATGTTCAGAATATCATACAATGTATCTTTGTACAACATTCCCTTTATAATGGGAAAAAGTGGGAGCAAATGAAATGCAGAAATCTAAGAAACTAAATGTTCACAAAACACTACAAAATCTTAACTATTATGCAACATGGTACATGATACGGAAATGGTAAAAATAGGAAAACTAAATGAAGTACCAGCACAGTTTAATAATATAGACTGGTTGGTGTGTGTATGTCCGTGGGCAAATAGATGCATGCACACATACATCTGCACCCAAAACATGGTTTAGAATAACTCATTAAAAAATATTACTGAGCACCTCCTTGTACTGGGTACATATGTACAGGTCCACTACCAATTTCTAAGAATATAAATTGCCATAACGAACAATGAAGCACTTAAAAGAAAAAAACCAGCAGTTAAAATAAGATTGAGCTGTATATATTTTCAAGAATATCCAACATTTTAAGTAAGCGTAAAACAATCTAGTATAAATTCCAGTAAGAAGATATAAAATCAAGTCAAATAATTGGTTCAGTCTATCCTCATCACTCTGTCACTGACTCAAAAGAATTCTCTAATGTAGTGCAAC
Organism: Hylobates moloch; assembly: GCF_009828535.3. NCBI lineage: Eukaryota > Metazoa > Chordata > Mammalia > Primates > Hylobatidae > Hylobates > Hylobates moloch. The sequence continues at coordinate 128,081,980 of NW_026652280.1, forward strand.
AGAAGAAGAAAACAGAGGATAAGTGCAAGTAACAAGAAGAATATGTTATTTCTTCCTACTGTAAGATTTTGTTCTTCTCTTGAAGGGTTGTAAGAGATACATATGTAGGAATATGATGGGAAAACAGTCATTATCAGCGGGGTTTGGAACAAGACTAATTTCCCTACAGCAAGGATGAGAATCATTGTCCCTTCTAAAGTGGACAAATTTGATCATTATAAGATGCCACAGTGGCTCACGCCTGTAATCCCAGCATTTTGGGAGGCCGACGCGGGCAGATCACAAGGTCAGGAGTTCGAGACCAGCCTGACCAACATGGTAAAACCCCGTCTTTACTAAAAATACAAAAATTAGCCAGACGTGGTGGCATGCACCTGTAATCTCAGCTACTCAGGAGGCTGAGGCAGGAGAATCACTTGCACCTAGGAGGTGGAGGTTGCAGTGAGCCAAGATCACGCCACTGTACTCTACCCTGGGTGACAGAGCGAGACTCTGTCTTGAAAAAAGAAAAAAGATGCACAAAAGCTTCCAAACAAAAGCTTCCAAACTGTAGAAATAACTGGGTTTGATAAATATATCCAACTTAGAAATATCATGTATTTCATAAAGTGCATTTGGAGTACAAATAATGCTTCTAACATAGAATACAGTTTTCTACGGAAGCAACATTGAAAATGCTGGCCAATTTTTCATGTTTGACCATAAAAGTTTGGGTACTTGAAGTTTAGTACTAATGAACTCATGTGATCTCTACCCCCAAATGCATTTATCCCAAAAATACCAACCTTTGGTCAAGTGTGAACAGTTATTCTAAACTCATTATTTAGAAACCTTTTTTTGAGGGAAAATGAAACCTAATAGTCAGTTCAGCCAATCAAGAATATAGCTTAACTCCTAACTATACAACGACAGGCATTTATAGGTTTGTTTTCACAAAGAGGAAGTGGAAGCAAAGTACCTTGTTAAATCTCTTCATTCTTACTCTTATATGTACTAAGAGAACATACATCTCTAGATCTCCAAAAGAGAAAATACTTCTTTAGAACAGTCACTTAAAATAAGCTAACCTAGACAACAAAGGGTAATTTCCCATAAAAAGAACAGATGCCACAAATGTGGTCTTCCCGATACAATCATTTACAGTTGGATCATTCTTAAGTATTCCTAAATAGGTGATTTTCCGTGTACATATGTATATATTCACTTATCCTTATAATCCTTAGTGTCCATGAATATAAATATTTATAAAACTAAGATTTTCCCAGGAAAGCCACCTTTCAACCTCCAAATTAGATGGTGTATCCCATGCTCATAATATCCAATATGTTTCCTTCAAAATATTTATAACTACAAAGAAATAACTTAGTATATGATATGGTTTGGCTGTGTCCCCATCCAAATCTCATCTTGAATTGTAATAATCCCCATGTGTCAAGGGTGTGGCCAGGTGAAGATAATGGAATCATAGGGGCAGTTCCCCCATACTGTTTTCATGGTAGTGAATAAGTCTCATGATATCTGATGGTTTTATAAATGGGGGTTTCCCTGCACAAGCTCTCTCTTGCCTGCTGCCATGTGAGACGTGTCTTGCTTCCCCCTTGCTTTCTGCCATGATTGTGAGACCCCTACTCCAGCCATATGGAACTGTGAGTCAATTAAATGTCCCTCCTTTATAAATTACCCGTACTGGGTATGTCTTTATTACCAACATGAGAACAAATTAACACAGTATAAAATTAATTATTTAATACCATCATATGCAAACACCCCTTCCTCAGAGTGAAAACACCAGAAAAGCAGAAAGTTCCTTTTGTCAGACCTATCCTGATCACTGATATATTCTTAATATATAAGCACAATACTTGGGACAAGCGGGGTACTCAATAAAAGCTTGTGGAATAAATAAGTAAATGATAATAAGAAAAGACTATTTGATAACATGATCTACCTGTACTATTTATATATTTGTATCTGTAATATATATTTCTGTATATATAGATATAGTCTATATACTATGAAATAGTAATAGTGAGAAGTAGAACAAAGGAAGCCGTTTATAATAGTTAAACTGAAAGTTTACCACATCCATACCTAAATGCACAAAAATATAATAGAAAAAATGTATACTATGAAAGTAAACTGTTTGGATTTAAATCTCAGCTCAGCTAATTACAATGTTGTGTAACCTTTAACAAGCTACTAAGTTTCAGTGTCCTCATGCATGAAATGCGGGTAAATCATAGTATCTATGTTTGAGGATTACTGTGAGCCTAAATGAGTTAACATGTAGAAACTGGTTAGAATATTACCTGGCACAAAGCAGTCACTCAGTAAATGTTTGCTAGTTTATACACTGTAATATTATTATTACTAATACTATTACTACTTCTATAAGACCAGTCCATTTAAAGTATGTGTAAATAGGAAAACTCAGAAGAACAGTATGTCTATGATCAGAATGAAACTCATAAGGTGGCTTTAGAAAGAGTGTCTTTCTGAGAGACGCAAATGATGGAAAAATAATTCAGTTTCACAAATTATTTGCCAGAATGGATAATGACAATAGATAATTATAACAGTAGTAATAGAAGAAATTTGGCTCTACTCTAGCAGTATGACTGTATTAACATATTCAATTTTCATAAAGACCTTATGAGGTTAGTACTGTTATCCTATTTACAAACAAGAAAACTAATATAGAGACGTTAATTAAATTGTCCAAGTCATATAGCAAGGAAGGAGAGAAATCAAGATTCAACTCCATGTTGTCTTGCTCTACCACATCTTGATATAGCTAAGATAATTCCTTCACTCATTAATCAACAAAGTAAATAGTTTACTTACTATGTCCTAAGATTTGTGTTTGGAATTATGGATAACTTAAAATATAGTTACCTTCCTTGAGAAACTCACAAACTCACTGAGAATAAATACAAATAAACATCTATTCACATAAAGGTAGATGGCAATTACTGAACACTTATTGTGTGCTAGGCACTTTACTAAGTGGGGTGTGCACTGATTACTTATTCTACTGCAACCCTACAGAAGTGAGTTCTATTATCTCAGTTTTATCGATTTAAAAAAACAGCTTAGTTGGATTAAATATATGCTTTTGATGTTTTGCTATATTGACTCTTATGTTTTACATTCCTTAAGAGTTCAATAGAACAGTATGAGAAAACAAAGAAAGAATAACTATTTTGGCCAAGAGACAGTAACAACTAGAGAAGCCTTCACAGGCATCTAACATTTTGAGTTGTATATTGAAAACTAAGCATGACTTCTTCTGTCTAAGAAGGGGATTGACACAGCAAACAGAAGGAAAACTATATGCAGTTACGAGAGCACGAGATCTCTTAAATATTCAGAAAACAGAAGCAGCTCTACATGAGTGGAGAGCAAGGGTACTGAATGTGAGGTGTAACAAATAAGTCTTACATGGTAAGTGGGCACCAGACTGAGAAGCCTGTTTATATGTCATACAAGAAAGTCTGCACTTTGCTCTGCCTGAAATAAGGGGCCAAGAAAGGATTTTAAGAATTCGAGTGAAGAAATAAGATATATATATATTCAGGAAACATAACTAATAGCAGTGTGGCAGTTTCATTGGAAGAAGTGATTATAGGAACATAGTTCAGAACTTTTTCAGCTAAAAAGAGATGTACTTTTACATTTATTAAATATAAAAGTCTAGGGTGAGGCTTCATAAACAAAATATTATAAAGAGAATTATTTAAAAATGCTATTAAATAAAGGACTTAAAATAAAGATTATACTAGGTGGTTGCTTAATTGTGTCTGAGGTAAACTGTCTTTGTAGTGCTTTGCCCTACGATTAAAGAGATCTGTGTTCTAGATCTACTTTGCCCTTGAATTATTGCACACGTAACAGTATCTCATACATGAGACAAAGTGGCCACCTGCCCCACTTTGAAAAACAAATGGTACCATATTTTATAATCTTCCAAAGAAATCTGAATACATAATATTGCAAACTGTTTAAACATTTTATTTATTAACAACTTGAGGCCCATCTTTTCCAAAGGTATTACTTAATACTTTTTTTAAACTAAAAACCTAGATATTCTTATTCTAAGAAGTATAGCTGCTATAAAATAAGTGACTATCTCTCAAGTCAAGTTGAATTTCACTGACTTAATACAGAACAAGTGAAGGGCAGATAAGAAGCAATGTGTTAGCCAAAAGGTTTGAAAAAGTAAAAGTCAATTCAGCGAAGATCCTGGAATGTTGGGAATTATAATAAACAAGAGGTACTTACTTCCAAAGCTTCAAAAAAAGCAGCTATATTCAAGAAAATATTCATCCAATGTTTACCTTAGTAATGATCCTATACGTAATGAAAGTTTCTATTGTAGTAACGTGACTTTCAGGTTCATCAACTGTGATGAAGAGATCCTTTAAATCTGGTTCATCCTCAAACTTGATTTGGTTTATCATTGATAAAGGGGATGTTGGCATCATAGGGCTGAAGGAGTTCATGTCCATCAATGAGGCATCCTAAGAAATAAAACATTCAAAAATTAGTATCAATAGAAAAATTAAACTCTTCTATTTCTAGATGCTATCAATATTAATGAAATATATCAAGAACAAAAGGGATTATTGGACTTTTAGTTAAATGTGGTATATTGACCATGTATTTTTACCTGTTTCCTCTTGAAAATCCCACCCAAAAGATGACAGTAAAGAAAGAAACAAACAAATGAAAAGTATAAACCCTCAAGGATTGCTAAGGTTTGAATGTTTCTGTTCCCTCCAAATGTCATGTTGAAACTTAATCCCCAATGCAATAGTATTAAGAGGTGGAGCCTTTAAAGGTGAGTAAGTCATAAGGGTAGAGCCCTCATGAATGGTACTAGCCACCTTATAAGAGGGCTGTAGGGAACAACCTAGTGCCTCTCCTGCCCTTTCACCTTCTGCCATGTGGGGACACAACAAAAAGACACCATCTTGGAAGCCAAAACTGCCAGCATATTGATCTTGAACTTCCCAGCCTCCAGAACAGTGAGAAATCAATTTCTATTATTTATAAATTACCCAGTCTCAGATATTTTGTCACAGTAGCACTAACGGACTCAGGCAAGAATAAGAAGAAAAAAAACTATAGTAAACGAAATGTGCCAACTACTTTTTGGAAACTGGAGATCTGATTGTCAAGTGGTAACTAAAATAGCAGTGCAGAAAAAACTGAAAAGTAATCTAGAAGAGAACAGTAAACTAGGAAGAAGCAAGGATATTTATGATGTAGAATGCCAGAAAGGTTCAAGAATTGGAGGCACCAAGAACCTCTGGACATAAAGGTTGTGGCAGAGCAAAAACCAGATGATTGGTTATTAAGAAGATCTAATAAAACAAAAAAGAGTTAGAACCTCAGATTCCCTCACCTACTCTAGGCAATCAGGTAACTTTCCCACCCCAATTTGGCAGAACACTGGAAGTCTACTTTCTGAAAGGTCTGAACTCAAGGGCATCCAGCAGAATAGGGAAGAGGTCCTGTGAAAATACAGATATCAAATGAAAGTCCTGCATACCACACCAAAAAACATGCAACCCTGTTCACCTGGTCCCAAGAACGTTGGCAGGAAGGTGCAACCCCCACCCCATCATAGTCCATTCAGTCTGTTATTAAAGAAAAATACAATAAACTAGGTAGCTTACAAACAACAGAAATTTATTTCTCACAGTTCTAAACTAGGAAGTCCAAGATCAAGATGTCAGCAGATTCAGCGTCTGGTGAGGGCCCACTTTACAGAACAGCTTCCTTTCACTATAATCTCACATGGTAAAAGGGAGGACGGTCTCTCTGGGGTCTTTTATAAGGGCGCCAACCCTAATCATGAGAGCTCCACCCTCATGACCTAATCACCTCCCAAAGGCTCCACCTCCTACTATCATCAGCTTGGCAGTAGCATTTCTATGTATGAATTCTGGGTGGACACAAATATTCATACCACAGCACCCACCATAGTTGGAAGTTTCCTCTCTTAGCTGATCTTGGAGAAAAACTGACAGTTGTAGTCCCCTAATGAATTAGCCAGGTCTCTGCACAACCACCCTACATCAAAGCCCCTACCATGCATGCAGAATGTCTACTCTGCTTTTTATTATTTGTTGTAGGAACTACCAAACATCTAAACATGAGGAAGGGCTCTGACATGAAATAAAGTCACAAACAAACCAAATCAGAAGATTAGAGGAAGCAGATAGAACAGAGCATAAACACTTTTAAAAAACCATGAAATCACCAGAAAGATAAGAGAAAATATTAAATCCATGAGTGAAAGCATGCTGTTTTTAAAAAGAAAATTCAGAGAACAGCAACAACACCAACCAAAAAAGACACTCATGAACATTAAAATATGATAGCAATATAAAAATGCAACAGAAGGTTTGAAAATCAGAGCTCAAGAACTGTCCTACTATGTGAACCAAAAGAACAAGAGATGGAAAATGAGAAGATTTTTTAAAATGAAAGGATCCAGGCAGGCAGTGCCTGAATAAAAGGAATTCCAGAAAATGAGAAAGAAAAATATCCTTGACATAAAGTGTTTCCAGGTTGATAGGGCCTGTGAGGTCTCCCCAAAATGAACAGGACACTGGTTGGGTAGGTAGTACTCCTACAAGCATCCATCACCATGACATTTCATCATACTAGAGATTTTTACATTCCTGAAAGATTTAAGAAACAATATAAGTAAAATAAAGGAGGAATCTTGGGAATCAGAATGGCATCAGCGTTCTTAAATGATGATGCTGGAAACTACATGATAATAAATTAATGTCTTCAAAATTTTGAGAGAAAAGTATTTTCCACCTAGAATTATACATATCCAGGCGATTGTCATTCAAATATACAGGGAGAATAAAGCCATTTCAGACACAGAAGATTTCAAAAACTTACTTCCCATGTACCTATTCTTTGGAAGCTTCTTTACTTCTCCAAAGAGAATATGCCAAGAAAGAAAAAATAGAATCTAAAAACAAGAGATACAACAGAAGATTAAAGTAAAGGAAATTCCCTGGAAAATAATGTTCTATGTTGACAGTTTTGCAGCAAACCTAGAGAACAGCCCATATACACTGGACCAGGAAAATAAATATCCAGGGTGTCAAGGAGACGACATGGAGAAAGAATAAAGGAAGCGAGGGACGAAGGAAAAGGGGATGGTGGAAAACAGAATAAGAAAGGGGAGTAAGCAAAGGAGGAAAGGAAAAAGAGAAGGTGAGAGAGAAAAACAAGGAAGAAAGGGAATTAAAAAAGGAAGTGAAAGGACAAAAAAAGGAAGAAAAGAAAACTGACAGAATAATGACATAAATGTGATAGGAAGCATGCCTATATTAGATCTGTAGATAAATTATAATTGGTACAAGAAAGTTAAGGAGAGAGAAAGCAAAAGAGAGAAAAGGAGGGATGAGAAAAGTTTTACTTATTGAGAGTAAGCTAGAAACATCTTGCCCCATTATTCCTAAATAGGTCTGTGTGTATTTTCAGAAAACAAGAACACTCTCCTGCCTAACCATAGTACCAATATAGGTATTTGAATTGGGAAATTAGCACTGATGCGATACAACAGTCTAATCCAGACCCTTTTGAATTTCTCTGTCCCAAAAATATCCTAAAAAGAAAATGTTCTTCCCCTCTGGTACAGAACTAAATCTAGGTTCATCTGTTACATTTAACTGTTATATCTCTGGCCCCTTCAATCTGGAACCATTTCTCATCTTTCACTTTCTATTATGGTATAGACCTATTCGAAGCTATTTTATAGGCAATGTTTCCTTTTCTCAAATATATACATATGTTTTTCTCTCTCCCATTATCTTATCACCATTTTAAGGTAGATAGAGGTTTAAGAAAAAAATTATTTTTATTCACAGCCAAGCCATATAGTGAATTATGATTACATTATCATTCTTCTACTGGTTTAAAAAATATCTTATAGTGATAACGTCTTGCTGTGTTGCCCTGGCTGGTCTCAAACTCCTGGCTTCAAACAACCTCCTGCCTTGCCTGTGACAAGGTTTGGTTATGTCCCCACCCAAATCTTATCTTGAATTGTAACTCCCACAATTCCCATGTGTCATGGGAGGAAACTGGTGGGAGAAAATTGAATCATAGGGGCGGGTCTTTCCCGTGCTATTCTCCTGATAGTGAATAAGTCTCATGAGATCTGATGGTTTTAAAAATGGGAGTTTCCCTTCACAAGTTCTTTTGGCCTGCTGCCATCCATGTAAAATGTGACTTACTCCTCCTTGCTTTTCACCATGATTGTGATGCTTCCCCAGCCACGTGGAACTGTAAGTCATTAAACCCTTTTCCTATACAAATTGCCCAGTCTCAGGTATGTCTTTATCAGCAGCATGAAAATGGACTAACACAGTAAATTGGTACTGAGAGTGGGGCACTGCTGAAAAGATACCTGAAAATGTGGAAGCAACTTTGGAATTGGACAACAGGTAGAGGCTGGAACAGTTTGGAGGGCTCAGATGAAGACAGGAAAACGTGGGAGAGTTTGGAACTTCCTAGAGACTTGGTCGATGACTTTGACTAAAATGCTGATAATGACATGGACAATGAAACCCAGGCTGAGGTGATCACAGATGGAGATGAGGAACTTGTTGGGAATGGGAGCAAAGGTGACTCTTGCTATGTTTTAGCAAAAAGACTGGTGGCATTTTGCCCCTGCCCTAGAGATTTGTGGGGCGTACTTTGTATTTTACTGACATTACGTACAAACGTGCTTTGGCATTCTTTTCGCTCATCCTCCCAACTCAACCACAGCCTACTTCTTTTACCTACTACATAATTTAGGATTCTATTTCTTCTGCTTGAAATGCATCCTTTTGTAGAGTGGGAAAGATCTGCATGAATGTACAGAATTTACTTTAAACTTGAGAGAGATGATTTAGGGTATCTAGTGGATGAAATTTATGAGCAGCAAAGCATTCAAGAGGTGACTTGGGTGCTGTTTAAGGCATTTAGTTTTACAAGGGAAGCAGAGCATAAAAGTCCAGAACACTTGCAGCTTGACAATGTGATAGAAAATAAAATCCCATTTTCTGAGGAGAAATTCAAGCCAGCTGCAGAAATTTGCATAAGTAACAAGGAACTGAATGTTAATCCCCAAGACAGTGGGGAAAATCTCCCCAGGGCATGCCAGAGGTCTTCATGGCAGCCCCTCCCATCATAGGCCCAGAGGCCTAGGAGGAAAAAGTGGTTTTGTGGGCTGGGCTCAGGGTCCCCACACTGTGTGCTGCCTAAGGACTTGGTGTCATGTGTCCCAGCCACTCCAGCTGCTTCAGCTATGGCTGAAAGGGGCCAACATAGAGCTCAGGTCATGGCTTCAGAGGGTGCAAGCCTCAAGCCTTGGCAGCTTCCACAGTGTTGGGACAGACAATGCATGGAAGTCAAGAATTAGGATTTAGGAACCTCCACCTAGATTTCAGAGGATGTATGGAAATGCCTGTATGTCCAGGCAGAAGTTTGCTGTAGGGATGGAGCTCCCATGGAGAACCTCTGCTAGGGCAGTATAAAAGGGAAATGTGGGATTGGAGCCCCCACACAGAGTCCCTACTGGGGCACCACCTAGTGGAGCTGTGAGAAAAGGGCCATCATCCTCCAGGCCCCAGAATGGTAGATCCACTGACAGCTCGTACTGTGCCCCTGGAAAAGCCACAGACACTCAATGCCAGCCCATGAAAGCAGACAGATGGGAGGCTATACCCTACAAAGCCACAGAGGCAGAGCTGCCCAAGACCATGGGAACCCACCTCTTGCATCAGCGTGACCTGTATGTGAGACATGGAGTCAAAGGAGATCATTTTGGAGTTTTAAGATTTGACTACCCACTGGATTTCAGAATTGCATAGGCCTGTAGTCCCTTTGTTTTGGCCAATTTCTTCCATTTGGAATGGGTGTATTTACCCAATGTCTGTACCCCCATTGTATCTAGGAAGTGACTAACCTTTTGATATTAGAAGCTCATAGGTGGAAGGGATTTGCCTTGTCTCACATGAGACTTTGGACTGCAGACTTTGGAGTTAATACTGAAATGAGATGAGACTTTGGGGACTGTTGGGAGGGCATGGTTGTTTTTGAAATGTGAGGACACGAGATTTGGGAGGCGCCGGGGTGGAGTGATATGGTTTGGCTGTGTCCCCACTCAAATCTCATCTTGAATTGTAACTCCCACAATTCTTATGTGTTGTGGGAGGAACCTGGTGGAAGGTAATTGAATCATGGAGGCAGGTCTTCACATGCTGTTCTCATGACAATGAGTAAGTTTCATGAAATCTGATGCTTTTAAAAATAGGAGTTTCCCTGCACAAGCTCTTTTGCCCTGCTGCCATCCATATGAGACGAGACTTGCTCCACCTTGCCTTCCACCGTGATTGAGGCTCCCCCCAGCCATGCAGAATTGTAAGTCCATTAAACCCTTTTTCCTATATAAATTGCCCAGTCTCAGTTATGTCTTTATCAGCAGTGTGAAAACAGATTAATACATCCTGCCAGAGTGCTGGAATTGCAGGTGTGAGCTACTGTACCAGCCCAGTTTTTGTTTTCCTGAGTGTTCATTATTCATTTATTCATTCCCTCTCACTCCAAACTATATCAGTGTATATATGTATACTGCTAATTTTTTATTTTTCAATGTTGATATCATCAATAGGTTTTCCACTAAGGAGAGTAAAGAGTATAATATTTTGTTTAAATTAATTATACGACTATAGACTCAAATTAATTATATGACTACAGACTCACAGATTCCTATTTTATTCAGTGGATATAATTCATTAACATCACAATTTATTTTGATGTCTAACAGTCCCAAGTTTAATAACTGGGAGCCCCTTCAAGCTGCACCAGTATGTTTTTGCTATGTCTTCATTATTCTTTGAGCACTTTACTTTTTAGAACAAGATGTTTCAAGTTTATAATATTTTGTTCTTTCCCTGCCCAAGCTCTGGAATGAGACATTTTCTCCGGGGAGCTCTGGTTCCTTTTAGAAAAGATTGGTATTTACAAAACCAAGATATTAATGCTAGGAAATAAATGTATGAGACATACACATACATATATACACTGATATAGTTTGGATGTTTGCCCTCTCCAAATCTCATGTTGAAATGTGACCCCCAATGTTGGCAGTGAGGCCTAGTGGGAGGTGTCTGGATCATTGGGGTGAATCCCTCATGAATGGCTTGGAGCCATCCTCATGTTAATGAGTAAGTTCTCAGTCTATGAGTTCAGGCAATATCTGGTTTATTAAAAGACCCTGGATCTTCCTCTTTCTCTTGCTCCCTCTCTGGCCACATGACATGCTGGCCGTCCTTCACCTTTCACTACAATCATAAACTGCCTAAAGCCCTCACCAGAGATAGATGCCAGCACCATGCTTCCTGTATAGCATGCAGAACCGTGAGCCAAAATGAAACTCATTTCTTTATAAATGACCCAGCCTTAGGTATTTCTTTATAGCAATGCAAGAACAGACTAACACACACACACACACACACACACACACACACACACACACACGCACATACACACAGACTCATACAGCTCTAGATCTATGGCTAGATACACAAATTAGAATTATATACCTCTATTTTTTTTTTTTTTTTTTTTTTTTGAGACGGCGTCTCACTCTGTCATCCAGGCTGGAGTGCAGTGGTACGATCTCGGCTCACTGCAACCTCCACCTCCCGGGTTCAAGCAATTCTCCTTCATCAGCCTCCCGAGTAGCTGGGATTACAGGCGCCTGCCACCACACTTGGCTAATTTTTGTATTTTTAGTAGAGAGGGGGTTTCACCATCTTGGCCAGGCTAGTCTTGAACTCCTGACCTCGTGATCCACCCACCTCGGCCTACCGAAGTGCTGGGATTACAGGCGTGAGTCACTGCGCCTGGCCTATATACCTCTATTTCTAATTTGACATGTCATGGCTTGTCTAGCCTTTCCCTTTTCCATAGTTATAACTCTTTTCGCCAGCAGTGAGAAGCCTGGCTCCTATTATCTCAAATATGTTTACTTATTGGCTCAATTCCCCTGTATGTAACCAAACTCCCAACCACACCGGCTTCCTCCTCTGCTCTGACCATATAAGCCAAGGCAGCCTTATTCTCAACCCCAACCATGCAGGATGCCTCCTCAGCTTCAGTTTCAATTGGCAACACTGGTCATCTGCTCCGTCACCTTCAATAGTTTTGTCTAAATAAACGAAAGAAAAAGATGGGAAAAGAAGGGCTACATGTTATTCTTTATAAATAAAATTAATTGAAACATAAGGATAATTACAGTAAACCTTAAATTCAAATAATGGTTCTTTCACATGCAAAGATAAAACTAACACTCTCAATAGAATATTTGAGTTATCTCTGCAGTGGTAGTAAGAAATTGTTCTCCAACTCTATACTTTTTCTTTTGGATACGTTTGTTCCCCTAAAGTAGTGATACAGATGTTGGAATCAAAAGTTTTGCTGTTGTTATGTATAAGATTATAAAGTTAACTGATGTATTTGAATATTAAATTTGCAACAAAGCCCATTTTAGCTTAGCAACAAAGTTGGCCAGTACTGAGTAAAAAAAAAATCATAAAGGAGGCCAAAAACGGCTTCTGGTCCTATCTCTGCCATTGACTAGGCAGGCATTGAACCACTAATACAGCCTTTCTATGTTAAATTACAAAGTTGAACCTGATGATTTCCGAAATATCTCAGATCCAAATGCATTAATATAGTACAATGTAATAAATTCTGATGTTTTAAGAAGAGACACTTTTTTGTGAAACTATGAATGGGAAAAAAAGATGAAATCATAATATGGACTTGTTTTCTCCTCAAACCAAATCAATAAAAATGCTTTTGAAGCGTCAATAATACTCAGAGCACTGCTCTAAAGGCTCTTCCCACAAAAAGTTTAGCTCTGTGAACTACAATGCAACATTTAGGTCATCCTTCAATGTAATAATAGAAATTATCACAGGACATGCTAACTGAAGAAAGAAGAATAACAATAGTCATAAAGATTACGAAGGTTCAGCCTATTATCACAAAAAGATTTGTGATCATTTAAGCACTACACAAGGAGTAGAAGACAAATTTCAGTTGGATTAATCAGACAGAAAATTTAGAAGCAATAAATGTCTTGCAAAAAAAATTTAGTGAAATAAATCATTTTATATCTCTATGGGAGGATATAATGAATTCTATCCATATGATAGAATACAACATAGTGACTTAAAGATGATTTAGAAGAACATGCAATAACTTGGAAAAAGTTTCACAGTATGTTATTCAGAAAAAAATGGCAAAATATAAAATTTGTGTAAAATCAGATTCCAATGTGTGTGTATGTGTATGACTGGGGGGATGGGCAGCGAGGGAGAGAGGGAATTTAGCAGCTATTTAAAAAAAAAGTTAACAGGAATTATTCCAGATGTTGGGATTGCTGTTGGGTTTAATGTTTTTCTATGTGATTTTCTTTATTTTCCAAATATTCTAAAACATATGTTATATTTTGTAACCAAAAAAATGTTAAAATTGCTAGAGTCAACATTGTACATGAGGTGCTCAGAGACAGTAAGAACTGTAGTGATAAAACAGTTGCCTAGGGCTGTTTTGGCAGAATACCTTGGATTATATTTGATTTTTTTCTTAACAAGGTTGCATAGTTAAATAATCAGTTATGGGATGCTAACACAATGAAATACTAAGCAGCCATTAAAACCAGAATTTAGAGCTTCCAAATAAATGTGTAATCAGCATGTACAAAAATCTCTCTCAAAAGCCATTTCATATAAATAGCAACTTTGTAAGCCGACAAATTTTAATTTGGTGGGCAAACGTAACATACTTTGTATTTTACTGACATTACGTACAAACGTGCTTTGGCATTCTTTTTGCTCATCCTCCCAACTCAACCACAGCCTACTTCTTTTACCTACTACATAATTTAGGATTCTATTTCTTCCGCTTGAAATGCATCCTTTTGTAGAGTGGGAAAGATCTGCATGAATTTACAAAAGCTCACAATTCCAATGAGTACAGTGTGGTGTCATAAAAATATGCTTCGATATCTAGCAAAGGCAGAAAATTACAGGCTGAAATTTAGCAACATCCAAGATTTCAGCAGAAGGATTTAAATTACTATGAATCACTCAAAAGCATTCTTAAAACCTCAATAAAACTGACTATCTAAAGTGTTTTATATTCACTTCAAAAAAGGGAAAGAAAATATACTGACAATACTTAAAAGACTTAACATTTGGCCATGAATAACTGAAGAAAACAAGTGTTTGGGAAGATCCAAAGAAGCAATTAAGCAAAAAGAACTCTAACCTTTTGCGGTTGACGCATTTCAGGAGAAATGGATCATTAAAATTTGTTCTTTCCAAACAAAGGTCTCACCTCCACAATAATGGATGTGTGTCTCTCTGTCTCTATTTGGATATAAGACCATTATCTTAGGGTCATTTAAATGATGAAAATATATCTTTTTACTTTTTCCTTCAACAGATTACAGCAGAATAAAAATTATCTGTGTGACAAATCTCTACTTCTTAAATAACGTTTACTCCTATAGCTAGAACAGTGAAAATGCACACACACAAGAAAATCCTGGGATGGTTTCAGGCTGAGACTTGAGTGTGTTTCACAGAGAAGAAAGCCAGTGTTGCAAGAATTCATGGTCTTTTATCCTTACTCCAAAACAATACATCCACTGTCAGAAAAACCACTTAAATAACTTAACTGAAACAAATGGATTAGATTGGTGTTAGCATGATAATAGAATTTATTGCAAAAATAATAAATTAAGTGTAAGTTTTTCTGTTGTTACTCGGGGCTTATTATAAGCATTTGTTATGGGTCGAATTGTTCCCTCACCCAAATTCATATGCTGAAGCCCAAATCCCCAGTACCGCGGAGTGTGACCTTATTTGGACATGGGGTCCCTACAGATCTGATGAAGTTAAAATGAGGTCATTAGGATAGGCCCTAATCCAATTATGACTGGTATCTTTATATAAACAGGGTAAATGTGGACATAGAAACATGGATGGAGGGAAGAGGATGTGCGGAGACACTGGGAGAACACGGATCTATAAGCCATGTTGGGAAGTCTGGAACAGATCCCTCTCTCACAGCCCTCAGAAGGAACCAACTCTGCTGACTTCTTGATTTCAGACTTCTGGCCTCCAGAACTGTGAGTCAATACATTTCTGTTATTTAAGACACCCAGTCTGTGGTACTTTGTTACAGCAACCCTGGCAAACTCACACAGCATTTCTGTACTTAAAATGGTACACAATAAAAATCTGAGGATGGAAGCAAAGCTAAAAGGAAGAAATCACGATTAAAATATTTCAACTTTGCTCCATTCTTTTTAATAGGTTAGTAGTCAACTCCAGGAATTTCTGGGAATGTTTTTTTCCACCCTCCTTTAATGCAATTAGATGATTCCAACATTCTACCACTGAAATAAATAAAATAGATAGCTGAAATTTAAAATAAATGATGGTTTGTCAATTTTGAGTGCTCAGGTGATAAACACCAATAGAAACAGGTTAAAAGGTGAGATATGACCTCTTTCAGAGGGGTCCTTCCTTAACATCCCTCGCTGAAATGCTACTCAGGAATGTCTCATAAATATAACGTGAATTACTCTGATAATACTAAATCACACCCACCATCTGTGCACAAACAGCTATTTTCTTTTTACAAGTCACAGGGAAAAAAGTCCATGTGAGAAGTGTAATAAATCAGAATACTGGCATGAAAAGGCCATGCAAATAAAATTGCTGATGCACAAGAAACACACACACCCAAGAGACATCTGGTAAAAAAGCAACTTACGGTGGAAGGAGTTTGAGAAACCATGTTGTTAAGAAGGACACTCATCTTGATAGGCCTAAATTTAGACTTGCCAGCTGTGTTTTGGTTTACAAATCCTTCCAATCTGCCTGCTTATAATAATAATAAAAATGAGAAAGGCTTTCTCTGGAACACTGTTGAAAATGTGACTGGGGGAAAAGTCAGCCTCTGTCATATTCTATAAAGGGGCCTACAACACTCTAATCTTGTTTGACATGATTTCCACCACTACATAGTATATACACCCTTGCACACATATATCACAATTTATCCATTCTTCTGTCTCTAGTTTTTCTACTTTCTAATGGGGCTGCCTTGAATATGCTTGTACTTCCTCAAGTTTTATATACTACAGAGCTATAGACTGACCTTAGAAATTTTTCACATAATTTTATTTAACATAATTTTCCCTTCCAGCAGAAAAAAAAGAGTGGTATAATAAAAGAAAAAGTCTCTGTACATAGGCAGTGCTGAAGTTAATCCAAGTTTACACACGTACCAGCTGAGTGAACTTGGTCAAGTAACTTTTCTGAGGTTCGGTTTTCTTTTACTTGCAACTTCTTAGAGAGATCATAGCTCACCTTAGATCACAGAGGACTAAGAGGCCAAAAAGAGATAATAAATGTGTGGTACACAATGTCTGCTTGAAGGGTTTATATGAATTATCTTATGTAAACCTTACCACACTCCTGCAGAGTATATTTTTCCCCCTTGTTAGAAAGACAGAAATACTGTTGGTAAGTGCTCTGTCCCCTCTTATTTTCAGATTAAATTATTGT
Source organism: Hylobates moloch (assembly GCF_009828535.3). Lineage (NCBI taxonomy): Eukaryota > Metazoa > Chordata > Mammalia > Primates > Hylobatidae > Hylobates > Hylobates moloch. The sequence continues at coordinate 128,098,656 of NW_026652280.1, forward strand.
TCAAACAGTAACTGATATTAAGTGAAAGAATCAGGACTTGAGCTAATGGCCAATAAGCTCAAGTATGACAGGGGTCAAAATCTTACATCAAAATATGACAGGGGTCCCTGGGACTCATCACTGAATTCACTTTTTTCAGTTTCCCATGAAGTTAAATAGAAATCTAAAGCAAAAATAAATGTACATGGTCAGTATACAGCTCTGTAACATACAGAACCTGAGGAAGTACAAGTGTATTCAACGAAGCATTGCTGGAAATTAGAAAAAACAGAAAAATGAATAAATAGTGAAATATGCATATAAGGGTGTGCATACTACAGAGCAATGAAAATAAACTACAACTTCATACAGCAATATGGCCAATTCTCATAAACTAAGTATTAGGAGAAAAAAAGCAAATTAGAGGAGAATTTGCACAGGATGGTATCATTTTTTGAAGTCCTAAAACATTCAAGGCCCCCAAATCAGTAAATCTTTAAAATATATTACTTCAAGATACCTATATAAACTTCTATAAAAACCAAACAAATGACAAACATAAAATTCAGATTATTAGTTTCTTTTTCATAGGAGAAGGATAATCTATTGAGGGGAACACAGGGATGTCAAAATTTTTGAATGTTTTATTTCTTAAGCTGAGGAGTGGGGCATGGATACAAATTTTATCATTCTATTACCAAGAATCTGCAAAAATTTCCTGTAAAGGGCCAGATGGTAACTATTTCGGGCTTTATAGGCCATCTGGTTTCTGTCACAACTTCTCATCTTGGCCACTGTAGTGTAAAAGCTGTCATAGACAATACATAAATAATTAGGTGTGACTGTGTCCCAATAAAACTTTATTTATAAAAGGTCAACCAGATTTGGCCCACAAGCTGTTGCTTGTTCCTACTTTACACTATAGATATTATATAGACAGCTATATAATATAGACAGATATTTTATAAACATGTATAGTGTTTCATATGTATGAAAATATTACATAATAAAAGTCATTTTGAAAGTTTTCAAAAGGTATGTTTGAGTAGGTTAAGTATATAGTGTCTTTCCACAGTTTTGTTTTGATTTTTGTCTTTTGTTTTAGAGACAGGGTCTTGCTCTTTTGTCCAAGCTAGAGTGTAGTGGCGCAATCACAGTTTACTGTAACCTCAAATTTCTGGGCTCAAGAGATCCTCCTTCTTCAGCCTTCCAATTACCTAGGACTATAGGCAGGAGCCACCATACCTGACTATTTCTTTAAATTTTTTTGTAGAGACAGGGTCTCACCATGTTGTCCAGGCTTGTCTCAAACTCCTGGCATCAAGTAGTGCTCCTACCTCAGCCTCCCAACGTGCTGGGATTGTAGGAGTTAGCCACCACACCCAGCCTCTTTTCAGTTTTCTAATGAAACTCAGAAATAAAAATAAAGTCCTCTTGACAAGTGGTAGGTAGGCAGAGGTAAGTTCCAGATTTGTAGCATTTCCCTTTCTGCTAGGGACATTTTTTACACTCAGACAGATGCACTCACAAATCAATGTTTTTAATCACCACAATAAAGACAACTCCATATATAAGCAAAAACAAGTCAACAACAAATAAAATACTAAGGCTGAAAGGTAGGAAAGCCTCCCTGACTAAGCACATCCTTCAGCACACTGATGCAGTTCGCACGTGTGCCTCAGCGATATGTCATATTATTGCATGTCAAAAATATTTTAAAGCCATGAATGCTAAATCTACAAATGATAGAAGGTCAACTGAAATTGCCTTAAAACAAGTTTGGGGTAATGGATACGCACATAAAACACAGTATCAGCCAACTACCCAACTGTGTTTCAATGATGACTAACTGGAAGCAAAATAAGCCAGGGAAAATAATTTCTCTAACCAGAACTTATCAAGAGGTTTAATATATGTCCTACAGACAGAGATCGCTGCAGACCCAACTCAGGAATGTAATCAGAAGTGGTTTTAAGGAGCACAACCAGCTGACTGTGCCCTTACTAGGCATGTCTAAAATGGATCCTGTCTTATCGTAAACTACAACTATTCCCCTAAACCAAAGTGTTGTCTTTATAGATATTCTCCAGAGAAAGGGCCTAGATATCTAACTCCACCAACCAATTGACAGAGCATTTCTCAAGAGACAATATATGCTTATACATATATCGAGAAAACCAGTCGGTAATTAAAACAGATTCACCAAACATTCTAATCTCCCAGGAATTCTAAATTGCCTGGCAGATATTAAATGAAAGGACTCACTCAAAGAGGGAATTATACACATACTGTATCACTTAAGAAACAATACTGTTGAAAGTGATACCAAAATTCTGGTAATTTAAAAACATGTGCTCTAATTATTTCAAATTAAAAGTACCCTACCCTCCTATGTTTTATCTCCATGGAGCCTTTATATCCACAGAAAATTTTTCCAAACTTTCTATACTTAACTAAGTAGATGTACATATAGCCCTATCTAGATTATCAATTTATTGCCACAATATTTTCCCTTAAATAAGTATAGGTTCCTCAAAGATAGAAACCAGTATATTTTTGTGATCCTCTGAAGAGCTCACTACAAATTCAAAGTGGCTGCTTACACAAGTCAAAAACAAAATATTAATCTTATATACCATAATAGGAAATACTGAGAGTTTTCTAAGTGCCAGAGACTATGTGCCTTAGCAACATATACATGCATTATTTCATTTAATCCTCTCAACAATCTGATGGAAGTATAATTGTCCATATTTTACAGTTGAATAAATGTGTGGTACAGGGATGATAATCATTCTCCCCAAATCACTTATCTCTTAATTGACAGCAAGACTCAACCACCCTCACCATCCATGTGCACACGAAAAGCACTCAGTATAGTACTTTGATTTCATTTAACAAATGTTCACTGGATGTCACCCATGTGTCAGGCACTGGGCTGGGGATACGATAGTGGCCAAGACTGGTAGAGCTCCTGCTCTCATGAAGCTTATACTTCAGTTGAGAGGGAAGAGGAGGGTACATATAATGAGCAAATCTATAGATAAGTAAGATAATTTCAGATAAGAAGAATAAGTGTTAGGAAAAAATGGAGCAGGTTGCTGAATAAAGGGGCTGCAGGGAGCAGGAAGAATGCTTTCCATAGAGTTGTCAGGGAAATTGAGGAGGTAACGTGAGAAGGTAACGTGAGGAGGAGTCAGCTATACAAAACACTTGGAGAGCAGGATTCCAGTCGGACGGACCAATGAGGCCCAAGGCAGGAAGAATATTTGAGGAACAGAAAGAAGACATGTGGCTGGAACATAGACTATGATGAAGGAATGACCAGCAAAGCTCATTTTCACATTTGCTGTATCAGAATTCAAGTATTCATATATTTTATCTAATAGTTTTTTAAAAAGGGAGGAGCACTCTGTGATAAATGAATGTTACACCTGAAAATCCCAAAGTAAAACACTTGTTACATAGCCAGAGATTGTTAAGTATCTGTATGGTCTTATTCAGACTCTTCATGAGCATTAGCCAATCGGAGGTGATTAATCATATCAAATGCAGCTCCATTTATCTTGATTACACTTGAATAATTTCTTACTTAGTAGAAAATTTTATTTCTTGTATTTAATACTCTATTTTAAAAAATTGGTTTTATTCATTCAGAAAGGTCTAAGATGCCATTTGCCTATAACTTTGCCACAAAACCATTGTTAGGGGTGGTCTGATTGTTCCTAATGATCCCTCTTCTTCCTGTGAGAGGATTACATCTCCTGGCCAGTTGCCAGGTGATTTTCAGTGCCTCCCAATTGGTTTGACCAGTTACTTGCTTTGGACAATGGCAGTATCTGGGTAGAAGATCTGGGAGCCACTGTCTATTTCCACCAGTGCTCATATTATTTTCCGTCTGTCACAGGAGTGGCATGTCCCAGTTAGGGGTTACTGCTTCAGTCTTGATCCCAAAATGAAGAAGATATGTGGAACAGAGTCAAAGCCGAGAGCAGAACCACAGTTTAGCCACAGCTGACAGATACACGAGCAACAAAGAAAACTTAGTTGTAAGCAAGCCACTGAAATCTCGAGGTTGTACTGCAGCATAACCTAGTGAAAGCTGATGAAGACAGCATTCAGTGTTCAATTAGATTACAAAATACACATGCATATTATTCTCAGAACAAATTAGGGATTAATTTTTTCTAATTTTCAAGATTCATATACCAAGAATTTGCCATTTGTTTCTGGTTACACATAAGGCTTTCATTTTCATTCTAAACAGACTTTTTTTCTTAATATTTCAATTTAAATGATTCAGCTTGTTTATTTTAAAACAAAAACTTATCTAAAAACTATGATATAAAATCATTTTTATAATAGAAATGAACCTAAAAACATGACAAATGAATCTCAAAATTGTGATAAAGCATATATGATTCTATTTATTTGAAATTACCTAAAAAGACAAATTTATATAAACAGAAAATTTAGATGAGTGGTTTTTGTCTATGACAGAGAGAAAACAGAGATTAACTGTAAACAGGCATAATGGATCATACTGGGGAGATGAAAATGTTCTAAAACTGGTTTATAGTGATAGTTGTACAATCTGGTTAATTATCTTTAAAAAAAATCATTCACCCAAAATGGGTGAATTTCATGGTATGTAAATTATACTCAATAAAATTGAATTTAAAAAGAAAAAAGAGCATGTGATATAAAAGCATTTCTCAAAGTCAAAAAATAATAAAATTTTTCTATTTCAATGTTAAAACTGTTGGTTTAACCCCATGTTTTAACATAAGCAGATTTTTATGTCAGTAGTTGCTAATAATTTTAATTCTTTTTTTATTAATACTAGAGGTAACACACTACTATCCAGCTTGATTGATACATGCAATCCAAAGTTAATCAAATATTCTGTTTAAAACAAGCAAAATCTTTTAAGCATATAACTCCTTACCTGTTTATTGAGAAAACTGTAAAGTATATACTTAAGGTGATTCCAATGAAAATGTTTAACTTTTAGTCTCGTATCTTCTTTGGAAAGTGTGGGACACAAATAAACAAACATGAATAAAATAAATTTTGAACACTGTAACCACATAGCTATTGAATCTGTGTTTCCTTTTGATCACACTAGCTACTTGTAAAACTACAGCAGGCTATGAGGACTCTCAAGGATACAAACATAAAACTTTTATCTTTAAAACTCACAGAAATAAAGTATTCTTTTTAGAGTACACTAAGTTTAAATCTAGAGCCTTTTAACATCATTTTCTCAAAATATTTGTAATAACTTTCCTCATTGCTCCTGACCAATAAATAAATAAATAAATAAAACTCACTGTCTCTACATAAAAGAGCTGTAGCTCTCTTTCCTATAGGTCCTCATAATTTTTTTTCTTTGTTTATACAACATCCAATCCCCTTTCCGAATACAGGCATGTGTTGTTTAACGATGGGGATAGGTTCTGAGAAATGCATCCTTAGGAAATTTTGTCATTGTGTGAACATCATAGAGTTCACTTACACAAACCTAGATGGTATACCCTACTTCACACATAGGCTAGATGGTATAGCCTATTGATCCTAGGCTACAAATCTGTACATGTTACTGTTCTGAAAACTGTAGGCAGCTGTTAACACATGATTAGAAAAGGTACAGTAAAAATACAGTATTACAATCTTAGGCAGTCCATCATTGACCAAAACGTTCTTACACAGCACATGACTCTATAATTGGCTATAGTTTCTGCTAGCGCCTGTCCCTTTCTGCACCTGCACTTCCAGTCTTTACATCTACTCTGTAAGCAATCTAATATTCAAGACTGCACTTCTTTCCTGCCAGAGTTGGCTTCCACTACTTGTAACCAAGCTCCCTGAGACAGGTGCTATTATAGTATTAATAGCTTAATATGTTTTTTTTTTTTCAAGTAAAAGAAGGTTTCTAAATTATTATCTTGGGTTGTTTATGCTTTGTGTTTATTTCTTCTAATAAAATCTAAATGGGAGATTTTGTTCAGGATTGAGGCTCAACATAGCTCTCTGTATCATCAAACAATAACATTACTCACCATTAATTAAGACTAATTTAATTCTATGTAGTTTAGTATCCTGACAGGAAAGACCAGTATGATACAAACTGAATTCACTAAAAACAGATCACCAGCAAATTGCTGTAATAACTGTCTCTATAAATATGAAAAAGTCAGAGGCTCTGTCATTCATTAATGTATTTATTCTGTAAATAGAGTTCCTACTCTCCTACCTTCGAGGAGCTTAATCTATTGAAAATAAGTGAGCAATCAAGATCTTGGAAAAGAGAAATAATATCTATTTATAAGGCAGAATGTATTAAGCATTAGATGATTCAAAACACTAGTATGGAGAGCACAGACTGGAGCACTAGTATGGAGAGCACAAATTAATTCCAGCTGAGGATTGAAGAAGGTTCTTAGGGATGATGAGTAACAGAAAAGGTTTTGTTTCACTGCCCTAACAATAACTATACAAAAGTAGAAAAATACACAGTAAGTTCACATAGTGGCAAGTGGACCAACCTAGATCAGTGCTTCTCAAATTGTACGGTGGAAACAAATCACCACAAATCCTGTTTAGATCAGATTCCAATTCACTGGGTCTGAGACTGCATTTGTAACCAGCCCCCAGGTGATGTAACAGTCATGGAACTGAACAGTGAGGCTCTCCAGGAAAGAGAGTGGTGGTGAAGGAGAAGGCTGACAGCCTAATCATCAACAGCTGTGAATGGCAAATGGTGACAATATGATCAGAGCTATGTGCTCTGGAAACACTGATTTGCTGGGAACACATAGAATGGGGGCAGAATATTAGGAGAATGAAGACCTTATGAAGCTATTTTAATAGTTCTCAGAGGTAACTACATAACCACTCCAAACATAGGAGAGGAAACTGAAAGAAGGCACTAATTCCAGAGATATCAAAAAGGTAAAAATGATGGGGACATTCAGATATATGAACAGACTTGGACAGTGCATGAGAGGGATGATTAGAAGGTAAACACTGAGGATTTTATCCTGGACACCTAAGGAATTATTACATCACTAGGAGAAAATTAAACGGAAAAGACAACGGGTTTGGGAAGAGAAATTAGGAATTGGAGAATGGCAGAACATAGTCCAGTTGGAACTAAACTGAAGGGATGAATAGGCCCATCTAATTAAGACTTTCCACTGCTCTTACAGTCAAATTTAGTAAGTTAAAATTCCATTGGAACAGCCTCTTAATAGTAAAAAAGGACAGTTCAACTGTCCCACCCTCCTCTCCTCTGGGACAGTTAGTCATCCAGCTTGTACCAGAACATTTTTAGTGACAGAATTCATGATCCTGTTGGGTAATCCCTTTCATTTTGGAACCTTTAATTAGAAATCTATTTTCTGAATTAACCTGAAACTTCTCTATATTTTTGGACCCAGAGGTCCTGGTTTTGCCCTTCAAAACTGTAAACATTTAATCCACCTAGATCATAGTAAGTCTTCATAAGGAGTTATTAAAAGAATTAACCCCTCTCTTCCAAGCTAAATCACTTTTTGTTCTTCGCCAGACTTTCTTCACAGGCCATGGTTACCAGAACATATCATCAGTGAAATCCCTTAGTTGATTCTCTTTCATGGATAGCAAATATGTGACAAGACTGTTGCTACTTCCTGTGCCAAAGGAAGACAGTGTTAATGGATCTAAGCCCTCTTTCTAAGCCCGGACCAGATTTCACCTCCATCTTAACACAGTATTCCAAAGAATCCATAACAAGGCGCTGGCATCTGAAGATGAGACCATATTCCTCTGCCATTTTTTGACATCGACTGTTAACTCTCCTTTTAAAACGCTGAGAGTGGAATGGATCTTCTGAAGTGGCATGGACAGTTCAAATTTACATTAAAATTAATACCCTATATGACCTTGAAAATATGGTGTTTAAATTCAATATCATGTCATTTGTGTATACTAGTTTTTCAGTCACTGAAAACCACTGGGAATGTTTGCACATAAAATGGTCCTATACAAGGTCTCCCCAAACTTATTCTGAAGTTTCCTTATTTGTTTTGGTTTTATTGTTGATCACATATGCTACCTCAAAAAGAGAAACTTAGAGCTTTTCACCTTCTTTCTACTTCACCTACCTAGACTTCCTCCCCAAGGATAAATATAAAAGAATACTTAACCTATAAGACAGCTATAATGGCACAGAGTGAAATTTTTTGCAAGAGAAATAAATAGTCCTGGATCAGCCCTATTGTGTTTGTTTTTGTTTTTTTTCCCTAATCATCAAAACAGTAAGGCCCACTAAGACAAGATCAGGATGTAGGCCTTAGGGAAAGGGGAACATATATATTAGGTCATGTAATCGTCATGTTAGTATTTATCCTCATTTTACAGATGAAAAATCTGACGCATTGACATTAAGTTACTTGCCTTAGGCAACAATGCTAGTAAGCAGTGCAGCCAGGATTTCAAATGCAGGCAATGTAGTTAGAGTCCCTACTCCTGGACCAGGTGTGGTGGCTCACACCTGCAATCCCAGCACTTTGGGAGGCCGAGGTGGGCAGATCACCTGAGGTCAGGAATTCGAGACCAGCCTGGACAACATGGCAAAACCCCGTCTCCACTAAAAACACGAAAAAAAAAAAAAAAAAAAAATACTGTGTGTGGCAGTGTGCACCTGTAGTCCCAGCTACTGGGGAGGCTGAGGTGGGAGGATAGCTTGAGCCTTGGGAGGTGGAGGATGCAGTGAGCCAAAATCATGCCACTGCACTCTAGCCTGGGTGACAGAGTGAGACCTTGTCTCAAATAAAAAGAAAAGAGAGTTTCTACTCCTAACCACTAAGCTTATATCTTAATGGTATTTTTACTTACAATGACTAATGGAGCTTTCTTCAGAACTTCGTATTTATCCCAATTAAATTTCACAGTCTACTTCTGAATACAATGTTCTAACTTATCAAAAGATTTGGAAGGCTGATTATAATATACAGACTACTAGCTATTGTTATAGTTACTACTGCTGTGTAACAAACCATCTGAAAACATAGTCGTATAAAATGATTTTATTGTTTTAGATTTTATTATGCTCACTGGTTTAGGCAGGAATTCAGGCAGCACACAGCAGAAATGGCTTGTGTCTCCTCCATTATACGTGAGGGCTCAACTGAAAAGACTTGATGGCTGAGGGCACATGAATGCTGGAGGCTGAAATCATACAGACATCTTCACATGAAAGCCTGCCACTTAATGCTGGAGAGTGCCAGGGACTTTGGCTGGGGCTGCTGACCAAGCATTTACATGTGGTTTCAATGTAACACGGGTTTCCTAACATGCAGGTTTTAGGTTGCATTTCTTACATGGTGCTCCAAAAAGCACAGTGTCCCACTGGACAACACGAAACCTACATCCCCTTTCATGATCTAGCCTGGGAAGTTGCACAGCATCACTTCCACCATATCCTATAGATCAAGGCAGTCATAATCCCACCGAAGTTCAAGGAAAGCAGCACTTATTCCATCTCTCCATAGGAGAGTGGCAGGTCACATCATAGAAGAGCATATAGAATGAGAGATACTGACACAGCCACCTTTATTGGAAGTAACTCTCCACATTGTTGTACTATGTCCTATGACCCCACCCATCTATTTTCTGTGCCCTAGGAGGCTGGCACCTATAGATGACATCACCTTAGCAAGATCACTCAAAGAGGAGTGCAAGCAGGAGATCCAAGGGCAGGAGGAGAGGAATTCAGGGAACATACCCCTTATTTCCTCCTGCTTTGGCACGTTTCTGGCAGTAGCTACCTCTCTCTGTAAATGCATTTCCTGAAGAAGTGTCCCCATCTCCACAGCTCCAGGTCTGACTGGTTTCCAGCAATGCTATTTCCATTTCTTGTCCTTTTAAAGCTAGGGATGCTAATAGCTTTTTCCCACTACAACTCTCTAAATGCCTCAGTATTCCTTGTTTGTTCACTAACTCTGCCAATAATTCCATAAATAGTCCCCACATTCAACTCTCATTTAAATCATTGGAAAGAATTTTGGTTTTTATCAGAGTGATGACTGGTACAGGTACACAACAGAAACCAAATAGAGACTGTGCAGAGAATATATGTGAGAAATTAGTAAGCAGGACTTCCTAATCTTTTTCTAATTATTTGATAGACTAGATGAATAGTATAATTATGCCACTCCATCACTATACTGAATTTCCAAATTGACAAACATATATATATATATAAAAAGATATGTATACATGTGTATGTTAGACGTCTCAACTTTATTCTTTCAAAAATAACCTTTTCAGCTGGGCGCAGTGGCTCCCGCCTGTAATCCCTGCATTTTGGGAGGTCGAGACAGGTGGATCACCTGAGGTCAGGAGTTCGAGACCAGCCTGGCCAACATGGTGAAACCTGTCTCTACTAAAAATACAAAAAATTAGCGGGGCATGGTGGCTCATGCCTGTAATCCCAGCTACTCAGGAGGCTGAGGCAGGAGAATCGCTTGAACCCGGGAGGCAGAGGTTGCAGTGAGCCAAGATTGTGCCACTGCACTCCAACCTAGGTAATAAGAGCAAAACTCCATCTCAAAAAATAAATAACCTTTTCTGAAGAAATGAGTGATTTTTTTCAAAAGCCTTGCTCAATCATGTTATTATAACTCTGATTTACCATAAACACAATCTTAAGTCTTTCATTATTCTTATGAAACATGTAGCTTCTATTGATCATGTTTTTTTCGAAGTGTTTATAAACAACATACTAAATAATTCACTTCATGGCTTTTTTGGAGATTGAAATGAAAGCTACTGTTTGGTACCTTCCAGAACTTCCTTTTTGCCCATTATTTTTAAAAACAATATTTACGTATCTCTAGTTTCGGGGAACCATTATTGCATTTCACGATTTCTCAGATGACTAGTGGTGATGAGGATGATTACATCTGTAAGTTCCCTGATTATCCTAGATGATATATATCTCACTTTATGATCCTGAATATCTTTAAAGAGGCCAATTAGAGCTATCACTTACTGAGTACCAGATAAGCATCTCAGTGCTTCATTGTGGCCTAATCACGTACCCTGTATCCACAGCTGTTTCTTCTATACAGTATTCAATAAAAATAAAGGCAATTTATTTTAATTTATTGTTTTTCCCCCAAAGAGGAGGATTTTTTCCTTTAAACATGAAGAAATTGGCCCATTTTCTCCCGTTAAATTTTTTTGGAAGCCTCATCTCATTGTGATCTAGTTCTAAAATAATTCTTAGGCTCTTGTTACCATTTGTATCTTTTTTCTTTTTTTTTTTTATTTTACTGTTTTCGTATGATTGGTTCTGTTCTCTTCCTTCTAACATCTATCCTCGTTCTTTTAAATCAATGTCCTCTGCATTCTCTTGAGGTCTGGCATCATTTTCTTCTCACTGGATTATATGAAAATTCAGAACAACTTTGTTTTACTTTCCATCCCTCTTGATTTATATTGCCATTTAGAGTTTGTCACATCTTCCTACCTGGACTGTAAGATTGTGATAGCAAGGACTAAATCTTGTATTTCTTTTTTTAAAGCATACTTAACACAAAATGTATATTTGCCATGTACTTGTAATATGTTGTGGAAAAAGAATAATAATTTCTTTTTCTTTTGAGACAGAGTCTCACTCCGTCACTCAGGCAGGAATGCAGTGGCGTGATCTCAGCCCACTGCAACCTCTGCCTCTCCGGTTCAAGCGATTCCCCTGCCTCAGCTTCCCAGGTAGCTAGAATTAAAGGCTCCCACCACCACACCCGGCTAATTTTTATATTTTTACTAAAGATGGGGTTTCACCATGTTGGCCAGGCTGGTTGTGAACTCCTGACTTCAAGCGATCCACCAGCCTCAGCCTCCCAAAGTGCTGGGGAAATTCATACTCTTTAAAAAGCTTCTGGAAGAGGGCACCAGGCAAATATTCACAAATAATCTAAGGGAATAAGGGGACTATAAAGGTGAATGTAAATTGAATATGCAGTTTGCCAACCTCAAAGTACTGACAAGGGAAGGACAGTCTGCTTCATAAGTAATTGTGAGATTCCATCCTAGGGTAGGCTGAACAGCAGTGGTGTTTTGTAGAGGAGCAGGCAAGGAAGGCAGTGGAAAGGGAAGACCACGTGGAGCAGGATTTCTTAAATTTGCTTGCTTAACTACAGATAACGGTTGAGAAATTAAAACTTACTGAAATGGATGAAAGTGGCTAATTTTAAACTTTTCCAACTATTCTTTTTGGATTGTCACTAATATTATATCTTCGCCTTAATCTATGTGGGCAGTTTCTACAGAAGTTGTTCTTAACTTTTTCTAAGCATCCAACACGCGCAGTTAACACTAACAAGCAGGGTAGACCCAGGTGTACGGGCTTATAGAGTTTGGAAGGTCCACTTTTAAAAGAATACAAAATCAGGTGGAAAAACAAATTATTCAGAACGAGAAAAGAAATCTCAATAAATGATTACAGCCATGGAGATCTAGATTTCTTAGTCTGAGAGAGCTTTAGGCAATTCACCAGAAATGCTTATTTAGAAATGCTTCTGGTTGGGACCTATCATTTCCTTCTCACCTAGAACATCTGCAACTCCAGCAACCCCCAACACGCCCACAGGTCTAAGAAAACGAATAGCACTGAAGTTTCAATTTCATTAGCTTCACCTTGGATCTGCCTCTGACAAGAGGACCTCATTTAAACATTGATTCTTAAGAGCCAGCTAGGACACTTAGAATCTGGGGAAGGAGAAACCACTTGACAAGTTTAAAACAATCCGAGGCACTGTGGCTCAAGCCTGTAATCCCAAGCCCTTTGGGTGCTGGAGGTGGTAGAATCCCTTGAGGCCAGAAGTTTGAGTCCAGCCCCGACAAAAAAAAAAAAACAGAAAGAAACCCCGATGATTCTGATACACTACTGCTATTTCCAACATCCCATCCCAAAGTTTCACAATGCATAACCATAGACTAATATTCCTTATCTAAACAGCAATGTAAAGAAGGAAAGAAAGTAACCAACTGGCCAATTGTCGTTGATCTGAACATAAAGTATGTGTGGAATATAAAAAGGCAGAGTTTACCTTTTACAACTAAACATAAAATAATTCCATTGTTTTACTACTTAATAGAAAAGTCAAGAGCACAAAACTGTGATAGTCTGTTTAAATATTCGGAATACAAACCTGGACCTATCATTCCATTTAAACCGAAGTAGAAATAAGTTTTATGTACTCCTCTTTGGAGTCAGAGTATGCATGTTCACTTCCTAACTTTGGTTTGCTCTCCCAGAATAAATGCAGTGGTTAAGTAGGTCGTTTGCTTTACCTAATATCTCCAGGTAACATTAAAATGAACAGGCTTCTTAGTAATGAATACAGCGTTGTGATCTGAACTCAAGTCTTCTCTCAGCAGCAACTTGAGAAACTGGAGTGACATTCAACCTCCCTGCAAGAAAGGTATTTTTCTTTTCTAAAACCCTTTAATTACAACTACCAGTCTACACGTACCAAAAGTCTACCACTAGCCCCCACAAGTCAATTTCCCTCCAACTGTAAAATAAGCAAAGAAGAGCCTTTGGTCCTAAATTTCCCTGGGGCAAGGAAAAACGAAAGCGCTGGCTGTGGGTTGGGTGGCAGTAGCTGACCACCCTTCTGAAAAATCCTTCGCTCCTCAGCGGAGGAGCTTCCTGTTAGAAACAACCGTTTTCTCCTGTTCAGGAAGATTTCCTAGAACCTATTCCCACAGGACCTAAGACTCACCCAAGTCTCAAATCCACAACTAACAACACTAAATTAAGAATAATTTCTCTCAACTTGGCTGATCTCTCTCCCAGAGTTCAGCGCTGGCCTCGCCCGAAAAGCAGCTGGCAGGAGCGATTTCGAGCCACCAGCCTCCCAGGTTCGGGAGCTGCCGCGAGGAAGATGTCTGTGTCAGAGAGGCAGAAAGGGAAAACAAATCACAACTTTGCAGACTCCACTAAGCCACAGCCCCGCCGAACGGAAGGTCAAAGTGCGGAGGAGGGAGCGGCTGCGGTTTGAGGCCCCGAGGCGACGCGGCCCCGGGTGCGGCCAGAGCTGGCAGGCGGAGTCCAGCAGCCCGGGGGACCTCACCCGTCCCCAGCTCAGAGCCGCCGCCCCGGGAGGGCGAGCGCGCCAGAGGCAGCTGTCGGCGCAATGCTGGCAACTCCCGGAGTTGCCTTGGAAGTTTCCCGGGACTCGCCGCCGCCGCCCTCACCTTGCTGAACACCTCCAGGTCGTCCTCGTCCTCGTCCAGATCCAGCACCTCCGCCTGCAGCAGGGCGGAAGAGCCGCTGCTGTCCGGGAAGGGGGCGCCGCCCCCCGGGCTCTCCCCGTCGGCGCCCCCGGCCGGGAGGCCCGAGGAGCGCGCCTGCGATGCCGGGCGCTCGCTCTCCATCCCGAGAGTGCGCGCCCGGCCGGCCGCCACCGCCGCCGCCAGCCCGGCTCCCCCGAGCGTGCCCATTGGCTCCCGCGTCTCCTGCACCTCCCCGGCCGGCCCCGCTCCAGCCCCTCGCCCGCTGCGCAGACGCGGAACTGCAGGGACCAGCGCTGGCCGGGGCCGGGCGCATCCCCACCTGGACTGGGGCGGGTTGGAGGGGCGGGACTGGGACTCTTGGACTCCGGCTAGGTTGGAGAAAGGGTTGGCTGTACCCTGGAGAAGCGGAGAGACTCAAAGGTGGGAAGTGGGCGTCCTCGCATTGACCCAGTCAGGGGCCACCGAGTGACGGTTTCCGCAGTGGCGGGGTCCGGGAAGAAGCCACGGAGCGAACCGTCCACTTCGCGGGATCCACAGCGAGGCTGGAAGGCACCCGACCCAGCCTGCCAAGAGAGGAAAAAAAAAAACAGCAATAACAATACTGTATTTCCTGTATTCAGTGGTTGCCTTTCTTCTTGGTTGTGATTTTCGAGCTAATGTAAAAATAAAGACATGAAAACTTCCCCTGTTTCGTTAATTGATTTTTGACCCAGTGACCGGCCTGTGCGGTCATTTCACGTGGAGCCCGGAAAGCTGAGCTTTACAAACTATTTTCAGCCACTTTCAAATGCATCTTTACTCCTGGACGTCTTCCTGAAGTTAATGAGCAGAATGTTACCAAGACCCAAGGACAACTAGCAAGTCTGGAAAATTGCCAGCGAGAAATAATCTTCAGTCCTTGCACTGCCAAGGCAAAGCTTTAATTATTTAACTGCTTATTATTCAAAAACAAAACTAAGTTCCAAAACTAATGGAAAATTATGCCCACGTTGATATATTTTTTAATTTATCTTCAGGTTTTATTTACTTCCGTCAGCCCCACCTCTTTTCTGTAGGCCCATTTAAAAATTTTTAAATACATTAAGCTCTATGTAAGAATTCCTTATTTGGGGAAATAGAGAATATCTTTATTTCTGATTAGAGGCAAGGCCTTAATAATGTATTCTCTCCTAATCATTCAAATGTATTCCCACTGATTTCAGACGTGCACCCACTCTTCAGTCAGGTTGGTCACCGCCCCATGAATATCCACATTTGTTCCTGTGCTTGGTGATTTCTGTACTTTAAATGCCATCTCCTGCCCATCCTTCAGAAATTAAATATAGTCCCATCTCTTTCAGAAAGACTTTCTAAATGACAGTCTGTTCTCAATTTAGCATTTAATTTTATTCCATCTTGCAGATTGTATTTGTTTCATGTACAAGTTTTCCATTCCTTAGTAAATGATAACATTTTCAGGTTGGGGATCCTGGTATGTATTAACCACAGTATCAGATGTACTCTCAAAATGCTCTCTGCTAATTTCTGTAAAGAATATGTTATTAAAAGACTTTATTTTTCCTTGATAAGCTTATTCTGACTAGTAAGGAAGATTCAAGGTTTTCTAATTGCAATCTGAACCAGGAAATTCTTAATAATGCTGTAACTCACAGAATTGCCAGAAAACATAGAGAATGGGCTCAGAAAATGGGCAGAATAAAGCAAGGCTGCACAGCTTGGATTATAGCCAAAAGCCAGGCCACAGAACCAGTGTTACAGACATCAGTGCTACCATTGCCGGGTACTGGATGCCACACCATCTTCACCAGTGTCAATATTGTCATTAACACTGATGTTACTGGACTCCAGTTGCTGTCCCTGGCAGCAGTACCACAGCTGCCTCTGAGAACTTCCGTGCTATTACTGCCACAAGAATGTCTCTATCGCCCTGTTTCTCTGTGTTGATTTTTCTAGTATTAAAACCCTGGAGAGTATGTGTGCTTGGCCAATCTGGCCAAGTTTCATGGAAATTCCTAAGACAGAGAATTTTCTAAACATAGAAAGGCCGTATTGATGCTTGTCAACCAAAAAAGAAAAATAGGAAGAGGGGGAGGATGAGGAAGAGGAGTAGGGAAAACCCAATTATAATTTGCCCCTTTGGCTGTCCGATTAATATTGCCTTTCTTCACATACTCCCCCTACCTCCATGCTTTGAGCACCTGAGCATGCAGTTCACAGCCCCTCAAAGGGAGGAAATCCCAAACCTACTCATTATTAGTACAACTCCAAAGCAATATGTCTATTCCTCCTGTAGTCTCAGCTTCTCATTAAGTGGGACTATCACTGGGTTTTTTTGTTTGTTTTTGAGACAGAGTCTCACTCCGTCGCCCAGGCTAGAGTGCAGCGGCACGATCTCTGCTCACCGCAACCTCCGCCTCCCGGGTTCAAGCGATTCTCCTGCCTCAGCCTCCTGAGTAGGTGGGACTACAGGCGTGCGCCACCACACCCAGCTAATTTTTTGTATTTTTAGTAGAGACGGGGTTTCACCATGTTGGCCAGAATGGTCTCGATCTCTTGACTTCATGATCCACCCGCCTCGGCCTCCCAAAGTGCTGGGATTACAGGCTTGAGCCACCGTGCCCAGCCTATCGCTAGGTTTTTTAATGGAAGAATTTTTATTTGGGTACTAAAGCCTTTAAACCAGCATAGTCCAAAACTTTGAGTACAAGCATAATATTAAGAGGAGCCCTACCCACTCCTGTCCTGTTTAAGAGAAATAATATCATACATTAATTTATGGTTTCATGAATATACATCTTGTCAAAAAGCCTTCTCTCCCTTATACTTTCCAGATGGGATCTCTTCAGACCATAACTGGGTCTTTAATATTCCATTCCACCATCTATGAAGTCTGCTGTTTCTAGTAATGGGTTTTGTGATGAGACAAGCTACCCCATGGGCATTGCCCAAAGGCTTTACTTCTTTTGCTAGAAAGTGATTTAACTAGTTAGAAAAAAATATAATATGCAAAATCTGATGAGGAATAGACCAGTCAATAAGTTCATGGATGAGCATGTTGAGGGAAATCTGATGAGCAGAAAAAGCAAAGCCAATTTGACTTTTCCACTAAAGACAAATCATGGCATCCTCCAGTGTGGCAGGGTAAGGGTCCTGCATAGTTGCTGCTGTGGCCAGCTGAGTGCTGAGCAATGAAAGTAGCCAATTATCCTTTAGTGAGAGGAAATCCTTATTTTTGAGCCAATGCATAGCATAAATCCCTGCCACCGTGGCCACTTGGTATGTGAAGCCATAGAACAAGCACTAGAGTTTCTAGAAAAGCAGTAGGATTAACATCCACAGGAGAATAAGCATTATTGTCATACTTATTTTTGATGACATAAATTCATCAAATGAAAAGGCTTTTTTGGAGAGTATTGTTGTGGGCTACATACAAATATGCTTTTATTCTGGGGCTATTCCAAGAAACTCACTCATATACATTTTCTGAAACCTTCTTGACCCCGAGATCCTACCTTGTTTCTTCTAAGTCTCATCAAGTCAAACCTCTAGCCTTTGTCCTGGAAAGAGCATAGAATCCTCATTCTAACTCCCCTTTGAAGCATAGTGGGCACTGTTGTATACCAAAGGGAGGATTTCCCTTGTCCACTGCCCTTTTGCACCGCAATAACTACTAACTGATTCCTGCAAATGATAAAGATCCATCTGTAAACCAGATTTGGAGTTTTTACCCCTTAGTTAACTGTTCAGATAAAACTCCCTATGAGATCATAGGGGTAGACCTGCTTAGAGCAAGAGCCAAATGCTCATGCAATGTATGCTTATAGGACCACTTTCAAATATAACATTTCCACACGAACATGGCTTGCTGAAGGAAGGCTGGTTCAGTTTTAGGATTTTTTTCATTATAGCACCCATTTCATGAGGAGCTGCTTGGATCACATGGTCACCTGATGTCACATGCTTATGTATCTAGTTGATATTGTTTGGCTACTTGTCCCCTCCTAAAGTTATGTTGAAGTGTGAACCCAAATGTTGGAGGTGGGGCCTAGTGGAAGACGTATGGATCACGGGGGAGGATCTCTCATGAATGGTTTGGTGCCCTCCCTGTGATAGTGAGTGAGTTCTTGCTCTATTAGTTCGCACAAGAAATGATTGTTTAAAAAAAAGAGCATAGCATTTATCTCTCTCTCACTCTGACTCTTTTTCTGAATCTCTCTCTCTTGCTCACTCTGTATCTTGCCCTATGACATGCCTGTCTGTGCCCCCTTTCCCTTCTGCCATGAGTGTAAGCTTCCTGAGGCCTCACCAGAAGCCAAGAAAATGCTGATGCCATGCTTCTACAGGCTTCAGAAATGTGAGCTAAGTTAATCTCTCTTCTTTATAAATTACCCAGCCTCAGGTATTCCTTCATAGCAACACAAAACAGTCTAACGCACTCATCTTTGCCAAAACCTGGTAACAAGCCAATGGCTGGTTTCCTAAATCTATCAGAGAGAGCACATTTTGCTCTAAAACGTTAGTCTTTTTGATTTTCTTTCAGAACTTGTCACAGGCCCCACAGAGTATCCTTATTCTCTACAGGCTTATCAGTAATATTAACAGTGAAAGGTAGGTCAGGCGTGGTGGCTCACGCCTGTAATCCCAGCACTTTGGGAGGCCGAGGCTGGCAGATCACAAGGTCAGGAGATCGAGACCATCCTGGCTAACACAGTGAAACCCTGTCTCTACTAAAAATACAAAAAAAATAAATAAATAAAAATAATTAGCCAGGCGTGGTGGCGGATGCCTGTAGTCCCAGCTACTCAGGAGGCTGAGGCAGGAGAATGGCGTGAACCCAGGAGGCGGAGCTTGCAGTGAGCCAAGATCGCGCCACTGCACTCCAGCCTGGGCAACAGAGTGAGACTGTCTCAAAAAAACAAAAAAACAAAAAACAAAACAAAACAAAACAGTGAAAGGTAGTGAATGTCTACTTGAGTCAGACACTCTTATAAGTGCTTTACGCATGGTCACTCATTTAATCTTCACAAACACCTTAGGATGTAGATGCTATTATTACCATCCCCATTTTACAGATGAGGAGACTGATGAACAGAGAAGTTTAGTAATTTACCCAAGGTAAGTAATAAGTTGGAAATAATTCACTCCTCACTGAAAAGAGTGTTACATATGTTGTCTTTAAAAATAGAAAAGAAGCCAAATATGGTGGCTCATGCCGGTAATCCTAGCATTTTGGGAGGTTGAAGCAGAAGGATAACTTGAGGCCAGGAATTCGAGACCAGCCTGGGCAACATAAGGAGACCCCATTGCTTAAAAAAAAAAAAAAAAAAAAAAAAAAAACTTTTTTTTTTTTTAATTAGCTGTTGTTGGTGGTGCATGCCTGTAGTCTCAGCTACTAGGGAGGCTGGGGTGTGAGAATCTTTTGAGCTCAGGAGTTTGAGGCTGCCCTGAACTATGATTGTGTTACTGCACTCCAGACCGGTGACAGAGTAAGACTCTAAAGAAAAATAAAATAGAAAGGAGGATTTATAAGGATATTCAGGGATTCTCAGCTCTTGGAATTTAGCAGAACAGGTAATTCTAAAATTCTTCCACTACCAATCCTGAAGAGCTGGAACAAGAATCTAAATTCATGGTTGAATTTGCAAAAAAAGTAATTAACTTTAAGGAGACAAGAAACAAATTACTCTTCTGTGAGAGAATGAAATTGGTAAATATTTGGGCCGCTAGTCTGCCTGTCCCCAGGGTGGAATGTGTAGGATTGGTCTCAATAATCTAAAGGTTTGCATTTGAACTATCATAGGAATAAGGGAACTATAAACTTATAAGATATTCAGTCAATAACAATACTCTTTTGGATCAGCCTGGACTCCACATAGGAAAGATACCTCCCCGAAAATCTTACTCATGGTTTGGGAAGTCACAATTAAAAATATTAAAAGTGTTCTCGAGTTAGTGATATAACTGGGGTCTCTGGCATAATCAAATAAAAAGATCTCTTTCTCAACTCACTCTTGACAGTTTCAACAGATAAAACTATACTGCAGATGAGATCATAATACATAATTTAAAGCATTCAAGGAAACTATCATGGGTCAGAAGCATCATATAAAACTTTTAGGAGTAGAGTCTCAAAGAACTTTAAATAATCAAACAATATACAAAATATAAATTATTAAATAAATAAAAGAATAACTACAACAGTCTATAAAAAGAACCAAAAAGTCTAGAAATGAAAAATATAGTCAGTGTGCTGATTGTTAATTCTTTGCCTCTCTGCTCCAAATGGACTCTCATTGCCTGCTCTGTGATAATGGAGATGAGCCTTATAGATATTTCTCCTTTACCACCTGTCAAGATGTTAAACATTGTCAGTAGAGGATCTGGAGGGATACTGCAGAAGGAAAGGCTTTTCCTCTTCCTGTTTCTGGTGTGCTCTCTTACCAGTGTCCTACAGAGAACTCTTTTTCTCCACTGTGCAATGTGAGGTTCCTGTAGGGCAAAATTTTTTATGGTATTTGACTCACTATCAAACTCACACAGCTATGTTGGCATAGTCCCAGATATTCTGGGCCTGCCCCCAGCCCAGGTTGCTGCACCCCCTTCCCTCTTCTTAGTCGCAGGCATGGACACACACCAAGGACACTGGAGTCTGCCCATTCCCTGACGTCTGTCAAGCACAGCAGCCCAGAGCTGACCCAGTGCACTGGACTCCTGAAGAGGAGGACTTTGTGAGGCTCCTGAGTCTGATAGTTTCCATCAGGTAGCAGCTTCTTCTGGAATCTAACAAGTTCTGAGGCTCAACACCTACTAGAGGGTAGATTTCCATTAAGTCCTACCGTGAGATACTTCATTGACTTCTCCAACATTCAGGAAGCTAAGGTGGAGCTAAGGTGGTGACATCTGGATCTCACTCCTAGCAAGAGAGGGCTTCTCCATGGGTACTTATCTCAGCACTATGGGTAGCAGTCACATTTTATATTATATTTGTGTACTTTTAGAATTATTTGGACTCTCATTAGCTAATTCTTCACTCCAATTCCCTGTTAATAATGCTTTATATTAAATTTTGCCTCCTCAAATGACTGTGTGATTTTTATTGCCTGACTGGACCTGGAACAATACAGAATTGCTACCAGGAATGGTCCCAGAAGATAGACCTGCAAAAATGGCATTGTGGGAATCTACTTACAACCAGGTGACTGAGGAAGAAAAATCTTGAGCCTGGCATAGAGATAGGTCTTCACAATATGCTAGCACCATTTGAAAAGAGCAGCTGCAGCACTGCAGCCCCACTCAAGGGTAAACCTGAAGAACAGTGGTAGAGGAACATTCTCCCAGTGACCAGAACTTCAAGCGTGACATTTGATCATCTATATGTCTGGAGAGAGAGATGGCTAGAAATACAGGTTCATATAATGCATGGGTAGTTGCAAATAGTTTAGATGGATTGTCAAGGACTTGGAAGGAACCGTTTTAGATGATTAGTCAAAAGGGAGCTTACAGAAGAAATATGTGGGTTGACTTTTCAGAATGGCCACAGATTAAAATATTTGTGAATGTGAAATGCCCACCAGAGGGCCACTACTGCAGAGGTGGCTTTAAGTGAATAGAATTATGCACTCCAGGATGTCAGTCAACCTTTCTCTCTAACCATTCTATTCTTTGTTTAATGGGTCCATGAACTAAGTGGCTATAGTGGCAGGGATGGACTCTATGCATGGACTCAATAACATGAACATCCCTTTACCAAAGCTGATGTGGCTAATGTAACTGTTGAATACCTAATCTGCCAACAGCACAAACCAACACTTAGCCCTCAATATGGCACCATTCCTGGGATATAGGGGCCAAGCCAGCCAACTGGCAGCAGGTTGATTATGTTGGATCTCTGCCCTCATGAAGTAGGTAGAGATTCATCCTCACTGAAATGAACACAATCTGGATATAAATATACCTTCCCTGCCATTAGTGTTTCTTCCAGCACCACTATTTATGGATTCACAGATGTCTTATTCATCACCATGTCATTCCATAGAGCATCACATCTGATCAAGGAACTCATTTCATGGTGAAAGAAGTCATCATGGGCTCATGCACATAAAATCAACTGTTCTTACTATATATTTCATAGGTTGGAAGTAGCTGGCTTGACTGAAAGCTGGATTGGCTTACTGTAGACTCAGTTATGCTGCCATTTTGGAGACAACATCCTGAAATAATGGGGTTCTAAGAAGATGCAATGTACACTTTGCATCAGAGTCCGTTATATGGTGCAGTCACTCCCATAGGTAGAACACATGGGACCAAGAATCAAGGATTGGAAGTAGGAATGACTCTTCTTGCTGTTACACCTAATAATCCACTTGCAGAATTTTTGCTTTCCATCCTACCCCTTCTGGCCCAGACGTAACTCATGTTTCTTTTGCTCATGACTCATTGGCCAGAAATGATTGCACAGCTCCACTCAACCTAAAGAGGGTCATGAAGTACAATCATACCCTGTGCTCAGTAGTCAGAGGTCAAAAATACTTGAATAGCACAAATGACAGTTACAACCTAAAAGCACTTAATTCTAGGTGATTAAAATGAGATATAGCTAATCTGATGGAGAGGCTATAACCCTAAGCCTGTGATTAACACCCAATTATTCTGCAAATGGACAGATCTTTGCATGAAACTCCTTACTGGCTTAGAGAACTCAGGCATGTATTTTAAATTATTAGCTTCAATTTTCCCATCAACAAAGTAGAGATAATTGATGATATATATTCAAAGGTTATGAGAATCAAAGAAACTAATATATGTGAAATAATTTGTGAACTATAGACCTATATCAATTTTAATTGTGTTATTACTATTACTGTTAATATTAATTTCAATAGTAGCATATGGTTGCCAAATTTGACCCATAATTTCATTTGGACTCTCTAGCAATAATATTTGGGTTAGTTCTTGTAATGTAACATAATGCTTTGTAGCTTTGACTAGAATATGTGTTTTGTAAAAAGGTTTTCCTTACTATTATGGGAAACGCAATTTCGAGTCTTCTTTCATTTGCTGTAACAAATAAATAAATGTGTTAGAATAATAAGGTAACATGATTTTAAACATCTTTAGACTAGCAAAACCCAAAGCATATGGAATATGCATGTAATTCCATGACCTATTATGGCCTGCTTTTCTCTTAAACTGGATACAATAATCCTACTACCAAAGAAAGGAATCTAGGAATTATTTTCTTTAAAAACAAAAAGCAAATTCATTATCTAACAAAACTGAAAATACAGAAGAGGGCAAACCCTAAGCACAGTGAGATAATTGTTCAGTACATATTACCTAATTAATTCTATAAATGAACTAATTTAAATATAGCTTAATATTGCCAAGCTTTTTTCTAAAGTGTTGATGGTTTTAACTTAAAAAGAACATTTAGCTGTTTTTGAAAGCTTCTCAGAGTCGCTGTACTCAGCTTCCATGGACAGACTTGCAGGACAGATCATTGGTATCACAGAATTTCATTTAAGTGGTACCAGTATAATGACAATTTATCTGCAGTTCATTTCATTACTATAACAAGAGTCCCTTTGATTGTATTTCCTTTAACAAAACTTTAGAAAAAAATTGCTTTAATAAATCGTATACATTTGTTGATGGCCTTAAGTGAAGGTGTTTTAGAATATAGAAGAACCATATCTTAAAAGCAAGACTCTAACATTTCTTTTTCTTTTTTAAAAATAAGACTTATTTGTATATAATTCACATAGCATACAATTCACTTAGTTAAAGCATACAAGTCAATGGATTTGAATATATCCACAGAGTTGTACAATCATCACCAAAGTCAACTATAAAACATTTTCATCACCCCCAAAAAGAAGCTCTACACCCACTAGTAGTCACTTCTATTTGTCCCCAGTCCCAGCCCCTGGAACTGCAAGCCTACTTTTTATCTCTATACATTTGTCTATTCTTCACATTTCATATCAATGGAATCATATAATTGTTGGCTTTTGTGGTTGGTTTCTTTTATTTAGCATAATGTTTTCAAGGTTCATCCATGCTGTAGCACATATTAGTACTTCATCCTTTTTATCACGAAATAATATCTTGTTGTATGGATATACCACATTTGATTTATGTTTTCATCAGTTAATAGACATTTACGTTGTTTCCACTTTTTGGCTATTATTAATAATGTTGCTATGAATAATTCATGCAAGTTTTTGTATGGATAGCTATTTTCATTTCCCATGAGTACATTAGGAGTAGAATTGCTAGGTCATATTGATGACAGCAACGACCCATCTGGAGCAGTTGCAGCAAAGACACTGGCTGCAGCTGGAAGGCGCTACTGGGGATGTGCACTCCACAGGCCAGCCCAAGCCAAGAACAGGCAGAAGATCCGCCTCTTTCTGAGTTGGAGGCGTGGGAGCCCTGCCTCCCTGGGCAAGCTGGAAGTCCTCCTGCCCTGGCTGACTCAGAAATGCCTGCTCCCACTGCCCAGCCTCTCCCCTGTCCCAGTGCCACTCCAATTTTGGAACAAAGTTGATGCCAAGCCTGGGCCTTGTTCTGGCCCAGCTGGGTGTGCGTGCACTCAGGGTGGTGCTGACATGCCAGGCCCCTGCTGCCTTGGCCCCCTCTCTGGACTTTGGGCACCGATGAGCACTGGTGGGAGGCTGAGGGGGAGCTGAGAGTGGCTCAGTGTGGGCCTGCAGGTGCCCCTCAGGACAAACATCCTGGGTGACAGGGACATTAGGTTGATGGCAGTGGGAGGCAGACAGGCTCCTGGGCAGAAAAGGGGGGGTCCCTGGTAATGCCCCACCTTCAGGCCTGGGACAGCCTGAAGCCTGGGGGCCAGGCTGCCAGTTCCGTGGACCAACGTGAGAACTCATGGTGCTTTTTCCCAGCCACACATGGCTGCCCACAGAGCAATCAGCATGTACTTCCTCCCACCTGAAGCCCACAAAAACCCCTGACTCAGCCAGACTCGAGAAGACGTCAGGATGAACTGCCTGCAGAGAGGAGCTACCTACTGCTGAGTTTCCTGTAGCCGAGAGCTGAGCAGACATTGAGACGACCTGCCTGTGGATAGGAGCTACCCACTCCAGGTACCTTCGCCACTGAGAGCTGGACACCGGACAGGACAATCTGCCTGCCAATAGGAGCTATCCACTCTTGTTCTCCTCTCCACTGAGAGCTGCACTCATCAGGATGACCTATCTGAGGAAAGAAGCTACCCACTTCAGGTCTCCTAAGAGCTGTACTGTTGCTCAATAAAGCACCTCATCCCCTTACTGACCCTCCAGTTATCTGTGTACCTCATTCTTCCTGGATGTGGGACAAGAACATAGGACCCACCAAATGGCAGGACTGAAAGAGTTGTAACACAAACAGGGCTGAAACTTGCCCCTTGCTCGCCACATTGCAGATGACAAGAAAGAGAGAAGAGAGGAGGAGAGAAGAGCTGCAGTCCTTTGGGGGCCCAGATCTAGGAGCTCCCTGAGCCAGGTCTCTGACACCCTCTTTGAGGCTCTGCAGTTTCTAGTGTCTCCAAGCTTCCATGCACCACCATGTTCCCTGGTGCCAGCAGTGGAACCCACTTGCAGTACACCTGGTCCAGCCTCAGGCTCACAGGGAGCTGACACCTGTGCCTGTACCTGGAGCTGCTTGCCCCACCACAGCCAGTGTGTCTGGACCCCACACTCACTCACTCATGCACCCCTCACCACTCCACACTTGGTTCATCCTTGACAGGCATGAGATTCGGGCCGGTAGTGCAAGCTGAGTGCAGCCTGCCAGGCCGAATGGGAAGAACGAGCCCAGTGATCCCCAGCAAAACTCTGGCAAAGGCCGCCATTAGCCACCAAGGTTTCCAGCTGGCAAAGCAACACCCCAAGGAGCCTGTCACAATGTCATAACTCTGTGTTTAACCTTTAGAGGAACTATCTGATTGGTTTTTCAAGCAGCCATACCATTTTACGTTCCCACCAACAGTGTATGAGGATTCCAATTTCCTCACACTTTTGATATTACTTGGTATTTTCCTTTTGGTCACAGCCATTCTGGTGGATGTGAAGTGATATGTAATTGTGATTTTAATTTGCGTTCTCTGATGTGTAATGAGATTGAGCGTCTTTTCATATGACTATTGGCCATTTGTTAATCTTCTCAGTAGCATATCTATTCATATCCTTTCTCCAATTTGGCCATTTGTCTCCATTTGGCCAATAAATTTGGCCATTTGTCTTTATTATAGTGATATGAGTTCCTTAGAATTATAGACGAAGTCTCTTATGACTTATATTTTATAGATTTTCTCACGTTTCTTATATTTTCTCACATCCTATGAGTTGTCTTTTCACTTTCTTGTTGATATCCTTTAAAGTAAAAAAGGTTTTAATTTTGATGATGTTCAATTTATTTATTTTTTCTCTTGTTCATTCAGTGTCATGTGTAAGAAAGTTTTGCCTTAATTCTAGATCATTGCTATGGTCTTAATGTTAGTGCCTCCCAAAGTTGATACGTTGAAATCCTGACTCCCAGGGTGATGATATTAGAAGGTGGGGTGGTCTTTGGGAGGTGATGAGATAATTAAAGCAGAGTCCTCAAGAATGTAATTAGTGTGTTTATAAAAGAGAAAAGAGACCCCAGAAAGCTAGCTTGTCTCTTCTGACATATGATGTTATAATAAAAGGATAACAGTCCATGAACCTATAAGACCCTCACCAGACATTGAGTTTGCCAGCACCTTAATCTTGGATTTTCCAGGCTCCAAAAGGAAATCATTAAATTTTCTGGAAACTTTAAAATAACTTTCTGTTTATTTGTAATTACCCCATTGTGGTATTTTGGTATAGCAGTTCAAATGGACTAAAACAGAGAATTGGTACTGAGAAGTGGGGGTGCTCCTGTAACAAATACCTAAAAATATGGAAGCAGCTTTGGAACTGGGTAATGGGTATAGGCTTGAAGCATTTTGAGGTACATTCTAGAAAAAGACTGCATTGTGGTGAACAGAACATTAAAGAAAATTTTGATGAAGAAATAGAATAAGAAGAGAGGTGCAGAGAGAATCTCATCTTCTTAGAGAACACCTAAGTGGTCATGAACATAATGTTTACAGAAATATAGATGGCAAAGGCCATTCTGATGAGGTCTCAGACAGGAATATAATATTGGACAATTGGGAAAGGTCATCCTTATTATAAAGTGACGAAGAACTGGGCTTAAGTATGTTTATGTCCTAATCATGTGTGGAAGATAGAACTTTGAGCAATAAAATTGGATATTTGGCTGTGATAATTTCTAAGCAAAGCATATAAGGAGCAGCATGGTTGGATTTTTTAATTGAGTGCTTATAGTAAAACGCAAGAAGGGAGATGACTTAATGAAATAGTTAATCAAAATGGAAGCGAAATGTAAAAATTTGGAAAATTATCAGCCTATCCATACTGGAGAAAATGAGAAAGGTTTTTGGGAAAGAATACAAATGATGTGACCAAACTCAATGAGTTTAGTATGGATCAACCATCCCAACAAAAGCTGTGTGATATTCTTGTAGACAATGGGGAGATATGTCAATCATATAAACAGAAGCCAGGACATATTATCCAAGACAATGGAAGAATGACCCTAAAGCCATTTTGGAGGCAATCAAGGCTGTCCCTCTTATTACAGTCCCAGAGTGCAAGGGCATGGGAGGCAAAACTATTTCAAAGAAGGGGCCACCACTGCTGGTGCCACCTCACATTGCAGACTTGCTCCCCACATTCTGTCACAGCACTCTGCAGCCACCCCAGATGCAGCTCCAGTAAGCCAGATGCAGTGTGCACTGTGCTTAGCAAAGCTTTGAGGGTATAGCCACCTCTGTCTAGATTTCCAAGGATGCTCCGAGCACTGCTGTTTGGAAGAGCCACCACAGAGACTCCCCACTAGGACAATGCAGATCCATGGGAGTAGTGCCAACTCCACAGTCCCATACAGACAGAGCCAAGAGCCTGTGATTACAGCTTGGGAGCACTGCAGGCATCAACTTCAACCAGTGACAGCTGCAGTATGGGTAGCACCCAGCAAAGCCATGCAGTCAAGGCTGCCCACATCTGCAGGGTGAGATTTCTACACCAGTAGACCCAGAGGGCAGAGCATCAAAGAAGATTATTCTTGAGCCTTAAGTTTTAATGTTGTTTGCTTTCTTGGAATTTGGACTTGTTTAAGACCAGTGACTTCCTTTTGGACTTCCCAGCCTTCAGAACTGTGAGAAATAAATTTCTGTTGTTTATAAGTCATCCAGTCTATGTTATTTTAGCAGTTTGAACAGACCAAAACACTCATGAAGATACAAGATACACCCCTGTGTTTTCTCCTAAGAGTTTCATGGCTTTACCTCTGCATTTGGGTTGATGATCCATTTTGGTTGATGAGTTTATATTTTCTATATGGTGTGAGGAAGCTTCATTCTTTTGCATGTAGATACTCAGTGGTCCCAGAACCACTTATTGAGAAGATGATTCTTTTTTATTTTATTTTATTATTATTATACTTTAAGTTTTAGGGTACATGTGCACCACGTGCAGGTTTGTTACATACGTATACATGTGCTATGTTGGTGTGCTGCACCCATTAACTCGTCATTTAGCATTAGGTATATCTCCTAATGCTATCCCTCCCCCCTCCCTCCACCCCGCAACAGTCCCCAGTGTGTGATGTTCCCCTTCCTGTGTCCATATGTTCTCATTGTTCAATTCCCACCTATGAGTGAGAACATGCAGTGTTTGGTTTTTTGTCCTTGCGATAGTTTGCTGAGAATGATGATTCTTTTCTCACTGAATTTTCTTAACATCTCTGTTGAAAATCAATTAACTGTAATTGTGAAGGTTTATTTCTGGACTTTCAATTTTGATCTATATGTTTATCCATTGATCCATATGTTTATCCTCCTGACAATATTACACTAATGCAGCTTTATAATAAATTTTGAAATTGTGAAGTGTCAGTCCTCCAACCATGTTATTTTTAAG
Source organism: Hylobates moloch (assembly GCF_009828535.3). Lineage (NCBI taxonomy): Eukaryota > Metazoa > Chordata > Mammalia > Primates > Hylobatidae > Hylobates > Hylobates moloch. The sequence goes on from NW_026652280.1 coordinate 128,127,944, forward strand.
GATTGTTTTGGCTAGTCTGGGTCCTTTGTGCTTACATATTAAGTGTAGGAACAGCTTGGCAAATTCCTTAAAAAGACACCTGCAAATTTTGCTAGGGATATCATTGATTCTTCTGATCAATTTGTGGAGCATTGCCATCTTAACAATTTTGAGACTCTTATTCATGAAGGGATTTTTCCATTTATTTGATCTTCTTTGATTTCTTTTGACAATGTTTAGCCACTGTCAGCATATACATTTAGAATTTGCTTTGTTAAATTTATTCCTAGATATTTATTCTTTATAATGCTACTGAAATGGAATTGTATTATTAACTTGATTTTCAAGTTGCTCATTGTTATTTTATGGCATATAATTGAATTTTTAATACTGATATTTTAAAAAACTTTTTATTTTTAATTTTTGTGGCTACATAGTCAGTGTATGTATTTATGGGGTACAGGAGATATTTTGACGAAATATAATGTGTAATAATCACATCAGGGTAATGAGGTATCCATCACCTCAAGTACTTATTCTTCATGTTACAAACAGTCCAACTATACTCTTTTAGTTATTTTTAAATGCACAATTAAATTATTATTGCCTTTAGTTACTCTGTTGTGCTATCAAATACTAGGTCTTATTCATTCTTTCTAACTAATTTTATGCCCATTAATCATCCCCACTTCCATAACCCCCCTCTCCACTATACTTCCTAGCCTTAGCAAACATCATTCTACACTATTACTATTAGTTCAATTGTTTTAACTTCCTTTTTTTTTTTTTTTTGAGATGGAGTCTCGCTCTGTTTCCCAGGCTGGAGTGCAGTGGCACTATCTCAGCTCACTGCAAGCTCTGCCTCCCAGGTTCACACCATTCTCCTGCCTCAGCCACCTGAGTAGCTGGGACTACAGGCACCCGCCACCACACCTGGCTAATTTTTTGTATTTGTTCAGTAGAGACGAGGTTTCAACGTGTTAGCCAGAATGGTCTCGATTTCCTGATCTCATGATCCACCCGCTTTGGCATCCCAAAGTGCTGGGGTTACAGGTGTGAGCCACTGGGCCTGGCCCAGTTGTTTTAACTTTTAACTCCCACAAATAAGTGAAGAACATGGGAAGTTTGTCTTTCTGTGCCTGGCTTATTTCACTTAAAATAATGTTCTCCAGTTCTATCCATGTTGCTGCAAATGACAGAATCTCATTCTCTTTTATGTCGGAATAGTACTCCATTGTGTATCAATACATTTTACTTTTCCATCCCTTGATGGACACTTAGGTTGTTTCCAAATCTTGGCTATTGTGAATGGTGCTGCAATAAACATGAGAGTGCAGATATCTCTTCGATATCTTAATTTCCTTTATTTTTGGTATATACCTAGAAATGGGATAGCTGGATTATATCGTAGCTTTTAGTTTTTCTTCAAGGACCTTCAAACTGTTCTGCATAGTGGTTGTACTAATTTACGTTCCCACCAATAGTGCACAAGAGTTCCTTTTCTCCACATCCTTTCCAGCATTTGTTATTGCTTGTTTTTTGGATAAAAGCCATTTTAACTGGAGTGAGATATCTCATTTTAGTTTTGATTTGCATTTCTCTGATGATCAATGATGTTAAGCATTTTGCATATATCCATTTGCCATTTGTATATCTTCTTTTGAGAAATGTCTATTCAGATTTTTTACCCATTTTGAATTGGGTTATTATTTTCTTATAGAGTTGTTTGAGCTCTGTATATATTCTGGTTATTAATCCCTTGTCAGATGGGTAGTTTGGAAATATTTTCTCCTATTCTGTGGGCTGTCTCTTCACTTTGTTTATTGTTTCCCTTGCTGGGCAGAAGCTTTTTAACTTGATGTGATCTCATTTGTCATTTTTGCTTTGGTTGCCTGTGCTTGTGGGGTAATATTCATCATTTATCCTATACCCTTGCTTAACTTGGTTATCTCATGGTTTTTAAATGGATTCTTTAGGATTTCAATAAACAAAACCAAGTAATCTATAAGTAGAGATAGTTTCACATCTTCTTTTCCAATATAGATTACTTTAATTTTATTTTCTAGTTGTATTTGTCAGAGTTTTCTAGAGAAACAAAAATAATATAGGATATCAGTCTGTCTATCTATCTATTCTGTCATCCTATATTTATAAATAAAGAGGTATATTATAAGTCATTGGCTTATGTGATTATGGAGACAGACAGGTCCTAAGATCTACAGTTGGCAAGATGGAGACACAGGGGAGTCACTTGCAAAATTGCAGTCTGACTTTGAAGGCCTGAGAACCAGGACTGCTTATGGTATAGTCCATTCCAAAGGCCAGTAGCCTCCAAACCCAGAAAGAAGCTGATGTTTCAGTCTTGAGTCCAAAGGCAGCAAAAAAGCAATGTTCCATCTTGTAGGCAGTTATGCAAGAAGAGTTCCCTCTTACTCAGACTTTTTATTTGATTTGGGCCTTCAGCTGATTGGATGAGACCTACCCACATTAAGGAAGGAAATCTGCTTTATCTGGCCTACAAATTTAAATGTTAATCTATTTGGTCTACTCATCTCCTCAGTCTACTTTATTCAGTCGACTAATTTAAATGTTAATCTTTTTAAACAATCTCACAGACACACCCAGAATAATATTTGATCAAATAACTGGGCACCCCATGGCCCAGTCAAGTGGATACATAAAACTAACCATCATAAACTACCCTTTGTCAATTGCACCTGTGATACTGTGCTATAATAAGAAGTTAATAGTTGCTTTTTATCCCTGATTCCTGAGTAGTTCTCCTAAACCCCTTGTAATTTCTAAAGTGATTTTCCTGATTGCCTGGAGAATCAAATATGTGATAAGAAGATTGAAATTTTTAGCCCTACCCTCTAACCTCTAAGGAGGGGAGAGAAGCTGCAAGTTGACTTAATCACAAATGGCCAATGATTTAATAAATCATGGCTATGTAATGAATTTCTCATAAAATCCCAAAGGCTGGAGTTCAGAGAGCTTCCTGGTTGGTGAACATGTGGAGGTGCTTGGAGAGTGGTGTTGCTAGAAACAGTGTGGAAGCTCCACACTCTGCCCCCATACCTCACCCTAATTGTTTCTACTATCTGACTGTTTCTGAATTTTATCCTTTTATAATAAACTGGTAACTTAGTAAGTAAACTTTTCCCCAAAATTCTGTATTTCTAGAAAATTATTAAAACTGAATATGGGGTATGGGAACCCCTGTTCTATAGCCAAGTTTTACATATGTTGTGGGTAACCTGAGGAGACACTACTTGCAATTGGCATCTGAGATGATAGGAAGTAGTATAGTGGAACTGAGCCCTTAACCCAGGGATATGATGCTAACTACAAGTAGATAGCTGCAGAATTGCATTTAATCAGATGACATCCAGTTGGTGTTTGTCAGATAATTAAATTGATTTGTTGTGGAAAATAAAACCACACACACACACACACACACACACACACACACACACACACAAACATCCCATGTCAGGAGTGAAGTATTGAGAGTGTTTTGAATGTACAGAAGAAAACCAGAGTTTTTTCTTTTCCACACTCATATGCATCACCTCACTTTAAACATGCTTAATCTCCAAATAAAGACAATAACAAGGTCATAATTCCATCTAACATGATACCACTGTCCTGCATACAACTGTACATTCACTAACCCCTTTTCCAGAGGAGAAGGCAAAGTCCTTGAGTGATATTACTCTTCTTTATATCCTGTAATTTTACTATGATGTAAAGTTAACAATATCTGAATACTATGATATAAACTCAGTGTATCTTATGTTACATGATAAAGGAATAAGAAAGGAAAGAAAGCAAAGACATTTGTTTTATACTCATGGCAATTATGTCCTCATTTTTATAATTGGTCTTGTGGTTGTAGCTGAAGTTTATAACTACCTTCTTCCATACCCATTCTGCATTCCCTTTGCCTTTCAGCAAGCACCTCAACTGGTCATAGTTCTTTCCCTGGTGGGATTACCCAAATCTTCATTCCTGAAGGGTCTGGACCATTAGTAATACTATCTCATTTGGATTGTTGTAGTTTCCCATTGACTTTAATCATAGGGCATGGTTATAATAAGATATGCCCCAATGAATCTCCTATATTCTGGACACACTCTTTCTTACCTCCATTGTGGAGTAGTCATCCAGTTTCTTCTTGGTAGTTAGGATCAATCACCCCTGCCAGCAAGGTAACTCCCTTTTTTGCCTGTTGGTTTAGAGGTATGAGGAGCCCCAAGTGGCTGGGCAGCAGTCTTAACATCCAGCTTCATTGGTCTATGTCTGTTTTTAGGCCAGTACCATGCTGTTTTGGTGACTATAGCTTTGTAGTATAATTTGAATTCAGGCAATGTGATTCCTCCAGTTTTGTTCTTTTTGCTTTGGATGGCTTTGGCTATTCTGGGTCTTTTGTCATTCTATATAAATTTTAGGATTGTTTTTTCTATTTCTGTGAAGAAGGTCATTCCTATTTTGATAGCGATTACATTGAATCTATAGAGTGCTTTGGATAATATGGGCTTTTTAACAATATTGAGTCTTTGAATCCAGGAACATGGAATTTTTTTTTTGCGCCCTCTTCAATTTCCTTCATCAGTGTTTCATTCTTTTCATTTTGGAGATCTTTCATTTCTTCAGTTAAGTGAATTCATAGGTATTTAATTTTTTGTGTGGCTATTATAAATAGATTTACTTTTTTATTTCTTTTTCACATTGTTCAACATTGGCATATAGAACTGCTACTGACTTATGTTGATTTTGTATCCTGGAACTTTACTGATTTGTTTATCAGTTATAATAGTTTTCTTATGGAGTCTAGGTTTTTCCAAATATAAGACCATATCATCAGCAAACAAGGATAATTTGATTTCTTTCTTTCCAGTTTGGATGCCCTTCATATATTTTTCTTGTCTGATTGCTCTAGCTAGGACTTTTAGTACTATGTTAAATAACAGTGGTGACAGTGAGCATCTTGTTATGTTCCAGTCCTTAGAGAAAAGGCTTTCAGTTTTTCCTCATTCAGTATGATACCAGCTGTGAGTCTGCCATAAATGGCTTTTATTATGTTATGTTCCTTTTATACTAAATTTTTTGAGGGCTATTTTTTTAATTATGAAGGGATGTTTTGAATTTTACCAAATGCTTTTTCAACATCAATTGAAATGACATATGGTTTTCAATCATGCATTCTGTTGATATAATGTGTCATGTTGATTGATTTGCATATGTTGAATCATTCTTACGTCAAAGGGATAAATCCCACTTGGTCATGACAAATGAAATTTCTAAAGTATTGTTGAATCTGGTTTGTTAGTAGTTTGTTTAGGATTATTGCATCAATATTCATCAGTGATATTGGCCTGTAGTTTTCTTTTTTTGTGTCTTTGTCTGGTTTTTGTGTCAGGGTAACACTGGCTCATAGAATGAGTTTGAAAGTGGTCCCTACTCCTCTATTTTCTGGAATAGTTTGCGTAGAATTGGAAAATGAGTTCTTCTTTAAATGTCTGGTAGAATTCAGAAGTGCAGCCATTGGGTCTCAGGCTTTTCTTTACTGGAAGCCTTTTTACTATGTCTTCAATCTCATTATTTGTTATTGGTCTGTTCAGGTTTTGGAAATCCTGATTCAATCTTGGTAGGTTGTATGTATCTAGGAATTTGTTAATTTCTTCTTGATTTTCCAATTCATTGGCATGTAGTTGCTCATAGTAACCACTAATAATCCTTTGAATTTTTGCAGTATCAGTTGTAATGTCTCCTTTTTCATTTCTGACTTTATTTGGATTTTCTCTCTTTTTTTCTCAGTCTGGCTGAAGATTTGTCAATTTTGTTTAACTTTTCAAAAAACAAACTTTATTTTATTGATCTTTTTTTAAATTTCAATTTCATTTATTTCTGCTTTGATCTTCATTATTTCTTTTCTTTTACTAATTTGGGGTTTGGTTTGCTCTTGCTTTTCTAGTTCTTTAAGATGTATTGTTAGATTTTTTATTTGAATTTATTTTTCTTTTTTGATATGGGCACTTACAGCTATAAACTTCCTTCTGAGTGTTATTTTTTCTGTAGCACATAGGTTGTGGTATGTTGGGTTTCATTATCATTTGTTTCATGAAATTTTCCAATTTTCCTCTTAATTTCTTCATTGACCCACTGGTCATTCAGGAGCATACTGTTTAATTTCCATATATTTGTATAGTTACCAAACTTTTTCTTGTTATTAATTTCTAGTTTTATTTCATTGTGGTCAGAAAAGATGCTTGATATTATTTCATTTTTTCATAATGTTTTAAGACTTGTGACCTAACATATATGGTCTACCATTGAGAATAATCCATGTGCTGAGAAAAAGAATGTGTATTCTGCAGCTCTTGGATGAAATGTTCTGTAAATATCTACTAGATCCATTTGGTCTATAGTGCAGATTAAGTCTGATGTTTCTTGTTGATTTTCTGTTTGGAAGATCTGTCCAATGCTGAAAGTGGAGTGTTGAAGTCCCCAGCTATTATTGTATGAGGGCCTATCTGTCTCTTTAGCTGTAATAATATTTCCTTTATATATCAAGGTACTCCAGTGTTGGGTGCATATATATTTAAAATTGTTATTTCCTCCTGCTGAATTGACCCCTTATCCTTATCTAATGACCTTCTTTGTCTCTTCTTATAGTTTTTGCCTGGAAATCTATTTTTTTCTGATATAAGCATAGTAATTCCTGCTCTTTTTTTTGGTTTCCAATGGCATGGAATATCTTTTTCTATCCTTTTATTTTCAGTGTATATGTGTCTTTCTAGATGAAGTGTGTTTCTTGTAGGCAACAGATCAATGGGTCTTGTTTTTTCACCCATTCGGCCAGTCTATGTCTTTCTATTGGAGAGTATAGTCTATTTATATTCAACGTTATTATTGATTAGTAAAAACTTACTCCTGACATTTGTTATTTGTTCTCTGTTGTTTTATAATCTTTTTCCTTTTTCTTTCTTTCCTGTCTTCCTCTAATAAAGGTAATTTTTATTTGGTGATATGATTTAGTTTCTTACTTTTTATTTTTTGTGTATCCGTTGTATGTTTTTTGGTTTGAGGTTACCATGAGGCTTGCAAATACTATGTAAAATACCCATCATTTTAACCTGATAACAACTTAACACTACTTGCATAAACAAGCAAAAAGAAAACTAAAAAAAAACCTCTATGCCTTAACGTTATTTCCTCACTTTTTAAATTGTTGTTGTTTCTATTTACATCCTATTGTACTGACTTTGTCTTGAAATGTTGTTGTAGTTATTATTTTTGAATGGGTCACTTTTCAGTCTTTCCACTTAGGATAAGAATAGTTTACACACCACAGTTACACTGTTAGAATATACTGTGTTCTTCTGTGTACTTACTGTTACCAGTGAGTTTTCTACCTTCAGGTGATTATTTATTACTCATTAATGTCCTTTTCTTTCTGATTGAAGTGCTCCCTTTAGCATTTCTTGTAGAACAGGTCTGGTATTGATGAAATCCCTCTGCTCTTGCTTGGCTGCGAAAGTGTTTATTTCTCCTTTATGTTTGAAGCATAATTTCACTGGGCATACTTTTCTACAGTAACAGTTTTCTTCCTTCAACACTTTGAATATGTCATGCCACTCTCCTATTCTGTAAGGTTTCCACTGAAAAATCTGCTGCCAGGCATACTGGAGCTCCGTTGTATGTTATTTGTTTCTTTTCTCTTGCTGCTTCTAGAATCCTTTCTTTATCTTTGACCTTTGGGAGTTTGATTATTAAATTCCTTCAGGTCATTTTCTTTCAGTTAAATCTGCTTGGTGTTCTATATCCTTTTGTACTTAGATATTTATATCTTTCTCTAGATTTGGAAAGTGCTGTTATTAACCCTTTCAATAAAGTTTCTAGCCCTATCTCTTTCCCTTTCTTCTCTTTAAGGTGAATAACTCTTAGATTTGCCCTTTTGAGACTATTTTCTAGATCCTATAGGCATGTTTCATTTTTTTTAATTCTTTTTTTCTTTTGTTTCCTCTGACTGGGTCTTTTCAATTAGCCTGTCTTCAGGCTCACTAATTCTTTCTTCTGCTTGATCAGTTCTGCTATAAAAGGACTCTGATGCATTCTTCAGTACGTCAATTTCATTTTTTAGCTCTAGAATTTCTGATTAATTCTTTTAAATTATTTTAATCTCTTGTTAATTTCATCTGATAGAATTCTGAATTCCTTCTCTGTGTTATCCTGAATTTATTTGAGTTTCCTCAACACAGTTATTTTGAACTCTCTGACTGAAAGGTCATATATCTCTGTTTCTCCAGGATTGGTCCCTGATGGCTTATTTAGTTTATTTGATGATATCATATTTTCCTGGACTGTGTTGATGCTAGTAGATGTTCTTCAGTGACTGGCATTGAAGGGTTAGGTATTTATTGTACTCTTCACTGTCTGGGATTATTTGTAGCCATCATTATTGAGAAGCCTTTTAAGATATTTGAAGGAACTTTGGTGTTGTAATCTAAGCTGTTTCTTCTTTAGGGGCACCCCAGTAGCACTGTGGTTCTTACAGACTCATAGAAGTACTGCCTGGAAGGTCTTGGACAAAATCCATGAGAATTCTCTAGTTTACCAAATAAAGACTATTGTTCCCTTCCCTTACTTTCTCCCAAACATAAAGAATCTCTCTCTGAGCCACCTAAGGCTGGGGGTGGAATGACACAAACACCCCTGTGACCACCACCACTATGACTGCATTGGGACAGACTTGAAGCCAGCACAGTGCTGGGCCTTGCCCAAGGCATGCTGTAATCACTCCCTGGCTACTGCCTATGTTGATTCAAGGCCCTGGGGCTATGAAATCAGAAGGTGACAAAGCTAGCCAGACCTGTGTCTTTCAATTCAGGGTGGCAAGGTCCCCCAAGACCCAGGTGGGTCCAGAAGTGTTGTCCAGGAGTCAAACTAGAGTCAAAACCTGGTATTCTGGTATGGTATTGTACCAGCTGTATTGTACTGTGGCTTAGATGGCACTCAAACCACACAACACAGTCCTTTTCACTCTTCTTTCCCCTTTCCAAAGGCAGAAGAGCCTCACCCTGTAGCCGCCCCCTCCACCCCAGGCCATAAAGAGTATTGCTGGACTACTACTGATTTTCCCTTAAGGCCCAAGGTCTCTTAAGTCAGCCTGTCATGAATGCTGCCTGGCCTGAGACTCACCCTTCAGGACAGTGGGCTCCCCTATGGCCCAGGACGGGTCCAGAAATGCCATCCAAGAGTCAGGTTCTGGAATCAGAGATCCCAAGAGCCCACTTGGTGCTCTACCCCACTGTGACCAAGCTAGTATCTGAAGCCAGCAAGTCTCAGAGGTTTACCCAAGACCCTTGATGTGGTACCTAGGTATTGCTGCTGGTTTTTCAGGGCCTAAGAGCTCTTCAGTTAGCAGGTGATGAATGCTGCCAGCACTTGTTCCTTTCCTTCAAGACAGCAGGCTCTCTTCTGGTCCAGGGTGTGCCTGGGAGCTAGGGCTCGGAACAGGGACCTCTCGACTCTGTTCAGTGTCCTATCCTGCCATGGCTGGGCTGGTATCCAAGAAGTAGGACAAAGCTCTCCCCAGTCTCCCTTCTCCTCTACTCAAGTGGAAGGAAGTTGTCTCTTTTGAAGCTTCAAGCTGTACAGTTTGGGGCTAGGGGAGGGGTGATGCCAGCACTCCCTTGGCTTCCCCAGCTGGTATCTCAGTATGTCGTGTGCCACACCCCAACCACCCCTACAGTACACTGCGTCTGGGCCTAACTCAGCTTGAGGACTCGCCTGTGAGTGCAGTCCTTATGGCCTAGACTGCCTTTCAAGTTTACTTGCAGACACAGAGTGCTGTAGCCCATTATGGTGAGGTTTGAGGGAACTCAATTTCAGACCACTGTGATCATCAATTCCCCTCTGACTAGGGCTGGTTTAAATGCTCCCTCTGTGGGTTAGCATCAGCTGAATTTGATCCAGTTTTCCTTCCTGCTCTAACAGGACAGCACTGAGTTCAATGCCTCACAATTGCTGTGCTCTCCCTCCCCCAGCACCCAGAGATGCTCACCGCACCACACCACTGCTGCAGGGGTGGGAGAGGGTAGGGATCAGCAAATCAAGGCTGGCTTTTTTTTTTTTTATCTCTTCAGTGCTTCTTTCAGCAACGTGAAGTTAAAACCAGGTACTGTGAGTGATTTTTGGTTTGTACGAAGATTCTTTTTTCTGAGTATGTAGTTGTTAACTTGGTGTCCTTATGGCAGAGGTTGATCAGTGGAGCTTTCTATTCTGCCATCTTGCTCCGCCTTCCAAGCTCTTTTTTAAAATCATGGTTTGCCTTTGCAGAGAGGGAGGGGGATCTGAGTGGCCAAAGGCAACTTTAGCTTTTATTCATAAGATGCATCAAAAAACTATCTCTAAAATTAGTATAAAAGGAGAATACATTCATATTTTCCTGGTTTATAAAGAATTTAAAATTTTTAAAGTTTCTTCTGTCAAATACACCAATTCAAGCATTGTGTTTCTTAAGTACAATACTTAATTGTTCTAGCTTACTCTTTCAACCATTGTCTCTATAAACATTCTAGTATCTCTCGAGGCACGTTACTTCTCCCTAATACTTCTCTGTGTAGCTTAGATTTTCCGGTTCTTCATTTCAAGTATTCTAATACTCAAACCCCTTCTTCCTCTTTTCTTTTTTTGCTTGTGCCTCTAATGCCTCCAATATTACAACTATTCCTTTCCCAGTATTCACACCTGAGTAGCTGAGTGCTCATGGAAGAGAGAATCACTGAACATGACAAGTCATTACCAGTATAACTTTATAGTCACCTTCCTCGACTGGATCCTCACTGATGCTCCGTTATTCTACTGTATTTCTTTGTTCAACTCTTGTTATTACTCCCTGCAATGACTATTTCAAATGTCTTCTGAAACTTGCTTGCCCAGCCTCCCTTCTTACTCTCAGCAGGTGACTTTATCTTCTACTTTATAAAGAAAACAGAAGCTCCAGTTTTCAAACACAAAGACCCGGTAACGTCTGCCTACATGCAATCCTCCTTTCTTCTTTTTTTAATGGAATCCTTGTCCCACTTTTGAAAACCTGGACTTTGTCAATTCTGCATATGACATCTGGAAATTTTGAGCCTATTTTGGGACTGCAGGAAGATTTATCCTGAAAACAAAACCAGCACGATGAATGTAGCAGACCAGAAATGGGAAAATATCTGAATTTTCAATGACAGTATTAAGTATTTTATCAAGTATATTTGGAGGTGACTTTATCAGACATGTCACAGTTTTGTATGAAGAATGAGATGATAAATATCTTTGTTATTTAAGTTATTTGAATTATCCCTTTTTCTTGGTATTTACATACCAAAGAACTCTGCATTCTGAAAAATAAATACTAAATTCAAAGAGATTTGAAAGTGGCTACATGAGAGATCCACTCCCAGTATACTCCTACGCAGATGTGTAGCCCTTTGGGAAGCCAGCTTATTGTGACAGGTGACATGAGGTGCTCCTATTAGACCCTCACATTATACAGGACATGGACTCTTTTGTCTACTTCGATGAGGCTGAAAACTCTAAAATTCTATATTTCTGGGTTGCCAAATACCTTCAAAACAAAAGTACATTTCATATATTTTGAATACTTAATTCAACTTTTTTCTGATACAGAGGTTGATCTGAAATACCTAATCTATTACTGGAAATAGATGCAATTATAGCTTTTAAAATTATAATAAGCTTTACTGGGCTGTAGATTACGTTCCACATATTTCCCCAACTTTATTATTACCATTATTATTTGAAATGGAGTCTTGCTCTGTCGTCCAGGCTGGAGTGCAGTGTCATGATCTCAGCTCACTGCAACCTCTACCTGCCATGCAGAAGCGTTCCTCCCACCTCAGCCTCCAGAGTAGCTAAGATTACAGGCGTGCACCACCATGCCTGGCTAATTTTTTTTTGAATTTTAATAGAGATGGCGTTTCACCATGTTGGCCAGGCTGGTCTTGAACTCCTGACCTCAGGTAATCACCTGCCTCAGCCTCCCAAAGTGCTGGGATTACAGCCATGAGCCACCACACCTGGCCGTATTTCACTAACTTTAAATGTATAATTTGATGAGTTTTAACAATTTTATACAATTATGTAACCATGACCAAAATTATGAAATAGAATATTTCCATCGGTCAAAAAGTTTATTGGTAGTGTTTGTCATATAAAAAATCCGAATTCACTAAATTTAAATTAAAACCATAATACGTTTCATATATACATATTCTTTATATTTACTATATTTATAGATAATCTCTAAATAAATATTTCCTTTTACCCTCTTCTATATTATGTAAAAATTGTATATTTTTGATTATATAAGCAAGGAAAGGAAAAGGACTTGTGTAAAGCAGAGCATTTTGAGACAACTGATAAAGTTAAGTCCCTTAAATGAAGGCATGAGCAGATGGTTGTGTTAACTTTAAAGGAAGGTGCATTTTGAGAGAGGAAGAGGACCAACATTACTGCAAGCTGACTGTGGTAGGCACTTACATATATCATCCCATTTTGTACTGACAAATAACTCATCACATTGATTTTTTTTAAAGTCACTATACCAATTAGTATATAGGAGCTCAAAAGAAATATGAAAATTATCCCAGCTCACAGGGTTAGTAAGCAGTAAAACTGAGGTATGAATACAGATTTACTTACAAAGTGCTTTCTTGCTATTTCACATGATCATCCTGTGTATTGGAAGTAAAATAGACAATAAGTTCTTCGAAGATAGAAACTCTGCCCAAGGCACCATTGGGTTTGTATATGTGTTTGTATGTATGTGTCTGTGTGTGTGTGTGTGTGTGTGTGTGTGTGTGTGTGTGTATGTCTTATGCAGGGGGCATCCATGTGAGATCTGATAGGATTTCTTGCAGGAGGTAACATCTAAGCTGAAACTTATGGGGAAAATACGGACAATCTCTGTGAGATAAGTGAGGGTTAAAGGTGTGAAGTGAGTTCTGGGAAGAAGGAATTAGATGTGTAAAGGCACAGAAATAAAGAGAAGCATTCTTCAGGAATTTAGCAGGAAGGGAATGGTGGGAGAAGAATTTAGGAAGGCGGATAACACGTTGGTCATTTAACAACAGATATCCCGCCCAGAAGTATGTCTTGGATAGGATGGATCTGTTAGAATTGCATGTGGGTGCATATTGACTATAGTGGTTGCATAATGTCTGGAGTAACTTTAAGAAGTAAGGAGTTATTATTATCGTTGTTATTTTAGACAACGAGAAGTCAGGCATTCCAAATATTAGGTAGCTGGTCAAGGTTAGATGATTCTTCTAGCTACATGCTTGGCCATGCTTACTTAACATGTGAATTCTGTTCTTCAGGCTTTGTAATGACTGCTTTACCTTTATATATTGAATCTGCATTTTAGTTAGGAAGAAGTAGGAAAGACAAATAGCAAAATGTAAATATCATCAATCTGTCCTTTCTTTTCAAAATCAGGGAAAGACATAGTGTTTTTGGAAGCATGAATGAGTAGTCACCCACTTACATCTTATTAACTACATCTGTGTCATAAGGTCATCCCTAGCTGCAGAGGAGTTTGGAAAATTCAGTTGTTTTTTTTGGTTTTCTTTTCTTTTTTTTATTTAGGCAGTCTGGATTTGTTAGTAAGATCTTGAATAAACATCCAAAAATGTTCACAGTACCCAACATAGGAACTCTTTAATAAATAATTGTTAAAAATTCTTCAGAGAATACCACCTAAATGTTACTTTCAGGAAAATATGGAAAAGGTGAAATCCATAATAGGAAAGTAGACCTTCTTCAAGGTCACTTTTGGGTGTTTGGGGTGCCCTCAGCATAAACCATGAGGTATCGTAGCAAACTCACCCCATGATAATTTGTGTCACTGGATAGTAAGAAATAATACTCCATAACAAGAAATTCAACCAGAAAGATGGATTTTCTACTTTAATTGAGTTTCGAATTCCTGATAGCAAGTGTCTGATCTGTTATGTGTCACAACTTGCAGGTAGTATAGGGGATCTATACTGGCAACTAGAGCGATAGGCAATAGGGATAGGCACAACTCATTCATTAGTTAATTAAGCATTTTCCAAGTGGATGCCTTTAGGTATGCTGGATCATGGCTGGGGCAATAGTGTACTATTTTCTACAGTTACTCTCCCCTCTCCCCTGTGGTCATATTTTTTGACTACTCCTTTTAATTTTTCTTAAAAAAAAAGTTTAGTCCATTTCATTAGTATGCATGACCTGTATTGCCATGTTATTCAACCTTCTTATTCCACAAGTTCCTATCTCTGTTTCCTTCATGACAGATTCTATTCGATTGGATTTTGTGGACTCTGTGCTCCTGATTATTCTCTTACCTCTCTGGGTGCTCCTCTTTACTCTTTGTAAGGCTTTTCTTCCTCAACCTGTCCTTAAATGCCAATGCTATTCAGAATTTTGTCTTTTACCTCCTTCTCTCTGCACAAACTTTCCCTCAGTTATATCATCCACTCAAAGGGTTTCAATGGTTTCTATAAGTCAACAACTTTTAAATGTATACTTTGATTTTTTGTTCTTTTAAGCTTCAGATTAATACACCTAACTCTCTGCAGGTCACCTCCTTTTTCAGAATCATTGATCTTAACATTTTCTAAGTTAAATTCAGAGATACTTGCAGATCTATGGTCATATGGATCCGACAGTTCCTATGCAACAATCCCTTCCCCTTATTGCTGTAGTCCCTTCGCCCGCTTTCTGCAATGATCCTTTTGAATAAAGCTTCTATTTACTAAATCAGAATTTATCTTTTATTTTATAATTAATGGTTCTGTGCCTTCAAGGAAGTGCTGACCACCCCTTGGGTCCCACTGCCTTCATCCAAGTATCCATGCTGGCTCTGGAAGCCCTGGTGTCCTTTCTTGGTGGGAGAAATCAGGATCCATGGTGATGCATCACAACTCCTCATCTAATCCAGTGCTGAGGACACTTGTCTGTTGTAGCATGATAGTAAGAAGTTACTTTTCTTCTTTGTGGCAAAGAGATTTTCCTTCACCCACTTCTATGAAGCCTCTTCTGTGTCCTGAAGGATTCCTAATCTGGCGATTACAGATGAGAATTTCCTCAGCTTCCAGAACCTCAGAGACTGTGTGTGTGGTTCCCTTTTCCTTTGGCTCTCTGACTTTGTCTTAACTGTAGGATAATCCAATGAGTAACTCTCATTATGACTCCTTCTTTCCTCTTCTTCTCTGTTGACTACATGTGACAACATGCTTCACCCTATGGCACTGACTCGGTTTAATATCCTCAGAAATAGTCACATTTTACAAAAAGCAATTTAGAACATAATGGCCTCTTTGTGAAACTTAAGAACTCCCTAAATTGGCTCATTTGACATCTTGAGCTCTCTCCCTTTCCATTATTCCTGTTACTCTTTCTTCCTTTTCACCACGTCGGACCTAGATTATTTCTAATATTCCCAGAAATTTATGAAAGTAAACTTATTTTGCCAAAACTTTATTTCAACAGTAGTTATGTATATATGTAATACATCACATTGAAGTTTCTAAGGTCTTTCATGAATTTAAAACCTTAGGCTTATGTAAATTAATTATGCAAGGTAGCAGGTCGTGTTTTTGTTAAGAAACAAGAAGAGTAATTTTGATCTAAAGTAAAATGACTAGTCATTCCAGGATGAGAAAGAGGGAAGTACAGAACAAAATGTGAATGGATATGAAAAGTTGTGGGAGGTTTGCAAAAAAAAATTAGGAATTTTATTTCTTGTTCAAAGCTAAAATTTGATGGGTTTATTTATAGGATTTCTTAAAGAAGATTTAGTATTAACTTTTTACTGATAGAAAACTACAATTTAGTTTTCTCTTCACTTAAAAATTACAACAATTTTTCTTCAATTAGAGTTCTGCTCTTTATAAGAGATTGTAAATAGTTTTTATTTACTTGCTGAGTAAGAAAAGATTCTGCATCCTATCAGAATAATTTCCTGAGCTTATGTTGACTTTAATTCATTATTTCCCTCCCCAATCATGATTTTCCTCTTGTTTCCCTATTACAGCAAATGGCATGACTATCAAACTAATCAGCCAAGTGAGAAACCTAGATGTAAATCCTCCCTCTCCCTTCTCATCCCTACCATCTAATATACCAAAAGATTCAATTGATTCTCTCCTTAAAAGTATTTTGAGACTGTCCAAAAATACACATTTCAGTATAATCAGCACATTCTCTCCCTGCAGTGAAGCAACAGAGGAACGGAAGAACCCAAGTCATAAGATGCAACTGCATTGGTTTGTCTTAAGACATCACTCTCACAGGGATGGAAGACGGCAGTGTATACTTGTTCATGTTGGCAGACCAATGTGGGTATCAGAAAGTGATTTTTTACATTGAATAAAGGAAGTTAGAGGAATAATTTGTTCAATAGTATTAGGCTAAGTAAGAAACTGGGACATAATACAGCTATGATAAAGTGAGAGTGGTCTTTTGATGCAAATGGAAAGATTTGAAGTAATTGACTATGATTTCACACATTTATGTCAACAATAGGGATGGCATGCCAATGAAATGTAAAATACTTGGAGTTCAGGGGCTGAGACTCTCCATTCCCTAGAAGTTACTTAGATGGTCATAGATAATGCTTGCTTCTCTGACTCTGATTTTTAAAAAAATCTATCTGACCCATCTTCTCTGACCAATATATAACACTCCTGACATGGAGGACATTTCTGATGCTTTCAGTTGACAGTAAATTGTGAAATTTACAGTTCAATTCTGTTTATCTCATTTCTGAATAATTAACTTTTTTAGTTAAAAAAATTTAAGTTCAAAAAGTAATGTTCATTTCAATTCTCACATTATATTTATCTAGGTACCAACACATAATAAATTTGAATTACTCATGAGAAATTAATTTTTTCCTTTTTCTATGTTTTTTAAATTTAAAACTCAAAAAGTGCTACATTATATAAGAACTAAAGTGAGACATTTTTATTTTCCAAAGATAAGTATTAAGGCAAAATTACGTGTCAAGTGATGATCCTTCCTTTCCCACTCACCAAAGCTATTATTTCATGCCTTTGATTTTCTTCTTAAATTTCTAATGCTGACAGCCTATCTTTCTCCTTGCCTAAAAAAATCTGTAATTGCTATCACATTTCAAGAAAAAATTTGGAAACTATCTCATGGGAACTTAATCATCTTCCACCAGCAGATGTGTTGATGCCAACCTTCTTCCCTTGTTAAAAGAAAATAAATTTCCTTCCTCTTACGAAAGACTAGTCTCTTGTACCATGCTCCCGCTCCCAAGCCCTCTCATTGTCTTGCTAGCTTTATCATGGCATAAATTTGCAAGGTTTGCCATAAATATCACAGACTAGGTTACTGAAACAATGAAAATTTATTTCCTCACAGTTCTGGAGGGTAGAAATCAGAAATCAATGTGTTGGCAGGGTTGATTTTATTCTGAGGCTTCTCCCCTTTGCTTGTAGATGGCCATCTTTATCTTCTCCCTTTGTTTTCACATAGTCTTTCCTCCGAGCCTGTGTTTGAATTTCCTCTTCTTATGGGGACACCAATCATCTTGATTAGGCACCACCCTAAAGATCTCATTTTAATTTAATTACCCCTTTAAAAACTTCTTCTTCAAATATGATATATTCTGAGGGTTAAGACTGGCGGTTAAAACTTCAATTTATAGGCTGGGCATGGTGGCTCATGCCTGTAATCCCAGCACTTTAAGAGACAGAGGTGAGCATATCACTTGAGGTCAGGAGTTCGAGACCAGCCTGGCCAACATGGTAAAACCCTGCCTCTACTAACGATACAAAAATTAGCCGGGCATGGTTGAGGGGAGCCTGTAATCCCAGCTACTTGGGAGTCTGAGGCTGGAGAATCACTTGAACCCAGGAGGCAGAGGTTGCAGTGTGCCAAGATCTCACTATTGCACTTCAGCCTGGGCAACAAGAGCGAAACTCCATCTCGAAAAAACAAGAAACAAAAAACCTTCGACTTATGCATTTGGAGAGGACACAATCCAGCCCGGAACAATCACTTAGGGCCTTTTCTCTCTACATTATCAAGTTTATTTTTTCTTTATCTCTCACAACTGCATCATTACCCAAAGCATAAAGCACGCCGTAGAAGTTCCTATTCTAAAAAAATCACCCTTTGACTCCAAAACCCACTCCAGCTATTACTTTTTTCCTTTGCTCTCATTTAAGCCATGTTAGTGGCATCTCTTATACATGCTGTGCACATCTTCTCACCACACATTCATATCTCCACCTTCTCCAGTGTGGCTTCTACCAATTTGATTTTATAAAATTAAACATAGTTGATGGCTCCTTCAGTCTTGATACAGTTACCTACCTTGACATCCATGAGATCTACAAAGACATTTTGGTTATTCAGCATCCATGCCTTCTTTCCCCCATCAAGTAGCAGATTTGAGCTATGGTAGGATTGAGCCCACCCTAGTTTTAGCATTGGGTCTTTACTGGACACCTTGCCCTTGCCCATAGTGATTGGTTCAATACCAAGTATGGATCTGAGATTTATGTCAGTCAGCTCATAGTATTCACCTGATCACACTGGTGGAACATTTTTTTTCATTGATTTGTTGTTGTTGTTGTTGTTGTTGTCGAAAGGGCTCTTCTTTCTCCTTTGGAAGGAAATGAGGAAGCAAGTAGTTATGTGTTTTGCTGACATCCATCTTGTGATAAAAATAACACTATCCTGGGGAAAAGCTACCACTTGGAAGAAAACAATGATGAAAGAATTTCAGAGAGACAGAAACAGAATCCTGAGGGACTCATGCCTGAAGCTTTTTAAATCTCTGGACTTCTCACTGAAGGCAGCCAGTAATCCCTTTTATTGTTGGTTAGATTGAGTTACGTTTTCCATTTCTTGGAACTGAAAGCATGTTAAATGAGTCAACATCTACTTGGCTGGTCTTCCTCCCATCTATCTCTCTCTTCATGTCTCTTTGTCTGTCACAGTATTATTCTTCTCACCTGAATATTTTAGTTTTGCTTTTCCAGGACATGGTTTTGGGCCTTATATCTTTCTTTCCAAACACTGAGGTGATATGTAATAGGGCACAAGGTCCACATTGAGAGAGAGATTATGTATGGAGCAGGCTGCAGGAGACAGTCAGGGAAGACCACAAGATGAGAGGAAGGGCTTCAGGAAAACTTCTTCTCTCAGGGACACACTATCTCACAGCAATCAATATATTTTTGGCTTGTCTGTGTGAGAGGAATACAAATGAAAAGACAGCTAAAAAACTTAAATTCTTGCCATATTTTATATGTCATGGTACAACTTCATTTTGTTTTGAATTTTTAACAAAGAAACAACATGATAAAATATATAAAAGTAAAAAATAAAAATAAATTAAAAAAAATAGAACTTGCCCTGTGAAGACGAAACAAAACAAACAAAAAACAAGCAAGCAAGCAAACAAACAAAAATACTCTCATAGCTATGGGGAGAATAGCTCATTGAAGAGGCAAGAGAGTGAGAGAGGGTCTCAAGTAGGGAGGATAGCCCAGGAAGAGATAATGGTGATATTGTTGAGGGGATAGACATGTCCAGCAAAATTCACACCATTGGCCATGGCCTACAACTTCCTGAATGATAAGAACCCTGACAACCCTTCCAACTTAACCCTGTTCCCCTTCCCCTTGCTCATTGTGTCCTAGCCACGTTGCTCTTCTTTCACTTTCTAACAATTACAGAGCTCTATCATCAGCTTAAAATATTGTTTTCTAAGTGAAATCAATCCTGAACATCTTGTCTGAGTTAACCATTCCTCTATCCATTATCCTCTATCATTTTATCCTATTTGTTTTCTACATAGTTGTTATCACAACTGTGTAATTATTTAATTCAGCATTTGTTTACTTATTTATTGTCTATTTCCTACTACTGAATTTGGAGAGGAGGAGTCCATGAGGAAACAGACACATCTCCTTTGCTTACCACTATATATCCAATGTCTAGTAAAATGCCTGGCAAATAGGAAATGCTCATTAGATAACATGAATGATTGATTGAGTATAGTTATCTAAAGGAGTTTCTTTAATATCATTATACTGTCTTTTCAGTAGTGAATCAAAAGCAATTTCCAATGAAGGTTTGAATTCCGAATCTGTGGTTGAACAACCAAAAGCTTCAAATTTTGGCTTACAACTTAAAATTTTAAAAAAATTCTATCTATCTATCTATCTATCTATCTATCTATCTATCTATCTATATCTGTCTATCTCTATCTATCATCTATCTATCTATCTATCTATCTATCTATCTATCTATCTATCTATCATCTATCGAGAGAGAGAGAAAGAGAAAGAGAGACAGGGTTTTGCTACGTTGTCCAGGTTGGTCTTGAACTCCTAGCCTCAAGCAATCTTCCTACTTCAGCCTCCTGAATAAGATTTTGCTTAATTCGGTTTCTGGTGAATTCATGAGATACCTTAGAAGTACATAATTTAATTAAAATACTTAATTTAATTATTAACAGACTCTTGATGGTCTAATGTCAAAAACTTCTCAAATTAAAATTTGGAAAGTTATATAGGCTTTGATTTTTCATTGTTAAGACTGCAAATTCAAGACCTAGAGATACTATTTTAGGTTTTATTCAAGTTGGTATGAAGGAGAGATAACATTTCAAAATATCTACATGGTAGCACTTAGCATGTTTTCAGTTGAAAGTAAAAGAAAACCCAATGAACACATAAATAATAAAGGGGAGTTAGCTCTGTTAACTCAAAAATGTAGTAGTTCTCATTATAAAAAAAAAAAAGATCACTTGCGTGTTGAAGTGAAAATTGATTGAAGGTGGGGCAAAGCTAGAGGCAGAGAAGCCAGTTAGGAGGTAGCTGCTATATTTTGGTGAGAAATTATAATGACTTTAGCTGAGAAAAGGTAAAATATTAGGGATATAGTTTACATTTTTTTTTGAGACAGAAGTTCACTCTTGTTGTCCAGGCTGGAGTGCAACAGCTCTATCTCGGCTCACTACGACCTCTGCCTCCCGAGTTTAAGCAATTCTTCTGCAGTGGATCTCCCTGCACAGCATTCGAGCTCTGATAAGGAACAGACTGCCTCCTGAAGTGGGTCCCGGACACCCATGTATCCTGACTGGTAGACAACTCCCAGTAGGGGCCAACAGACACCTTATACAGGACAGCTCTGGCTGGCATCTGGCGGCGCCCCTCTGGGATGAAGCTTCCAGAGGAAGGAACAGGCAGCAATCTTTGCTGGTCTGCAGCCTCCACTGGTGATACCCAGGCAAACAGGGTCTGGAGTGGACCTCCAGCAAACTCCAGTAGACCTGCAGCAGAGGCCCCGACTATTAGAAGGAAAACTGACAAACAGAAAGGAATAGCATTAACATCAACAAAAAGGGCGTCCACTCAGAGACCCCATCCCAAGGTCACCGGCTTCAAAGACCAAAGGTAGATAAATCCATGAAGATGGGGAGAAACCAGAACAAAAAGGTTGAAAATTCTAAAAACCAGAACATCTCTTCTCTTCCAAAGGAACGCAACTCCTGACCAGAAAGGGAATAAAACTGGATGGGAATGAGTTTGATGAACTGACAGAAGTAGGCTTCAGAAGTTGGGTAATAACAAACTCCTCCGAGCTAAAGGAGCATGTTCTAACCCACTGCAAGGAAGCTAAGAATCTTGAAAAAAGGTTAGACGAATTGCTAACTAGAAAATCAGTTTAGAGAAGAAAATAAATGACCTGATGGAGCTGAAAAACGTGGCGTGAGAACATCGTGAAGCACACAAGTATCAATAGCCGAATTGATCAAGCAGAAGAAAGGATATCAGAGATTGAAGATTAACTCAATGAAATAAAGTGAGAAGACAAGACTAGAGAAAAAAGAATGAAAATAAACTAACAAAGCCTCCAAGAAATATGGGACTATGTGAAAAGACCAAATCTATGTTTGTTTGGTGTACCTGAAAATGATGGGGAGAATGGAACCAAGTTGGAAAACACTCTTCAGGATATTATCCAGGAGAATTTTCCTAATCTAGAAAGGCAGGCCAACATTCAAATTCAGGGAGTACAGAGCACACCACAAAGATACTCCTCAAGAAGAGCAACCCCAAAGACACATGATCATCAGATTCACCAAGGCTGAAATGAAGGAAAAAATGTTAACGGAAGCCAGAGAGGAAGGTCAGGTTACCCACAAAGGGAAGCCCATCAGATTAACAGGAGATCTCTTGGCAGAAACCCTACAAGCCAGAAGAGAGTGGGGGCCTATATTCAACATTCTTAAAGAAAGGAATTTTCAACCCAGGATTTCATATCCAGTCAAACTGAGCTTCATAAGCAAAGAGGAAATAAAATTCTTCACAGACAAAGAAATGCCAAGAAATTTTGTAACCACCAGGTCTGCCCTACAAGAGCTCTTGAAGGAAGCACTAAACATGGAAAGGAACAACCAGTAACAGCCACTGCAAAAACATACCAAATTGTAAAGACCATTGACACTATGAAGAAACTGCATCAACAATTGGGCAAAATAAGCAGCAAGTATCATAATGGCAGGATCAAATTAACACATAACAATATTGACCTTAAATGTAAATGGGCTAAATGCCCAATTAAAGGACACAGACTGGCAAATTGGATAGAGTCAAGACCCATTGGTGTGCTGTATTCAGGAGACTCATCTCAAGTGCAAAGACACACATAGGCTCAAAATAAAGGGATGAAGGACTATTTACCAAGAAAATGGAAAGCAAAAAAAACCAGGGGTTGCAATCCTAGTCTCTGATAAAACAGACTTTAAATCAACAAAGATCAAGAGACAAAGAAGGGCATTATGTAATGGTAAAGGGATCAATGCAAAAAGAAGAGCTAACTATCATAAATATATATGCAGCCAATACAGGAGCAACCAGATTCATACAGCAAGTTCTTAGAAGTCTACAAAGAGACTTAGAATTCCACACAATAATAATGGGAAACTTTTACACCCCACTGTCAATATGAGACAGATCAATGAGACAGAAATTTAACAAGGATATCCAGGACTTGAACTCAGCTTTGGACCAAGTGGACCTAATAGACATCTGCAGAACTCTCTACCCCAAATCAACAGAATATACATTCTTCTCAGCACCACATCACACTTATTCTAAAATTGACCACATAATTGGAAGTAAAACACTCCTCAGCAAATTCAAAAGAGTGGAAATCATAGCAAACAGTCTCTCAGATCACAGTGCAATCAAATTAGAACTCAGAATTAAGAAACTCATGCAAAACCACACAGCTACATGGAAACTGAACAACCTGCTCCTGAATAACTACTGGGTAAACAAGGAAATGAAGGCAGAAATAAAGATGTCCTTTGAAAACAATGAGAACAGACACAATGTACCAGAATCTCTGGGACACATTTAAAGCAGTGTGTAGTGGGAAATTTATAGCACTAAATGCCCACAAGAGAAAGCAGGAAAGCTCTAAAACCAACACCCTAACATCACAATGAAAAGAACTAGAGAAGCAAGAGCAAACAAATTCAAAAGCTAGCAGAAGGCAAGAAATAACTAAGATCAGAGCAGAACTGAAGGAGATAGAGACACGAAAAACCCTTCAAAAAATCAGTGAACCCAGGAGGTGGTTTTCTAAAAAGATCAACAAAATAGATAGACCACTAGCCAGATTAATAAAGAAGAAAAGAGAGAAGAATCAAATAGATGCAATAAAAAAGGAAAAAGGGGATATCACCACCAATCCTACAGAAATACAAACTACCATCAGAAAATAGTATAAACACCTCTACGCAAATAAACTAGAAAATCTAGAAGAAATGGCTAAACTCCTGGACACATACACCCTCCCAAGACTAAACCAAGAAGAAGTCGAATCCCTGAATAGACCAATAATAAGTTCTGAAATTGAGGCAGCAATTAATAGCCTACCAATCAAAAAAAGTCCAGGACCAGACAGATTCACAGCTGAATTCTGCCAGAGGTACAAAGAGGGGCTGTTACCATTCCTTCTGAAAGTATTCCAAACAATAGAAAAAGAGAGATTCCCCACTAATTCTTTTTATGAGGCCAGCATCATCCTGATACCAAAACCTGACAGAGAAACAACAAAAAAGAAAATTTTAGGCCAGTATCCCTGATGAACATCGGTGCAAAAATTCTCAATAAAATACTGGCAAACTGAATCCAGTAGCACATCAAAAATCTTATCCAACACGATCAAGTTGACTTCATCCCTGGGATGCGTGGCTGGTTCAACATGCTCTAATTAATAAATGTAATCCACCACATAAACAGAACCAATGACAAAAACCACATGATTATCTCAATAGATGTAGAAAAGGCCTTCAACAAAATTCAACAATGCTTCATGCTAAAAACTCTCAATAAACTAAGCATCAATGGAATGTATCTCAAAATAATAAGAGCTATTTATGACAAACCCACAGCCAATATCATACTGAATGGACAAAAGCTGGAAGCACTCCCTTTGAAAACCAGCACAAGACAAGGATGCCCTCTCTCACCATTCCTATACCACATAGTATTGGAATTTCTCACCAGGAGAATCAGGCAAGAGAAGGAAATAAAGGGTATTCAATTAGGAAGAGTAAGTCAAATTGTCTCTGCTTGCAAACGACATGATTGTATATTTAGAAAACCCCATTGTCTCAGCCCAAAATCTCCTTAAGCTGATAAGCAACTTCTCAGGATACAAAATCAATGTGCAAAAATCACAAGCATTCCTATATACCAATAACGGACAAACAGACAGCCAAATCATGAGTGAACTCCCATTCACAATTGCTACAAAGGGAATAAAATACCTAGGAATATGGCTAACAAGGGAGGTGAAGGACCTTTTCAAGGAGAACTACAAACCACTGCTCAAGAAAATAAGCGAGGATACAAACAAATGGAAAAACATTCCATGCTTATTGATAGAAAGAATCAATATCATGAAAATGGCCATACTGCCTAAAGTAATTTATGGATTCAATGCTATCCCCATCAAACTACCACTGACTTTTTTCACATAATTGGAAAACAAAACTACTTTAAATTTCATAAGGAATCAAAAAAGAGCCTGCATAGCCAAGACAATCCTAGGCAAAAAGAACAAAGCTGGAGGCATCACACTACCTTACTTCAGACTATGCTACAAGGCTACAGTAACCAAAACAGCATGGTACTGGTACCAAAACAGATATCTAGACCAATGGAACAGAACAGAGGCCTGAGAAATAATGCCACACATCTACAACCATCTTATCTTTGACAAACCTGATAAAAACAAGCAATAGGGAAAGGATTCCCTATTTAATAATGGTGCTGGGAAAACTGGTTAGCCATATGCAGAAAGCTGAAACTGGAACCCTTCCTTACACCTTATACAAAAATTAACTCAAGATGGCTTAAAGACCTAAAATCATAAAAACCCTAGAAGAAAACCTAGGCAATACCATTTAGGACATAGGCATGGGCAAAGACTTCATGACTAAAACACCAAAAGCAATGGCAACAAGAGCCAAAATTGACAAATGGGATCCGATTAAACTAAAGAGCTTCTGCACAGTGAAAGAAACTACCATCAGAGTGAACAGGCAACCTACAGAATGGGAGAAAATTTTTGAATCTATCCATCTGACTAAGGGCTAATATCCAGAATCTACAGAGAAACAAATTTACAAGAAAAAAACAACCCCATTAAAAGTGGGTAAAGGATATGAACAGACACTTCTCAAAAGAAGACATGTATGTAGCCAACAAACATGAAAAAAGCTCATCATCACTGGTCATTAGAGAGATGCAAATCAAAACCACAATGAGACACCATCTCACATCAGTTTGAATGGTGATCATTAAAAAGTCAGGAAAAAAACAGATGCTGGAGAGGATGTAGAGAAATAGGAATATTTTTACACTGTTGGTGGGAGTGTAAATTAGTTCAACCATTGTGGAAGATAGTGTGGCAATTCCTCAAGTATCTAGAACTAGAAATACCATTTGACCCAGCAATCCTGTTACTGGGTATATACCCAAAGTATTATAAATTATTCTAGTATAAAGATACTTGCACACCTATGTTTATTGCGGCACTATTCACAACAGCAAAAACTTGGAACCAACCCAGATGCCTATCAATGATAGACTGGATAAAGAAAATGTGGCACATATACACCACGGAATACTATGCAGCCATAAAAAATGATGAGTTTGTTTCCTTTGAAGGGACATGGATGACCCTAGAAACCTTCATTCTCAGCATAACAACACAAGAACAGAAAACCAAACACCACATGTTCTCACTCATAAGTGGGAGGTGATCAATGAGAACACATGGACACATGGAGGGGAACATCACACACCAGGACCTGTCGGGGTGTGAGGGGCTAGGGGACGGATAGCATTAGGAGAAATAGCTAATGTAGATGATGGGTTAGTGGGTGCGGCAAAGCACCATGGCACGTGTATACCTATGTAACAAACTTGCACATTCTGTACATGTACCCCAGTGCTTAAAGTATAATAATAATTTTAAGGCATTATTTCTTAACATAGAGAAAAGAACAAAGAGATGGAAAGTGTGAGATAAATAATCATATATATGAATCTAAGTGGTTTTGAAATCCTATAAGTAAGATTTCTAGAATAAGAGAGAGAAAAGAGGGAAGAAATTATCAAAGAGCTAATAGAAGAAAAGTTGCTTGTGTTGAAAAGAGACACTGGGCTTCACATTTAAATGTTCACTGTGAATAGAATAAATGTAGATGTATCCTAAAATAGATATATCATCATGACATTTCAAAATACCAAGGATGAAGAAAACATCCTAGAAGTTTAAATTGTGAGGAAAAAAAAAGTCATTTATAAACGAATATTATTTATGCTGTTATATGATACCTCATCACCAAAATTAAATTCTAGAAGACAAAAAAGAAAACCTCCTAACTTCTAATTAAAATTATTTTCAACCTGGAATTTTATACCCAAACCATGAATCAAATATGTGGGCAAATTATGCCTTCTCTGAAATGCAAGTGTTCTAATCATTTACTCACTAGAGGATTACACTGAGCAATAGGAAGAATAAAAATAAGAAAGAAAGATATATACCAAAATAAATGATGAAAATAACCCCAAAATCTAGTAAAAACCATCCCTCAGATGGCAGTTTTGCAAGAGTACCTGGTTCCAATTAGATCAGAAAATCAATGAACTTCAGGAAGATGAATGAAGTATATGTCAAGAAACATAGAGCATATTTAAAACATTGGATACAGGTAAGATGAGGAGAAAAGTATGTTTCTTCTTACAATAAAGAGAAAGGAAAGGAAGCACAAGAAAACAAGAAACATAAGAAAAATGGTAAAACTGTGTAAGTTACCCCTGGTACAGATAGGAAGGAAACTAAAATGTGGTGAAACATTTTAATATTAATGTATGAAAAAAAACAACTCATTTGGTTTGGAGTATTCTTCTTTTATAGGAACAGTGATTGCAGTTTTAGTATACTACCTTGCCTTGAGGTGAATCACATTTATACAGCCATAGTACTGTAAGCGTTTTTTATTGTTCATCAACTTTCAGAATCAACCTAGAAATAAAGCACAGAATATTTCAAGATGATTACAGGATAAATAATAAATAAGACTGCATAGTGAATTTGTTCACAGTGAATCTCTGGTATCATGAATCATTCTGATCACATAGGAGGCTATATAAATAAATGTAAGTATTTATTGACAGCGTGAGTACAACCAGATTTAAATACAAAAGAGAGCTCCAAAAGTATAATTGCTCGGAAGTTAAAAATATATACATGTCATAACATTTTTACTAAAAAAATTTTTTTTTAAATAGCAAACTATCTAGAAAACAATGAGAGAAGAATACATCACACCAAAATCTAGGAACCCAGTGAAGCCTGAGCCAGAAGAAAATGTGTGGCTCTCTTTACCCTCATCACTAAAGAGGAGGTGAACAGCAAAACAAAATAACTAAACACATATCTAGAAATTGGAAAAATAACAAAAACAATAAAAAATAAAAAGGAGGTAGAAATTACACAATAAAATCTGAAATAATTAAGAGAAAAAATAGGATAAAGCCAAAACAAATACAAAAGCAAAGCTACTTTTGTAAATTACAAAGGGAGATAAATTCCTCATGAAAATCACAAAGGAGAAAAGACAGGACCAAAACATAAAAGATTAAGAATGAGAGAGGTGTTGTAACCAAAACACAAAGACTAAAATAATTATAAAAGAATGTTATATAAACTCGATGGCCACAGATTTAAAAACAGTAGGATGTGGATAATTCCTGGCAAAATAAAATGACTTAAGGTGACGAGAGAATAACAACAAAAACCAAAGAGAAATAAAAACTGGCTGGGAGCAGTGGCTCACGTCTGTAATCCCAGCTCTTTGGGAGACTGAGGAGCGTGGATCACCTGAGGTCAGGAGTTCGAGACCAGCCTGGCCAACCTGGTGAAACCCCGTCTCTACTAAAAATACAAAAATTACCTGGGCATGGTGGCGGGCACTTGTAATCCCAGCTACTTGGGAGGCTGAGGCAGGAGAATCACCTGAACCTGAGAGGCGGAGGTTGCAGTGAGCCGAGATGGTGCCATTGCACTCCAGCCTGAGCAACAGAGCAAGACTCCATCTCAAAAAAGAAAAAGAAAAAAAGAAAAAGAAATAAATAAAAAGCTATAATAGAGAAATTATATGCTATCTATCTGAAAGTTGAATAAACAACTGCCATTGAAAAAGTCCATAGGAGAAACATTCTTTTTCTTTATTCCCTCCTGAAACCCGAAGAAAATAAGAGCAAAAGAATAAAAAGGGCATAAACACATAAAGGCAAACAGAATAAACGAGAAGGTAACAAAAGACCAGACATGAAGCTCGGTAAATGAAACTGAGGTGAGTGAGGAGTACCTGACAACATTCCAAAGCAAGCCTGGTGGAGTTGGAAGAAAAGTGGGGAAAGTTAAAAAAATTGGCCTTTCAGAAATAGCAGTCCCCAAACTTTTTGGCACCAAGGATGGTTTCATAGAAGACAATTTTTCTATGGACAAGGGTGGCAGGGGTCGGGGGAGTGGGGGATGGATTGAGGATGAAACTGTTCCACCTCAGATCATCAGGCATTAGATTCTCTAAGAAAGTGGGCAACCTAGATCCCTGGCATGCACAGTTCACAGTCGGGTTTGCGTTCCTATGAGAATCCAATGCGGCTGCTGATCTCACAGGAGGCAGAGCTCAGGCGGTCGTGCTTGCTACCCCACTGCTCACTTCCTGCTGTGTCGCCTGATTTCTAACAGGCCACAGACCTGCAGAAGTTCACAGCCTGGAGATTGGGGATTCCTGAATGCAAAGACTGAAGAACAATTAGATACTCTGCAGCAGATGCCTTTCCCTGTCCCCTGCAGCCAGTGGCATTCCTCCTTCCCCTCACCAAGAGGAACATAGGAAATTAATCATATCTACCACCGCTATGGATGCAAGCAGAAACTACCCTCCTAAACAACAGAGGATAGGTAAACTATTGCAGCATTTTTTAAAATCAATTTCAGGATATATGTTAAAGTATAAAACAATCTATTATAATTTTAAAATTAACTTTTATTCCTTAAAAGCAAAACAGCCAATATATCGCAATTTTTAATCACAGCAGCATATACAGTGGCTGAACTGGAAAGTATTTAAACGTATTTGTACATGAAGAAATTGGGAATTATATCCTGCAATATTATACAGCCAGTGCCATTAATGAACTCCAGACATTAACGTTGACTTAGAGAGATTTACAAAGTATTGTCATGCCTACAAGTAGAAATATACCCATGAACAAAAATATATTTTCTAAAACAATGAGTTTGAAAATCTATATGCATATGTATTTACATTTAATCTTATAAATGTTTGGATATGATCATGAAGTGTTTGAAGTTGAATTTGAGGAAATAAAAGGCCAAAGTGAGCTGCAGAGAAGTTGTTGGAAGGTGGAGGAAACACAGCTTTGTAAGTACTGAACAGAGATTTTAAGTGTGTCAGGTGCAGGGCTAGGGGTATCATTCCTAACATTCTGTCCAGATAGAAGACTAAGGAGAAAAGAAGTAAGGCTTAGTGTGCAGGAGATGGCCGGAGGCTGGGGCAAGGCTTCTCCTACAGGCATCAATGTCCTGGGAGAGATAGCAAAATGAAGCATTTAAAAGTCTTCGGCAAAAGATTCCAGCAAGACAGCTTAGTTGTCCTATGGGAGTTTTGTGGGGACATGAATGATTCAGTTGCATAAACCTTAGACTCTAGATGAGGAACAGTGATGGCAATTTCCAAACTTTGCTGGTTTGTGGGGCGAACACTATTAATAGGCTGAGCAGCTGTTTTGTCACTGGTTCTGGAAGAAAAAAAGCTAGCTGAAAAGCACTTGGTATAGTTTGATCTAAAAGTCAACACAGTGGACAAATAAAATAAACAAATTTTATTCTCACACTAGCATTTGATTACTCTTTTCAGACCAATTTTTAAAGTTTTTTTACATCATCTTCCAAATATGACAATTTCCATTGTGATTATTTTAAAAAACCTTTATGAAAATGTTTTTGTGACTTATGTTGTTACTTGATGCAATTAATAGGCATTCATTTATATTTTAAAAAGAAATTTTCTATAAATGTTTTCTTTATTAGTGTTCTAAAGAATCAATTTAGTCTACAAAAGCAGTGACTCATAATTTATGCCTGATTTTATTTGTCAGTACAGTTGACAACTGAATAGCTTTGAAAAAGTAATTGATGTTAGTGCTTTAGGAACTGAAATACTGCAGACAGATCACGTGAGAGAAACTGATGTGGCTTTTGCCTTTCATTAGAATCCATAAATGGAAGAAAGCAGAGTATAAGGATGGTACATACTCTGGCATACAATATATTTAATAATATCAAGGTCTTTTGAAAAATAATAGCAGTCTTTTAAACAGAATTAACTTTTGAATGTAGTATCACATTTTAAATTCACAAAACAAAAGTATCCATTCAGAATAATTGTGAAACTTTAGGTATCCACATTAGTAGTTACTATATAGGTAATTTCAATTTTCCAGTGTTAGTAAGTTTTGGTATAAAATAATACATAAGTATTGTTTTAAGCTTTGTTACTTTGCGAAAACTAAGGCAATTTCAGGTTAGTGTTTGAATTGAGTTGTTTCTAACAGTTTTATTTTGCTAAGCTTTATCAAGGTATAATTAATATAAAAACCTGTACATATTTAATGTATACAATTTGATGAGTTTGAACATACATATATACTCATGAAACCATTACTGAAATGAAGGTGATAAACATATCCATCACCTCCAAATTTTCTCAATGTCCATCTTACTTTTTTGAGGGGTTGGTTTGGTTTCTTTTCTTTTTTTATTTTGTGATAAGAACACAGTATTTCTACCAACTTTAAAACATTTTAATATAATAAATCTATTTTTATTTCAAACTTACGGAGGTATGAAAATAAACTATGTTAATTCAAGTTTCATTTGTAATATAAAATTATATTTATTTACTCAGATATTTGGAATAAAAATACTTTCTCCCACAATACTGTTTTAAAAATATCTGCATATAGGACACATAAGAGTGCAGTGATTAAGATGTGGATACTGGACTCAGAATGCCTAGTATAAATTCTGACTTTGTCCCTTACCTAGCAGCTATGTGATAGTGACTTAACATCTCCAAGCTTTTAAATTTTCTCATCGCCAAAGTGGAGATAACAGTTGTAAGAATTTAATTCCTGAGACAAACTTAGTAAAATGCCCTGCAAATAGGAAATACCAAATGAACATTAGTTGTTACTGGAAAAAGAGTGCCATGCCCATGTGTAGAGGGCTCCTTATGAGCATGCTATGACCTGGCATAGCTTTAAACCCTCTCTGCTTCCAAACATCTCATATATGCAATAGAAGACAACATGGTGTAGTGAACAATGCATTGGATTTTATATTATAAAATTCAGATTATGATAGAATCTTTTACAGTCTGGGCACATGGCTCAAGCCTATAATTCTAGCACATTGGGATGCTGAGGCGGGAGGATTACTTGAGGCCACGAGTTCGAGACCAACCCAGCCAACAAACCAAGACCTCTGTCTCAAACAAAAACTAAAACAAACACAAACAAACAAAAAACTATCTCTACAAATTATATGAATTTGAAAAATCTATTTAAAACCTTAGTTTTTCAACAATAAAATTATAAAAATGTCTACATAGACTATTTTATATGTTGTTCTTTTTCCTTCCTCTTCTCCATTTTTACAATGTTATTGAAAAGATCAAAGAAGATTATACATGTGAACCACAAATAATTAATTTTTTTTAATTTTTATTTTTTAGACAGAGTCTCGCTCTGTTGCCAGGCTGGAGTGCAGTGGCGGAATCTTGGCTCACTGCAATCTCCACCTCCCAGGTTAAAGCGATTCTCCTGCCTCAGCCTCCTAAGTGGCTGGGACTACAGGCATGCGCCACCATGCCCAGCTAATTTTTGTATTTTTAGTAGACATGGGGTTTCACTATATTGGCCAGGATGGTCTCGATCTCCTGACCTTGTGATCCGCCTGCCTTGGCCTCCCAAAATGCTGGGATTACAGGCGTGAGCCACCCACAAGGAATTTTACCATTAAGAAGATTCAATATAGTGGTCACTGACATGGCTCCCAATTGGATTCATATCTTTGTATTGGGGCATTACTTCTCAAATTGAGACATAATAGCTATAAAACTTGCAGGCAGATTTTGCTCCTTTTCCTTCCTTGCATCATTCTGTAATGCTTTGGTCCTAGCTCATAAATACTTTATTTTACCATTTTACATCTCTATTTGGATTTGTTACTCACTTATTAGACTTAGCTCCGTAAAGTTTATATGAACTCAATGAACAGTTATAGAGTGACTACTATTAATGTATCCAACCAGTCAAAAGATGGTGATATAATGATGAATGTGATGCAGCTATGTCCTTATAGTCTTGGCTTGATATTTTTAATACAATGAGGCAAATACAATAGTTACCTATCCACTAAGAGACCCAGAAGAGGAGAAATTAGTAAAGCTTCCAGCAGGAAGGGATGTTAAAAAGGCACAAAAAAGTGATCTCTGAATGAGGCCTGAACTTAATCTTGAAGGATGAGTGAAAATACAGAGGTGAAGAGCCTGAGCAATGTAATTTTCCTTGAGCATAACCTGCAGCCTAAGGAGAGAGAAGTGATAAGACTGAAGGTATAGGTGGGAACACGTACCTTATGTCTATATGTAACTAACCCTCATAACTTATGTAATGTTAGGCCCATCATAAGAATTCAATAAATATTGATGGGCAAATAGAATAAGTAAAGTATCATTCAGAACACAGTATAGATAAATCTTTCCCAAAGAAAAGAATAATGGTAATAAATTGTGAGAAGCCACAAGACTACAGCTTGCCATTAAATTTCTAGGGAATCAGATAGCTAAAGAAGTAGCAGTAGAACCCCAAATGTAGACTCAAATAATGTTTGTCTCACAGTAAAATTGCTTAACAAATAGCTATGACCAGGCAGTAAACTAACATTTCTGGATGCTGATTTGACAGTAGATTCAAGTGTCCAGGATAGGAAGAATAAGCATGAGAGAACTGTAAGAGAATATGAAAGAATATTATTTTGCCATTGACTCCATGTTTGTTTGAAGCTGATGGTGGAGCCCAGGGAACATTACCATTGGACAGACAACCCACCACAAGGTACTTATTTCTAAGGAGAAGAGTGAATAAGATAAAGTGAATTGACCTATTGCCTCTTGAAGCCTCCATAGACTTGCCTGTATTTGTCTATTTCACACCTAGTTCCCATGAAAATGAGAATAAAAACCATTTCAGGAATGTCTCCTTGAAAATATAAGTACATTTAATTCTCTGACTACCCATTTGTAGCATCTAAATAAACAATGTGGACAAAGGCAAAAAAAGAAGGACAAAATGTAGTAAACACCGCACACCCCATATATGCCAAGTCAATATTTTATATGAACGAATAAAAATGGATGACATTTCAGATTGTTTTAGCAACTTTTTTCTTTTAATCCCAAAGCACTTCCTTCTTAATTAAAATTTTATCTCCTAATGAAGTTGTTTAACCTGGTTAGCTGATCAAAAGGAATTAAAATTTCTTCAATGACTAACGACAGCAATCTCCTGAAATATGCAGTTAGGACACATTCAGTCTGAGAATGAACTAAATATATGAAAGTGAGAAAATTTAATTTTGTGTTTTGAAGAGTCAAAAAAATACAAATGTGATAGTATCTTACTATAAAACCCATGAATATTTTAAAAGTAGTTTTAAAGTGGATTGAATCATCAAAGATAATGCATTTTAATAGAAGTTAAGTACAGAATAACTTTTATCTAGAATTTCCCTAATGCTTACTTTTTCTCCCTCTCCAGAAAAGGTAAAAAGCTTGGGGAAAAGGAAATCTCAAATTGTTATTGAGAGGTGACAGTGTGCTGGCAGTCCTCACTTGCTCTGGGCACCTCCTCTGCCTAGGCTCCCACTTTGGCGGCACTTGAGGAGCCCTTCAGCCCACCGCTGCACTGTGGGAGCCCCTTTGTGGGCTGGCCAAGGCGGGAGCCGGCTCCCTCGGCTTGCGGGGAGGTGTGGAGGGAGAGGCGCCAGCGGGAACCGCGGCTGCGCGCGGCGCTTGCGGGCCAGCTGGAGTTCCGGGTGGGCATGGGCTTGGCGGGCCCCTCACTCAGAGCAGACAGCCGGCCCTGCCGGCCCCGGCGCAATGAGGGGCTTGGCACCCGGGCCAGCGGCTGCGGAGGGTGTACTGGGTCCCCCAGCAGTGCCAGCCCGCCATGCCTGAGCCTCCCACCCCCTCCATGGGCTCCTGTGCGGCCCCAGCTTCCGCGACCAGCGCCGCCCCCTGCCGCTTCCGCGACGAGCCCCGCCCCCTGCTCCACGGCGCCCAGTCCCATCAACCACCCAAGGGCTGAGGAGTGCGCGCGCACGGCACGGGACTGGCAGGCAGCTCCACCTGCAGCCCCGGTGCAGGATCCACTGAGTGAAGCCAGCTGGGCTCTTGAGTCTGGTGGAGATGTGGAGAACCTTTATGTCTAGCTCAGGGATTGTAAACACACCAATCAGCACCCTGTGTCTAGCTCGAGGTTTGTGAGTGCACCAATCCACACTCTGTGTCTGACTGCTTTGGTGGGGCCTTGGAGAACCTTTGTGTCCATACTCTGTATCTAACTGATCTGATGGGGAGGTGGAGAACCTTTATGTGTAGCTCAGGGATGATAAATGCACCAATCAGTGCCCTGTGAAAACAGACCACTTGGCTCTACCAATCAGCAGGACGTGGGTGGGGCCAGATAAGAGAATAAAAGCAGGCTGCCCGAGCTGGCAGCGGCAACCAGCTCGGGTCCGTTTCTGCAGTGTGGGAGTTTTGTTCTTTCGCTCTTTGCAGTAAATGTTGCTACTGCTCACTCTTTGGGTCCACACTGTTTTTATGAGCCGTAACACTCACCGCGAAGGTCTGCAGCTTCACTCCTGAAGCCAGCGAGACCACGAGCGCACTGGGAGGAACGAACAATTGCAGACGCGCCGCCTTAAGAACTGTAACGCTCACCGCGAAGGTCTGCAGCTTCACTCCTGAGCCAGGGAGACCATGAACCCACCAGGAGGAAGAAACTCCGAAAACATCCGAACATCAGAAGGAACAAACTCCGGACGCGCCGCCTTAAGAGCTGTAACACTCACCGCGAGGGTCCGCAGCTTCACGCTTGAAGTCAGTGAGACCAAGAACCCACCGATTCCGGACACGTTACCCGGAAGAAAATGTTTACAACATCCAAAGTAAGATTTGAGTTGATGGCTTTTTCTTTAAAAATAAAAACACCATATCCTAATTGTATATTAATGATAATAACCCATTCTCTATCAGATAGGTTGCATGAGTTTTTCCCAAGTGCAGCTGACCTTTCATTTTTCCTATCGTTTTCTGGTGTGAGATTTTTATTGTTTATGAAGCAAATCTCTTTTATGTCCCCAATGAATGAGAATATCTCCACTATTTCACTACAATGGTTAAGTCTTCCTATACCAGGTCCTCCATTTACAATTTGTGTAAAGATTTATTTAAAATAGGGACAATAAGTTATTTTATAGTGTTGTTGAAATGACTGAGTTAAATGCCCAATAGATAGTAGGCACTATTAAAATTACTCCTAAATAGTAGGCCGGGGGCAGTGGCTCAACTCCTGTAATCCCAGCACTTTGGGAGGCCGAGGCGGGCGGATCACGAGGTCAGGAGATCGAGACCACAGTGAAACCCCGTCTCTACTAAAAAAATACAAAAAATTAGCTGGGCGCAGTGGCGGGTGCCTGTAGTCCCAGCTACTCGGGAGGCTGAGGCAGGAGAATAACGTGAACCCGGGAGGCGGAGTTTGCAGTGAGCTGAGATCACACCACTGCACGCCAGCCTGGGCGACAGAGCGAGACTCCGTCTCAAAAAAAAAAAAAAAAAAAAAAAGTTAAAACTATTCCTAAATATGAGTTGATCATTGGTGTAAGCTTTTCTTTATATTAAGAATATATTCTTTAATACATACTTCTTCAAAAGCATTTCAAAAATAAGTAGCTGTTGAATGGTATTGAATACCTGTTTAAACAAAACCTATTGATTTTGAAAAATTAAAAATAAGCTGCTGAATTTCATTTAATGTATTTAAGATGTGTGAATCTTTATGCAAATCAAATTGTCTTTATTATTTTTTTCTGCTTCCTTTATTGATTTTAGTTTAGAGTTATCCTAGATATATCAAATTAGTTGGGTAGCTCTTTATCATTTTTCTTGCCAGGAATAAATTATGCTAACATCAGAAATACCTATTCTTAAAAGTACTGAAAGCCCGTTTTCACAAAATTGTATGGCTCAGAACCTTTTGAGCAATGATAATTATTTAATACATTCCCCCCAAATTATCTTACATAGTCTGCTTAATTACTAGATATGCATCAATTATGGTAATATTTAAAATTTCTACAAAAACACCTATTTCATCGAGGTGTATTAGCTTAGGTTTGTAAATAGTGTTCTTTTAAATTACAACAACCAATTATTATTAATTATTGTGTTTTCTTTTTTTATTTTTCACTTTTTTTTTTTAAATGTAAGATAAGGTCTGGCTCTATTGCCCAGGCTGGAGTGTCGTGGCATAATCTTGGCTCACTGCAACCTTCACCTCCTGGGCTCAAGAGATCCTCTCACCTCAGCCTCCCGAGTAGCTGGGACTACAGGCACATGCCACCACACCTGGCTAATATTTGTGTTTTTTTGTTTTTTGTTTGTTTGTGGAGATGGGGTTTCACCACGTTGGCCAGGCTGGTCTCGAACTCCTGAGTTCAAGCCATCTGCTTGCCTCAGCCTCCCAAAATGCTGGGATTACAGGCATGAGCCACTGTGCCTGGCTTTTTTCTCACTTTTTATAATTAGAATTATCTATTTTAGTTTTTCCAGTATTCTTGTTTCATAGAGTTAGTAGTTCCAATATTTTCCTGATTTCTAGTTTTATTTTGTTACAATCTTAATTTGTTTTCAAATTATTTTCTTAATCTTTTAAAAGTTTTAACAATAATGTCTTCATGAATATTTATGAAATTAACTTATTGCTTTGTTAAATAGGAAAATCATTGAGACCTATTTTTCTGTATCTCCATATGGTATTTTATTTGGTTTCTGTCTTTGATCTATTTGGAATTTGTTTTTATATCAAGTGTGAAATAAGTATCTAACTTTTTTCAGTAAGTGTACTTAGGGATTCCAATGCTCTCTATTTAATCAATCATTCTTTCTTCACTGACTTGAAATACCACCTTTATGGTAAAATAGTGACAGTGATAGTTGTATAGATATTTGTGTTTGTTTATGGGTTTTTGAGTTTATTCAATTGATATATCTGACGCCTGTACCACACTTGTAGTATTTGCGACTTAATTGTTAATTCCAGTATCTGGAGTTAACCTTGACATTCTTACACATTTCCTTTTTTCTTTATACTGCTTATCCTAGTATCAGTCAACAAATTGTCTCCTCTACGCTCTTGAATAACTTCTCTTGACTTTCATTATTCCATGTTCTCTTGGTTTTACTTCTATTCCTCTATTCAATCCTTTTTAGTCATCTGCAGATGTATTCCTCTCATATCTAATCTCTAAATGCAATTTATATAATGGACATATATGAAATAAATGG
Organism: Hylobates moloch; assembly: GCF_009828535.3. Classification (NCBI taxonomy): domain Eukaryota; kingdom Metazoa; phylum Chordata; class Mammalia; order Primates; family Hylobatidae; genus Hylobates; species Hylobates moloch. The sequence continues at coordinate 128,166,282 of NW_026652280.1, forward strand.
AATTTATTACTCTTTCTGATTACAATAGTAATAAAAAGTTATTCACAATTTCAACACCTCAGAAATACCTAATTCAGATTTCCAGTTTTGGGTGTAAAGAGCTAACTTGTATCAGACCAAAATTTCCACAACAAACAACTGAAAAAAATTATAAATTAAAAAATAAAAACTGTTTATAAATGTTAGGTAACTACCAGGCAATCAGACCCTGAGAGACCAAGATCTCTGAGAAAACAAAAATGCACTAAGGTTAGCCTAGCATTCAGTGTCACCATATTCCTTGAAATATTTGTTGTTTCTAAGTTGCAACTGAGAGTCAGAAGTCAAGCAGAAAGCAGTGGCCAAAAATCTTAGAAACCTAGCAGAATTTTCAGCACTATTATGATATGATGGAGACAAAATTCAGTTCAGGACTTTCCGAAGATAAGGGCCCTAGACATTCAGTTGGGATCCCTGAAGGGTTATATACTAGGAATAAGGACAAATAGAAAATAGGTTATTCCTCACAAAAGTTGAAAACCAGTTTTTCAACAACTCAGTCTACACTAGAGTAAGGTAATCTACTCCCAAGTCAGGCTGACAGCCAGACACAAATGTAAGTCTTCTCTGGAGGAAGACAACATCACCAAGGACCTCGTATTAGCCTAAATATATGTGTATACATTATCTGGCACTAAAAACAAAAGGAAATCCCCATAGAACAAGATACACTTAAATAATTGAAGGCAAGAGAAAAACATAGGCAGTATAAATAGAACTACAGATGATTCATATAATGGACTTACTAAACTTAGACTTTCAAATAATGCCGATTCATGTAAGTTTTAAAATAGATGACAAAATGGATCACTTTAGTAGAAAACTGACATCCATACAATGAGCATGATGAAAATTCTGGAATGGACAAATAAAAGAATTAAAATTAAGAAATCAATAGATTGGTTTAATGGCAAACTAAAGACAGCTGAAGAGAACATTAGTGAACTGGAAGAAGGTCGGTTGAAATTATCTGGACTGAAGCAGGGAAATGACATAAGATACTCAGAGAAAAACTCAAAAGATGTATATAAATGATGAAAAGTTCTAAGATATTTGTATTATGAGTCTCAAGGAGAGAAAAGAATAAGGAGTTAATGTTAGAAGAGATATTGGCTGAATATTTTAAAAATTAAAGATTAATCAGTAAGAGATCCAAGAATTGCTGTGAACCCTAAGCAAGATAAATACAAAGGAAAGCAGATTAATACACCTCAAAGAGAATATCATAAATTGTCAAAAGGAAGCAGACGCACTGCTTTAAAATAGAAAAATAAGAGGTTCAACTTATTTGAGAGAAGAACATTGTAAGGAAAACTAAAATCAGTGTTAAAGTGTTGAAAGAGACTTAACTGCTAACCAATAACACTATTCTTCAAAGTGAAGATGAAGTGAAGACATTTTTGAAGGAGCAACAACTGAGAAAATTCTTTCCCAGTAGAGTCACACAAAACTGTAACTAAAGTGAGTTCTGTAAGCCTGGGAATATGCTGCCAGATAAAATCATAGAAGTATAGAATGAAACCAAATAAGTACAAAAACAATATGAATGTGGATAAATTTAAGTGAGTATTAACTAATACTCTAATAATATTTATGGGCTTAAAAATAAATGTAGAATTAAAATACATGACAACAACAGCACAAGAGATGGAAGAGAGTTCAATGGACTTAAAGTGATGGCAGACCTTTAATTTATTTGAAAAATGGTAAAAGTAACATTAGCTTTTAATAAGCCAACAATCCATGTTATAATCAATATGATAACTATCAATGTATAATTACCAACCCAATGGGAGATGGAAAAAAATACTTGATTAATTCAGAAAAAGCCAAGATAGTGAAGAAAAAGGAACATAGAATAGGTAGAATAAGTAGAAGACAAGTTAATTTTTTTATTTTCAAATAGATCAAAATTTACCTAAAATAAAAAATTAAAATCAAGTACTTTAACTATAAAATTAAAATCAAATACTTTCACATAGATTTCAGGCTAGGTGAAAACAAAGAATCCAAGTCTACGCTTTTCACAAGAGACACACTATAAACAGGATGCAGAAATGTTTTCAAGGAATGAAAAACAATACTATGCAATTATTAACCAAATGAAGTATATTTAATTATCATTATATCCAGAAAATTAGACTTTAAGAAGTTTTACTAGAAACAATGGAAGATATTTTATAATGATAAAAATAGATAACACACTAGGAAGATATGAGTTCTAATTTGTAGCACCAAATAACATGGTCTCAAACTACATGAAACAAGTGTCAATTGAACTAAAAGAGAAAAAACTACAAGCATGATGTTTTTAAAACCATTTTCTTTAGTATAATTATCATATTTATTTTCTACTTTCAGCAATTACCAACTCATAGCCAATAAAATTTCATATATATTTCTCCTTCACTTGTGATTTTCTTCTGAAGCAAATCCTAGATAGGATGTCATTTAATCTCAAAACATTTCCTTATATAGCCCTGAAAGAAGAAAGCCTCGTAATAACATGGCCATACTATCTTCCACAGTTTGTAAATATATTTTTTGACTGATTTGTCTTTAAAGAATTGTTAAACTCCAAGTTATTTTTAAAATATAAGCTTTTATTATTCACTTCAAGGGTTAATATTTTAGTAAAGATGAGTTTGTGACATTAATATTTTTCCAGATAGAATATCAAGTGTGCCATGTAATGGTAGGTCAGTAATGCATCATTTCAAAACTAGAGACGTTTGGGATATAAAGAATCATAACGAAGAAACTGAAGAACCATAAAATAAATAGTTTATAAATAAATTGGAGGACATATATGGTGACAACAAGCATAGGTAAAAGTGAAATTGTCCACTAGATTTCTGCTTTCTGGTGTCCTTTCAGGATAGGGGGATAGTTAAAAATGTTAAAAGGACTACATTATTCCAACACATATCAAAGCATGCATTAGTGTTACAGATATGATAAAGAAAAGAGAAGAACTCAGTGCGGTCTTAAGGAAAGGGGTTTGCAGAACTGAACAAGAACGTGTGCACACCTTGAGAAATTCCACACCCTTGCCTTGTAAAGCCAAGTGGTAAATAAAACTGATTTGATACTGTTAAGCCTTATTCCATGGGCCTCAAGGAAGCCTATATTTGATTAGGGTATCCTCTATTGCAGGTAGTCAGAGAAAATATTTTACTTCTTGGAAATTCTTTCAGTCTATAGTAGACCATTTTTTGTTTGGAAATAGTTCCATGGAATCTCAACAAAAAGGGCATATCCTATGTTTCTATTATCCAAACTTATTTCTGTTTATTGGGTTTTTTTCATGTGCATAGGTTCTATGCCATGTTTATTAGGTTTTATTCAGCAATTTTATTTATAAGTCCTCTCTCTCCATATTCTTTTCTACTCAAATAGTCAGGCACCGGTATTAGTGTGTTCAGTATCCCAGTATCATTGTGTTTCTCTAAATTCCTGCTTGTGTTTTCAAACTTTTATAATCTAGACAGCTTGATGATAAAGTATTTGCCAATAACAAATAACAATGATATATTTTTATCAGCAGATTGTGAATTTTGTTAGCATAAAATTACATTGTTTCATTGTGATCAAAGATTTTGATAATATTTTCACTTCTCTCTTTTTCCTTATGATTGCTTGATGCACACACACACACACACGTACACACAAATGCTACTATCTGTAAAATATTTTAATTTTAATTTTTTAATTATTTGTTTGTTTTTTTTTTGTTGTTTTGAGACAAGGTCCCTATGTTGCCCAAACTGGTGTCTAACTCCAGGGCTCAAATGATCCTTCTGCCTCAACCTCCCAAGCAGCTGAGACTACAGGCATGTGCCACTGAGCTGGGCTAACATTTTTATTTAAAATAAATAGGATTGGCAAGTATTAGAATAGTCCTTCAGATCACTGATGCAGTGACAATAATCATCGGCAGCTTCTTGTAGTATCCATTTTCCCAGAAATATTCCACACAAATAGATACATATATAAATTCATTTAGTCGCACTTCACTACCTCCAAATATGAAATATCCACTTTGTCTTGCATCTTGTTTTTGACTTTATAAATTTATCTTTAATGTATTCCATATCAACACATAGAGATAGCGATATGCCCCATTCTTTTACATTACTACAAACTATGTCATTGTGTGGGTGAACCATAATTTATTTAATCATTTATGGACATCTATAAAACCAAGTCTTTTGTTACTAGACAAGGCTTCAATAAATAGCTTGCATATATGCCATTTGGAAATTTTGATAGTATAATCTAGAGGCATTTCTTGATGTTGAACTACTACATAAGAGTGTGTACAGTTCTAATTTTCATAGACACTGTCAAATTGTTCTTCAAAAAGTTTATGTTAATTTACACTCCTACTGGCAATGTCTGAGGATGACTTTTATCACATACCCTCTCCAATGGTGTGAATTTTCTAATTTTCTTCATTTCCTAAAATAATTAAATATCCCCATTTTTATTTTGCATACTCTTACTTTAAAAATATTTAAACACCTTATATTTTTATTATCTGAGAACTGTCCTTTGCTTTTTTATTGCTGGTGTTTTCTTTTTCTTATTGATTTGACATGCCTCTGTACATGAAAGAAATTAGCCATTTGTAACGTGTTGCATTTTTTCCTACTTTTTGTCCTTGGGCTTTCTGTTTTTATGCAGATATTTTAATTTTCATGCAGTCAAATTCATCAATCTTTCCGCTTTTTCCTCTTTTTTTCTGGATTTTATTTCTTTTAAAGGCATTCCCAGTTCAAATATTACTGGAGAAAAAACCTTCCCATATTTCATTTTAGAACTTTAATGATTTTACTAAATCATTGATATTTCAAACTTAACTGGATAAAAGGAATTTGATAAAAGGTATGTGGTAGTGGTTACTTTAATATCTTATATTGAAGAATCCATCCTTTCTCCACATTTATTAAGTACAGTTTTAATTGCTGTGCATTTATAATGCCTGATGGGATTAGTATTTTTTTGTTTCCTTTTTTAAAATTGGCTAGCTATTCCACTGACCTGTTTTTCTCCATATAAACTTTAGAATTCTCTTGTCTAGCTTCAAAATATAGAGAACTGCAATATTTATAGCATTGGTTCCTCTTATCCAAGAATATGATAAATATTGGCATTTATTCAAAAATTTTTGATGTCTCTCAATAGCAGTTAAAGTTTCTATTATACATAGTGAACATTTTTCTTACTTTTTTCTTTGGTGTCTCATAGAGGTTTCTTTTGTAAGTTTAACTTTTATTTCCATTATATTTTCTAATTGGCTAGAAAGGCAATAATCTTTTTTATATCTAGAAAACTAAATTATCTTATGTCTAATAGCTAAACAACTCAATCTCTTGAATATTCTAAGTATATAATAATAGGATCTGCAATTAATGATAATATTGCATTATCCTTTTAAAGTTTATGCCACTTCTTTTCCTTGCTATTTACCTTGGTTAGAGCTGCCTAATTAATAAGAGCACCAATCATGAGCATTTTTCTTATTTCTAGTTTTGATATTAATGTTTATATTGGAGCAACAATCAGCCTGATGTTAACTTTTAGGCTGATATGTAAATACACACACACACACACACACACACACACACAGATACTTTTCATGTATGCTTGAAAATAAAGATTAGAAATAGACCTTACTTGGAAATGTTTTCCTAGTCGCATTTTCATAGGCAATTTTCATTTATTTTTATTTTATTTTATTTTATTTTTTAAAGTCCATTTTATTTAGGCCTTCTTTTATTTCCTACAGAAATATTTTCTAGTTATTTTTTCTAGTTTTTTGTATATATAAATCTTTCATCTCTTTGGTTAAATTTATTTCTAGATATCATACTCTTTTGGATGCTATTGTAAATGGAATTGTTTTCTTAATTTTATTTTCAGATTGTTCATTGCTGATGTACAGAAACACAACTAATGTTCATTTATTTATTTTGTACCCTGCAACTTTGCTGAATTAATTTTATTTCTAGTTGCTGTGTGTGTGCATGCTTTCTTTGGAATTTTCTACATATAAATCATGTCATTTGTGAATAGCAGTAATTTTACTTCTTTTTATCAAATATGGAAGCCTTTGATTTCTTTTTCTTGACTAATTGCTCTGACTAGAACTTTCAGTACAATGTTGAATAGCAATGCAAAAAAAAAAAAA